>NC_086445.1:1041155657-1041755657 GCF_028390025.1 Pseudophryne corroboree
CAACTTCAAATAATGGGGCAGATGTATTAAGCCTGGAGACGGCATAAGGAAGTGATAAACCAGTGATAAGTGCGAGGTGATAAACGCCAGTCAGCTCCTAACTGTCAATTTACATATTGGAGCTGATTGGCTGGTGCGTTTATCACCTCGCACTTATCACCACTTTATCACTTCCTTATGCATTTTCCAGCTTAATACATCTGCCCCAGTATCTGAAAGATCAGCCCAGGACCGGGGCAGACACATCAGTTGGATCAATTGTTGATCAGATCACATCTAATGGATTAAGGAGCGCAGAAGAGCTGAGATTTGAGAGGGAAGGGGGAGGGGGGGGCACCCTATCCAGCGCCCACACACCTCTCCCCTTCTTCCCATCCCAGCTCTCTCTGTAGAATACAGCTCTGC
The DNA here is from genome assembly GCF_028390025.1 of Pseudophryne corroboree. Lineage (NCBI taxonomy): Eukaryota > Metazoa > Chordata > Amphibia > Anura > Myobatrachidae > Pseudophryne > Pseudophryne corroboree. The sequence continues at coordinate 1,041,156,063 of NC_086445.1, forward strand.
ACCCAGAGAGAGGGAGAGACCAGGGGGCTGATCACTGCACTGCTCACTTTTTGGCCAGGAGTTTGGTGTCCTGTCCTGAAAAGTTGGCGGTCGGGATGCCGGCATTCCGTATACAGACGTCAGCATTCCGATCGCAGTAATGCCGACAAGGGTGCAGAGGGTACCCTAACCTCCCATCCCTACCCCTCCCACTCTGCAGCCTAGCCCTAGCCTCCCCCCAGTAGTGCCTAAACCTAGCCCCCCTTTCCCGCAGCCTAAACCTAACCCTCCCCCCTCAGTACCTAACCCTAACCCCCCCTATCTGCAGCCTAACCCTAACCTCCCCCACCCCATACCGTAACCCCCCCTGAGTGTGCCTATACCTAACCCCCCCTCTTGCACGCTAAACCTGTGGCAGCAGCGCATACTATTACTTACCTGACGGGATATCGTCGTCGGGATGCCAGTGTTGGTATTCTGGCAGCTGGCGGGATTCCGGCGTCAGTATTACGGCTTCTGGGATCCTGAACGCATATCTCCGGTATAATAGCAGCCCAGCAGCATGGTCGCCCTCTTGCCCCCCTCCCTCCCTCCTCCCGCAACACTTTTGTAGTGTCTAAATCCAGTTTCTGTGGCTCCTATCACAGCAACACTCATTGCATATTATATATTATTTCATAATGTGTTTAGAATAATTTATTGTCATGTTTTTAATCATATACTTGCTAAGTGCTCTACCTGCTGTAATGTGTATAACGTGCTCTACCTGCTGCAATGTGTATAACGTGCTCTACCTGCTGCAATGTGTATAACGTGCTCTACCTGCTGCAATGTGTATAACGTGCTCTACCTGCTGCAATGTGTATAACATGCTCTACCTGGTGCAATGTGTATAACGTGCTCTACCTGCTGCAATGTGTATAACGTGCTCTACCTGCTGTAATGTGTATAACGTGCTCTACCTGCTGCAATGTGTATAACGTGCTCTACCTGCTGCAATGTGTATAACGTGCTCTACCTGCTGCAATGTGTATAATGTGCTCTACCTGCTGCAATGTGTATAACGTGCTCTACCTGCTGCAATGTGTATAACGTGCTCTACCTGCTGCAATGTGTATAACGTGCTCTACCTGCTGCAATGTGTATAACATGCTCTACCTGGTGCAATGTGTATAACGTGCTCTACCTGCTGCAATGTGTATAACGTGCTCTACCTGCTGTAATGTGTATAACGTGCTCTACCTGCTGCAATGTGTATAACGTGCTCTACCTGCTGCAATGTGTATAACGTGCTCTACCTGCTGCAATGTGTATAATGTGCTCTACCTGCTGCAATGTGTATAACATGCTCTACCTGGTGCAATGTGTATAACGTGCTCTACCTGCTGCAATGTGTATAACGTGCTCTACCTGCTGCAATGTGTATAACGTGCTCTACCTGGTGCAATGTGTATAACGTGCTCTGCCTGCCGCAAAGTGTATAACGTGCTCTACCTGCTGCAATGTGTATAACGTGCTCTACCTGCTGCAATGTGTATAACGTGCTCTACCTGGTGCAATGTGTATAACGTGCTCTACCTGATGCAATGTGTATAACGTGCTCTACCTGGTGCAATGTGTATAACGTGCTCTACCTGGTGCAATGTGTATAACGTGCTCTGCCTGCCGCAAAGTGTATAACGTGCTCTACCTGGTGCAATGTGTATAACGTGCTCTACCTGGTGCAATGTGTATAACGTGCTCTACCTGCTGCAATGTGTATAACGTGCTCTACCTGCTGCAATGTGTATAACGTGCTCTACCTGCTGCAATGTGTATAACGTGCTCTACCTGCTGCAATGTGTATAATGTGCTCTACCTGCTGCAATGTGTATAACGTGCTCTACCTGCTGCAATGTGTATAACGTGCTCTACCTGGTGCAATGTGTATAACGTGCTCTACCTGGTGCAATGTGTATAACGTGCTCTACCTGGTGCAATGTGTGTAACGTGCTCTGCCTGCCGCAATGTGTATAACGTGCTCTACCTGGTGCAATGTGTATAACGTGCTCTACCTGGTGCAATGTGTATAACGTGCTCTGCCTGCCGCAATGTGTATAACGTGCTCTACCTGCTGCAATGTGTATAACGTGCTCTACCTGCTGCAATGTGTATAATGTGCTCTACCTGGTGCAATGTGTATAACGTGCTCTACCTGGTGCAATGTGTATAACGTGCTCTGCCTGCCGCAATGTGTATGACGTGCTCTACCTGGTGCAGTGTTATAACGTGCTCTACCTGGTGCAATGTGTATAACGTGCTCTACCTGGTGCAATGTGTATAACGTGCTCTGCCTGCCGCAAAGTGTATAACGTGCTCTACCTGCTGCAATGTGTACAACGTGCTCTACCTGCTGCAATGTGTACAACATGCTCTACCTGGTGCAATGTGTATAACGTGCTCTACCTGCTGCAATGTGTATAACGTGCTCTACCTGGTGCAATGTGTATAACGTGCTCTACCTGGTGCAATGTGTATAACGTGCTCTGCCTGCCGCAAAGTGTATAACGTGCTCTACCTGGTGCAATGTGTATAACGTGCTCTACCTGGTGCAATGTGTATAACGTGCTCTACCTGCTGCAATGTGTATAACGTGCTCTACCTGCTGCAATGTGTATAACGTGCTCTACCTGCTGCAATGTGTATAATGTGCTCTACCTGCTGCAATGTGTATAACGTGCTCTACCTGCTGCAATGTGTATAACGTGCTCTACCTGGTGCAATGTGTATAACGTGCTCTACCTGCTGCAATGTGTATAGTGTGCTCTACCTGCTGCAATGTGTATAACGTGCTCTACCTGCTGCAATGTGTATAACGTGCTCTACCTGGTGCAATGTGTATAACGTGCTCTACCTGGTGCAATGTGTATAACGTGCTCTACCTGGTGCAATGTGTGTAACGTGCTCTGCCTGCCGCAAAGTGTATAACGTGCTCTACCTGGTGCAATGTGTATAACGTGCTCTACCTGGTGCAATGTGTATAACGTGCTCTGCCTGCCGCAATGTGTATAACGTGCTCTACCTGCTGCAATGTGTATAACGTGCTCTACCTGCTGCAATGTGTATAATGTGCTCTACCTGGTGCAATGTGTATAACGTGCTCTACCTGGTGCAATGTGTATAACGTGCTCTGCCTGCCGCAATGTGTATAACGTGCTCTACCTGGTGCAGTGTTATAACGTGCTCTACCTGGTGCAATGTGTATAACGTGCTCTACCTGGTGCAATGTGTATAACGTGCTCTGCCTGCCGCAAAGTGTATAACGTGCTCTACCTGCTGCAATGTGTATAACGTGCTCTACCTGCTGCAATGTGTATAACATGCTCTACCTGGTGCAATGTGTATAACGTGCTCTACCTGCTGCAATGTGTATAACGTGCTCTACCTGGTGCAATGTGTATAACGTGCTCTACCTGGTGCAATGTGTATAACGTGCTCTGCCTGCCGCAAAGTGTATAACGTGCTCTGCCTGCCGCAAAGTGTATAACGTGCTCTACCTGGTGCAATGTGTATAACGTGCTCTACCTGGTGCAATGTGTATAACGTGCTCTATCTGCTGCAATGTGTATAACGTGCTCTACCTGCTGCAATGTGTATAACGTGCTCTACCTGCTGCAATGTGTATAATGTGCTCTACCTGCTGCAATGTGTATAACGTGCTCTACCTGCTGCAATGTGTATAACGTGCTCTACCTGGTGCAATGTGTATAACGTGCTCTACCTGGTGCAATGTGTATAACGTGCTCTACCTGGTGCAATGTGTATAACGTGCTCTGCCTGCCGCAATGTGTATAACGTGCTCTACCTGGTGCAATGTGTATAACGTGCTCTACCTGGTGCAATGTGTATAACGTGCTCTACCTGCTGCAATGTGTATAACGTGCTCTACCTGGTGCAATGTGTATAACGTGCTCTGCCTGCCGCAATGTGTATAACGTGCTCTACCTACTGCAATGTGTATAACGTGCTCTACCTGCTGCAATGTGTATAATGTGCTCTACCTGCTGCAATGTGTATAACGTGCTCTACCTGGTGCAATGTGTATAACGTGCTCTGCCTGCCGCAATGTGTATAACGTGCTCTACCTGGTGCAGTGTTATAACGTGCTCTACCTGGTGCAATGTGTATAACGTGCTCTACCTGGTGCAATGTGTATAACGTGCTCTACCTGGTGCAATATGTATAATGTGCTCTACCTGCTGCAATGTGTATAATGTGCTCTACCTGGTGCAATGTGTATAACGTGCTCTACCTGGTGCCATGTGTATAATGTGCTCTACCTGGTGCAATGTGTATAATGTGCTCTACCTGGTGCAATGTGTATAACGTGCTCTACCTGGTGCAATGTGTATAACGTGCTCTACCTGGTGCCATGCTCTTCCTGCTGCAACGTGTATAAGTGCTCTACCTGGTGCAATGTGTATAACGTGCTCTTCCTGGTGCAATGTGTATAATGTGCTCTTCCTGCTGCAATGTGTATAACGTGCTCTACCTGCTGCAATGTGTATAACGTGCTCTACCTGCTGCAATGTGTATAATGTGCTCTACCTGGTGCAAAGTGTATAACGTGCTCTACCTGGTGCAAAGTGTATAACGTGCTCTTCCTGGTGCAATGTGTATAACGTGCTCTACCTGGTGCAATGTGTATAATGTGCTCTTCCTGGTGCAAAGTGTATAACGTGCTCTACCTGGTGCAATGTGTATAATGTGCTCTTCCTGGTGCAATGTGTATAACGTGCTCTTCCTGGTGCAATGTGTATAACATGCTCTACCTGCTGCAACGTGTATAAGTGCTCTACCTGGTGCAAAGTGTATTACGTGCTCTACCTGGTGCAAAGTGTATAACGTGCTCTTCCTGGTGCAATGTGTATAACATGCTCTTCCTGGTGCAATGTGTATAACATGCTCTACCTGCTGCAACGTGTATAAGTGCTCTACCTGGTGCAATGTGTATAACGTGCTCTTCCTGCTACAATGTGTATAACGTGCTCTACCTGGTGCAATGTGTATTACGTGCTCTACCTGGTGCAATGTGTATAACGTGCTCTACCTGGTGCAATGTGTATAACGGGCTCTTCCTGGTGCAATGTGTATAACATGCTCTACCTGCTGCAATGTGTATAACGTGCTCTTCCTGCTGCAATGTGTATAACGTGCTCTACCTGGTGCAATGTGTATAACATGCTCTACCTGCTGCAACGTGTATAAGTGCTCTACCTGGTGCAAAGTGTATAACGTGCTCTACCTGGTGCAAAGTGTATAACGTGCTCTTCCTGGTGCAATGTGTATAACATGCTCTTCCTGGTGCAATGTGTATAACATGCTCTACCTGCTGCAACGTGTATAAGTGCTCTACCTGGTGCAATGTGTATAACGTGCTCTTCCTGCTGCAATGTGTATAACGTGCTCTACCTGGTGCAATGTGTATTACGTGCTCTACCTGGTGCAATGTGTATAACGTGCTCTACCTGGTGCAATGTGTATAACGTGCTCTTCCTGCTGCAATGTGTATAACGTGCTCTACCTGGTGCAATGTGTATAACATGCTTTACCTGCTGCAACGTGTATAAGTGCTCTACCTGGTGCAGTGTGTATAACGTGCTCTACCTGGTGCAAAGTGTATAACGTGCTCTTCCTGGTGCAATGTGTATAACGTGCTCTTCCTTGTGCAATGTGTATAACATGCTCTACCTGCTGCAACGTGTATAAGTGCTCTACCTGGTGCAATGTGTATAACGTGCTCTACCTGGTGCAATGTGTATAAGTGCTCTACCTGGTGCAATGTGTATAACGTGCTTTTCCTGGTGCAATGTGTATAACGTGCTCTACCTGGTGCAATGTGTATAACATGCTCTACCTGCTGCAACGTGTATAAGTGCTCTACCTGGTGCAATGTGTATAACGTGCTCTTCCTGGTGCAATGTGTATAACGTGCTCTTCCTGGTGCAATGTGTATAACGTACTCTACCTGGTGCAATGTGTATAACGTGCTCTTCCTGGTGCAATGTGTATAACATGCTCTTCCTGGTGCAATGTGTATAACGTGCTCTACCTGGTGCAATGTGTATAACGTGCTCTTCCTGGTGCAATGTGTATAACATGCTCTACCTGCTGCAACGTGTATAAGTGCTCTACCTGGTGCAATGTGTATAAGTGCTCTACCTGGTGCACAGTGTATAACGTGCTCTACCTGGTGCAATGTGTATAACGTGCTCTTCCTGGTGCAATGTGTATAACATGCTCTACCTGCTGCAACGTGTATAAGTGCTCTACCTGGTGCAATGTGTATAAGTGCTCTACCTGCTGCAATGTGCATAACGTGCTCTACCTGGTGCAATGTGTATAACGTGCTCTACCTGGCGCAAAGTGTATAACGTGCGCTAGCTGGTGCAATGTGTATAATGTGCTCTGCCTGGCGCAAAGTGTATAACGTGCTCTACCTGGTGCAATGTGTATAAGTGCTCTACTTGGTGCAATGTGTATAACGTGCTCTACCTGGTGCAATGTGTATAAGTGCTCTACCTGGTGCAATGTGTATAATGTGCTCTACCTGGCGCAAATTGTATAACGTGCGCTACCTGGTGCAATGTGTATAACGTGCTCTACCTGGTGCAATGTGTATAAGGTGCTCTACCTGGCGCAAAGTGTATAACGTGCTCTACCTGGTGCAATGTGTATAACGTGCTCTACCTGGTGCAATGTGTATAACATGCTCTACCTGCTGCAATGTGTATAAGTGCTCTACCTGGTGCAATGTGTATATGGGGTTCTACCTGGTGCAATGTGTATAACATGCTGTGTATAATCTGGTGCAATGTTTATAAGTGCTCTATCTGGCGCAATGTGTATAGGGGGTTCTACCTGGTGCAATATGTATAACGTGCTCTACCCGCTGCAATGTGTAGAACGTGCTATACCTTGGTGCAATGTGTAGAACGGGCTCTACCTGGTTCAGTATGTATCGGAGGTTCTACCTGGTGCAATGTATATAAGCGGCACTACTGTGTGGTGTAATGTGAATTGGTACTATTTGGCCACGTCCCTTCCGCACGAAGCCACGCCCCTACATTTTTGCGCTGCGCACTGTCCCTTCTTTCTAATATGGATGGGAGAGAACCAATTCACTTTCTATCAAAGGGCACCAAAATCTCTAGCATTGTCACCCCATCCTCCCCCTTGCAGCACTTTTGTAGTGTCCAAATCAAGTCTGAGTTTTTATATTTTTATACTGTGGGGGCATATCATGTGTATCTTGCACTGTGGAGCATATCATGTGTATCTGACACTGTGGGGGCATATCATGTGTATCTGGCACTGCTGGGGGGCGTATCATGTGTATCTGGCACTGCTGGGGGGCATATCATGTGTATCTGGCACTGTGGGGGCATATCATGTATATCTGGCACTGCTCGGGGGCATATCATGTGTATCTGGCACTGTGGAGCATATCATGTGTATCTGACACTGTGGCGGCATATCGTGTATCTGGCACTGCTCGGGGGCATATCATGTGTATCTGGCACTGTGGAGCATATCATGTGTATCTGACACTGTGGCGGCATGTCATGTGTATCTGGCACTGCTGGGGGGCATATCATGTCTATCTGGCACTGCACATTATGTGTATCTGGCACTATACTGGAGACATTATGTGTAAGGAACACTACTGTGGCTGTTATGTGTAAGGCTGCTAGTTGTGTGTGTAGAGGGGGGGTGAAAATATATTTATTTATAGCTTGATAATATGAAGTTGTGAGGCCACGCCCACTTTTCCGGGAGCGATCGCGCCGAAGGCACGCACAGTGGGGGGCTTCAACATTTTCTCGCTTAAGGTGCTAGTAGGCCTAGAGCCAGCCCTGGGTATGTACACCAGTCCCTACAGCACTCCCAACTACAGTGCCTTCCTGCCCTACACCACCGATCTCACTTCTCTCAGATGGTAAGTGTCACCCTCTGCCTCACTCACACTCTCGCTCTTTTCTTTGTTTCGGGTGATTGTCTCCTTCTTCATACCCTCCAGCTGGACTTTTGGCAGGTACAGTACCTTTTTTTATGGTCTGTACCTATTTTTGACTCTCCAAGTTTCCATTCATGTACAGGAAAGGAGATGTGGCCACGCCCCCTTTACCCGTGGCTATGCCCCCTTTCCTAATTTGTACCGATTTTTATGTGTAAAATGTTGGAGGGTATGCTTCCTTTTTCCTCTGCCCACTGATGGGTGAGATACAGTAGCTGTACATATAATGGCCGGGCAGAAACAGGCAGATCGTATTGCTTCAAAGTCGGCCATATTTGTACACCCATTTGAAGCTACTCTGAGTACACCCCCTGCAGGCAGCTACTGAGCATGAGCAACAAATTGAAATGCCCTATCTTTAAAATAGGGCATATTTAGCTAAATTTAAAAAAAAACCTGTAACTTTCTGAAAAAAACCCTTAACCACAAAAGGCACTACACTGGGACAGGCTCTATCTAACAAAACAAACCCCAAGTTTTAATTCGTCTTCTACCCTGAGTTTTGCCTTCCCAAAAATCCCCCTATAGACTACATTAGAAAACTGTCAAATTAGCCAAACAGGAAGTAGCAGAAAAAAAAATGACAGCTTAAACTTTAGATTACACCCAATTACTGTTTTTTATTATTTTACCCTGAAATTTGGCAAACAGCACCAAGTGACGATTCTACGCGTCCATGCCAAATTTCAGCTTAGTAAATCCAATAACTTTTGAGGTGTAGCCCCTCAAACACCATGCCCCCATCTCAGAAGTTCCCTATGGGAGAATTCCGTTTGTTCAATTCGACCGTGCCCTTATAATAATGAACATGGTCATTCCGAGTTGTTCGCTCGTTGTTTTTTTCTCACAACGGAGCGATTAGTCGCTAATGCGCATGCGCAATGTCCGCAGTGCGACTGCGCCAAGTAAATCTGCTATGCAGTTAGGTAATTTACTCATGGCATTACGAGGTTTTTTTTCGTTCTGGTGATCGTAATGTGATTGACAGGAAGTGGGTGTTTCTGGGCGGAAACTGTCCGTTTTCTGGGTGTGTGCAAAAAAACGCTGCCGTTTCTGGGAAAAACGCGGGAGTGTCTGAAGAAATGGGGGAGTGTCTGGGCGAACGCTGGGTGTGTTTGTGACGTCAAACCAGGAACGAAACTGACTGAACTGATCGCAGTGGCAGAGTAAGTCTCGAGCTACTCAGAAACTGCTAAGAGGTGTGTAATCGCAATTATGAGAATCTTTCGTTCGCAATTTTACTATGCTAAGATTCACTCCCAGTAGGCGGCGGCTTAGCTTGTGCAAAGCTGCTAAAAGCAGCTTGCGAGCCAACAACTCGGAATGAGGGCCATGAAGCTGAACACTTAGCGACTCCTACAGCAGCCAGCCAGCATCTATGGGTCGAGATTTCTTCCTGTGTGCTCTATCCATCAGAAAGCTGAGACTGCAGTCACTTGAGCTGCTGTGACATCACTGGCCCTCACTGACCACTGTGACTTCCACAAAGCAAGTCTACCAAGATATTGGAGGTCATTCCGAGTTGTTCGCTCGTTATTTTTCTTTCGCAACGGAGCGATTAGTCGCTAATGCGCATGCGCAATGTCCGCAGTGCGACTGCGCCAAGTAAATTTGCTATGCAGTTAGGTATTTTACTCACGGCATTACGAGGTTTTTTCTTCGTTCTGGTGATCGTAATGTGATTGACAGGAAGTGGGTGTTTCTGGGCGGAAACTGGTCGTTTTATGGGTGTGTGCGAAAAAACGCTGCCGTTTCTGGGAAAAACGCGGGAGTGTCTGAAGAAACGGGGGAGTGTCTGGGCGAACGCTGGGTGTGTTTGTGACGTCAAACCAGGAACGACAAGCACTGAACTGATCGCAGATGCCGAGTAAGTCTGGAGCTACTCAGAAACTGCTAAGAAGTGTCTATTCGCAATTCTGCTAATCTTTTTCGTTCGCAATTTTGATAAGCTAAGATACACTCCCAGTAGGCGGCGGCTTAGCGCGTGCAAAGCTGCTAAAAGCAGCTTGCGAGCGAACAACTCGGAATGACCACCCAAATTTACATTGCCAGACAATCACCTCCCTAATAACATAGGAGCCTGCATGAGAGGATGATGGACACATTTTATTTTATGCAAATGCTCCAGTTATTACAAACCTATGAGTCAGTAATAGACAACACTTATATACACGTTATTACATACACATATCAGAGCACTTCTTGAATATAGACTGTATAAAATGTTGTTCATATTCAGAAACCAGTAACGCAGCAAAAGCCATGTTACTATAAGGAACATTTTGTTGGACCCGGAAGGACGGTTCGGCTTTGGCGCAAGCGTTGGGTTAAAAGGATGTGATGTCATCTTGTCTGGTTTTGCAGAGCTGGACCGCAGTGAGGCTCATTGGTTGATTCGTATACGGAAGTGGTCTGTAGACGCGTAGATGTATGCACGCATTATATCCCACGTAGACCTGAGGAATACAGCAGCATAAATATACAGCATAAACATTTTCTGCATATAAACATACAGGGGGAGAGCACTAAGCCTCGGAGAAGTTATAATGTGGAGAGAGATAAAGTAACAACTAATCAGCTCCGAACTGTCATTTTGCAGGCTGTGTTTGAAAAATGACAGTTAGGAGCTGATTGGCTGGTACTTTATCTCCATCCGAGGCTTAGTACATCTGCCCCACAATCTGAAGTTGTGTGGTCCTGGGCCTATCTACATCAGGGACGTGCAGTCAGGGGAGGCAGTGCCTCCCCTGTCATTAATGGTTAAAATAATATAAAGAAGACACTTATGACACATATTCTGTGTCATAAGTAACTTCTTTACATTGTCCTAACCATTTTAAGGCTGAGTAGTTGTTTGGGAAGCACTGTTTGCAGTGCCTCCCGCTAACAATAGGTACCGATTAAAGCAGGGAGAGGGGGGGGGACAAGCACTGGGCTGTGAAAGCCCATTAAAACCAGCGGGGGAAAGCGGCACTTATACAAGTGCCTCGTTGACAGGGGAAACCCGCCCCTGTCAACGAGGCAGATGTGATTGGACAGCGGATTCAGTGCTGGATCCGCTGGTCCAATCACCCTTATGCGGCGGGCGGAAGCAACGGCGGGATCCGGCGCTACTGTGGAGCTGTCACCACAGTTACAGTAGCGCGGACGGCGGGGTGAAGAGGCAGCGGGACCCGGCGGCCGGCGCTGCTGTGGAGCCGGCGGGTTGAAGAGGCAGCGGGACCCGCGGCGAGCCGGCGGGTTGAAGAGGCAGCGGGACCCGCGGCGAGCCGGCGGGGTGAAGAGGCAGCGGGACCCGGCGGCCGGCACTACTGTGGAGCTATCACCACAGTTACAGTAGCGCGGCCGGCGGGGTGAAGAGGCAGCGGGACCCGCGGCGAGCCGGCGGGGTGAAGAGGCAGCGGGACCCGGCGTTGAAGCAGACCAAGGAGGGCTGGATGCCGCTGGGTGTCCTCCTGCTCCCAGCCCTCCCGCGATGCTAGGGAACTGGGGGAGGCAGTGGTGGATTGCCCTCCCCCCTGCCTCTCAAATAAATATATATATATTACATATATACATATATAGAGTGTTCCACTGACCCTGAAATTAAAGTGCAGCAGGAGGCGAGGGAAGTGGCCATCCTGCTACACATGGTGCTCTCGTCCCTGCCCGGAGGCTGGCGGCTGTGTAGAGCGCTGTACTAGCTCACAACCGCCCGCCGCTTACCACCCCCGCCCGCTGCTCACCACCGTCAGCCACCAGCCGCTCACTGCCGCCATCCACCAGCCGCCACCCGCAACAAATGGCGGTCAGAGGGACCTCACTGCCGCTGCCCATTGGTGCCGCCGCCGACCACAGTCAGGTAATGTTCCCCTGCTGTCACCCTCTCTCCCTGTCATTACTGTCCTTATTGTCACTCTCTCTCTCCCTGCTGTCACTGTCGTCACTCTCTCCCTGCTGTCACTCTCGTCACTCTCTCTCCCTGTCGTCACTCTCTCTCCCTGTCCCTGCTGTCACTCTGGCTATCCCTGCTGTCACAATTTCGGCTCATTCAGTGTGCTATAATGTGAATTTCGGCTCATTCAGTGTGCTATAATGTGAATTTCGGCTCATTCAGTGTGCTGTCATGTGAATTTCGGCTCATTCAGTGTGCTATAATGTGAATTTCGGCTCATTCAGTGTGCTATAATGTGAATTTCGGCTCATTCAGTGTGCTGTCATGTGAATTTCGGCTCATTCAGTATGCTATAATGTGAATTTCGGCTCATTCAGTGTGCTATAATGTGAATTTCGGCTCATTCAGAGTGCTACAATGTGAATTTTGGCTCATTCAGTGTGCTGTCGTGAATTTTGGCTCATTCAGTGTGCTGTCGTGAATTTCGGCTCATTCAGTGTGCTATAATGTGAATTTCGGCTCATTCAGAGTGCTACAATGTGAATTTTGGCTCATTCAGTGTGCTGTCGTGAATTTTGGCTCATTCAGTGTGCTGTCATGTGAATTTCGGCTCATTCAGTGTTCTGCAATGTGAATGTCGGCTCATTCAGTGTGCTGTCATGTGAATTTCGGCTCATTCAGTGTTCTGCAATGTGAATGTCGGCTCATTCAGTGTGCTATAATGTGAATGTCAGCTCATACAGTGTGCTACAATGTGAATTTCGGCTCATACAGTGTGCTACAATGTGAATTTCGGCTCATACAGTGTGCTACAATGTGAATGTCGGATCATTCAGTGTGCTACAATGTTAATTTCGGCTCATTCAGTGTGCTACAATGTGAATGTCGGATCATTCAGTGTGCTACAATGTTAATTTCGGCTCATTCAGTGTGCTACAAGGTGAATTTCGGCTCATTCAGTGTGCTACAATGTGAATTTCAGCTCATACAGTGTGCTACAATGTGAATTTCAGCTCATACAGTGTGCTACAATGTGACTGTCGGCTCATTCAGTGTGCTACAATGTGAATTTCGGCTCATTCAGTGTGCTACAATGTGAATTTCGGATCATTCAGTGTGCTACAATGTGAATTTCGGATCATTCACTGTGCTACAATGTGAATTTCGGATCATTCAGTGTGCTACAATGTGAGTTTCGGCTCATTCAGTGTGCTACAATGTGAATTTCGGCTCAGTCAGTGTGCTACAATGTGAATTTCGGCTCATTCAGCGTACTACAATGTGAATTTCAGCTCATTCAGTGTGCTACAATGTGACTGTCGGCTCATTCAGTGTGCTACAAGGTGAATTTTGGCTCATACAGTGTGCTACAATGTGAATTTCAGCTCATTCAGTGTGCTACAATGTGAATTTCGGCTCATTCAGTGTGCTACAATGTGAATGTCGGATCATTCAGTGTGCTACAATGTTAATTTCGGCTCATTCAGTGTGCTACAAGGTGAATTTCGGCTCATTCAGTGTGCTACAATGTGAATTTCAGCTCATACAGTGTGCTACAATGTGAATTTCAGCTCATACAGTGTGCTACAATGTGACTGTCGGCTCATTCAGTGTGCTACAATGTGAATTTCGGCTCATTCAGTGTGCTACAATGTGAATTTCGGATCATTCAGTGTGCTACAATGTGAATTTCGGATCATTCACTGTGCTACAATGTGAATTTCGGATCATTCAGTGTGCTACAATGTGAGTTTCGGCTCATTCAGTGTGCTACAATGTGAATTTCGGCTCAGTCAGTGTGCTACAATGTGAATTTCGGCTCATTCAGCGTACTACAATGTGAATTTCAGCTCATTCAGCGTACTACAATGTGAATTTCAGCTCATTCAGCGTACTACAATGTGAATTTCAGCTCATTCAGCGTACTACAATGTGAATTTCAGCTCATACAGTGTGCTACAGTGTGAATTTCGTCTCATACAGTGTGCTACAATGTGAATTTCGGCTCGTACCGTGTGCTATAATGTGAATTTCGGCTCGTACCGTGTGCTATAAGGTGAAAGGGACACGCCCCCTTTTTGGGTGACCACGCCCCCTTCTCTGGGGCGCACGCATAATTGCATCCTTAACTGTTCCATACCCTCGCTTCAAAATTTCCACTTCGACCACTGTGTGTGTGTGTACATATATATATATATATATATATATATATATATATATATATTTTTTTTTTTTTTTAATCTCAGTGCCTCCCCAGCCAGTGACCTCACCGCACGCCACTGATCTACATGCCCTCCAACATGACCCGTTCCATTAGGTACAAAATACTCTGTTCCTGGACTTCCTTGCCAGTGGCAGTTACACAGGTGGGGCTGCAGCACAGTCCAAAATTTAAATAGGGGAGCCACACCAACTGCCACTCCAAACACTGCCAAACATCGCCGACCAGGGCTTGTTGGCAGTTGGTGTGGTTCCCCTGTTTGAATTTTGGACTGTGCTGCAGCCTCGCCTCTGTAACTGCCACTGGCAAGGAAGTCCAGGAACAGAGTATTTTGTACCTAATGGAACGGGTCATGTTGGAGGGTATGTATCTATAATGGGGGTGCAGGGAGAGAAGGAGAAATCCCTGTGATTGTTGTTATTCAGGACTCCCAGATATGTACTGTAGGTGACCCTCCAGTATCATCCCCACCTTCCCACTGAGATGGGACAGACGGTAGGGTTTGTGCAGTGAATCACAGCTCCATGAGATGGGGTGGGGCCCCTATAATGCCATACCATGAGAATGGCATCATTTTGGCCCCATCCCCATATTCATAGACCCTTGATGTGCGGCATTACGCTGTGATGGCATTAGACCGAATGATGAGAAGTGCCCGGCCATGCCACCATCAGCGATCAGCGGCATCTTCCCACTGCGCACTATCCTGGAGAGTAGAAAAAAATAATGGTATATATGTGTATATATAAGGCCTTATGGGTGTGGCTTACAGGCATGGGTGCAGTTTATAGTCATGGGTGTGGTTTATGGGTGTGGCTTACAGGCATGGGGGCAATTTATAGTCATGGGTATGGCTTACAGGCATGGGTGTACCTTAGTCATAGGCGTGGCTTATGGGTGTGGCTTACAGGCATAGGTGTAGCTGATAGTCATGGGTGTTTCTTATGGGTATGGTTTACAGGCATGGGTGTATTTTATAACCATGGTTGTGGATTATAGGTGTGGTTTACAGGCATGGGTGTGTCTTATGGGTGTGGCTTACAGGCATGGGTGCAATTTATAGTCGTGTGTGTCTTATGGATGTGGCTTACAGGCATGGGTGCAATTTATAGTCGTGTGTGTCTTATGGATGTGGCTTACAGGCATGGGTGCAATTTATAGTCACGGGTGTGGCTTACAGGCATGGGTGCAATTTATATTCATGGGTGTGTCTTATGGGTGCGATTTACAGGCATGGGTGCATCTTATAATCATGGGTGTGTCTTATGGGTGTGGCTTACAGGCATGGGTGCAATTTATAGTCATGGGTGTGGCTTATGGGTGTGGCTTACAGGCATCGGTGGACATTATAGTCATGGGTGTGGCTTATGGGTGTGGCTTACAGGCATGGGTGTAGTTTATAGTCATGGGTGTGGTTTATGGGTATGGTTTACAGGCATGGATGTATTTTATAGTCATGGTTGTGGATTATGGGTGTGGTTTACAGCTATGGGTGTTGTTTATAGTCATGGGTGTGGCTTGTGGGTGTGGCTTACATGCATGGGTGTGGCTTGTGCAAGCAAGCCACTGCATTTTATCTACAATTCAATGGTATTTAAACCAGAGTTTCCCAAACCCTGCCATTACAGTTGTAAGGAGACTCATGCCGGAGTTCCGATGGTTAAATATAAGTTGAATGAGGTGCTAATTAAATGACCTGGGCTCAAGCATGGATATCCTTAAAACCTGGACTGTAATGGCGGAGTTTGGGAAATTCTGCCTTAAAGACTGGTGCTGGCCAGGGGCACAGTTACTGGCGATTGCTTTACTTCCAAATCAGAATCAGACACAAACATTGCGTTTCTGCTGATGGATTGCAATGCTGTATACCTTGTGTAACCAAAGTCTATGGGCCTAATTCACACCTGATCGCTGCTGTGCGTTTTTGCAGAGGTCTGTCATCAGATAGCCGCCACCTAGAGAGAGTGAACACCCGCCCCGTGCAAATGTGCGAACGCATGCGTACGCCGTGCGAAAACTTCACCAGACAGCAGTCATCTGCAAATTCGTTCGCATCTCAGTCACCATCGAATGATTTTTCCATTCTGTGCGCAGCCCAGGACTTACTCCTACAATGCGATCAGAACAGGCTGTTTGGGGCCGGAGCTGACGTCACACACACGCCCTGAAACCACTTGGCCACGCCTCCATTTTTCCTGACACTCCCAGAAAATGGGCAGTTACCACCCCCAAACGCCGACTTCCTGTCAATCAGCGCAGCTGTTTGATAATCGCCCATCATGCAAAATCTCACAACAGCGTTCAGGTCTGAATTAGGCCCTATATACTATAATCACCTTCCCTGACAATTACCTTAATGAAGTAGTTCACCCCAGCAACAACTTGCGTCTTGTACTGAAGAGCTCGGAAAGTGATGAAGGATGTCCCCACCTCTTGCTCCACCTGCTTTCTGAGCTGAGGAGGACAGGAGATAATACAGTCATCAGACCACGGTGACACACGACATGACACACCTTTCACATTATGGCTCAGTGATGTCTCAGGATGCGTTGTCGTGGACAGTTCATCCAACAGCACGGCCGTCACTACTGTATGGAGATGTAGTCAGGATCCAGATAGTCACTGTCCCGATGGATCCCAATGGTGAGTATTAAGGGTAGGTTTAGTTTTAGGGTTAGGTTAGGCACTAGGACATACCTCCCAAGCAGTGACCCAAGGGCATGGGGGCTGGTTGGGAGAGTCTGTTCACCTGATCACCATTGCTCTGCTCTGTATAGTAGCTGGTGATTACTGAATAGATGCCGTGTGTATGCTCACGCCATCTAACAGTGCAGGGAGGTGAGACAGGGGCTGTCCAGCTGCTCAGGAAGTGCTGGGCACAACCCCAAAATGATGAAAATGGTGATCGTGCAGTGAGACCCCGCCCCTCCTCCTGAGGCCCTACCCACCTCATGAGTCCCCACCCCCTTATTGGCCACTGACACGCCAGAGGTCAGGATTAGGCGGTGTAAAGGGGACATGCGGGGATAGGCTGTGGGAAGAGGACAGTCAGGGATAGGCTGTGGGAAGGGGACAGTCAGGGTTAGGCTGTGGGAAGGGGACAGTTAGGGTTAGGCTGTGGGAAGGGGACAGTCAGGGTTCGGCTGTGGGAAGGGGACAGTCAGGGATAGGCTGTGAGAAGGGGACAGTCAGGGATAGGCTATGGGAAGGGGACAGTCAGGGTTAGGCTGCGGGAAAGGGACAGTCAGGGATAGGCTGTGGGAAGGGGACAGTCAGGGTTCGGCTGTGGGAAGGGGACAGTCAGGGTTAGGCTGTGGAAAGGGCACAGTCAGGGTTCGGCTGTGGGAAGGGGACAGTCAGGGTTAGGCTGTGGAAAGGGCACAGTCAGGGTTCGGCTGTGGGAAGGGGACAGTCAGGGATAGGCTGTGAGAAGGGGACAGTCAGGGATAGGCTATGGGAAGGGGACAGTCAGGGTTAGGCTGTGGAAAGGGCACAGTCAGGGTTCGGCTGTGGGAAGGGGACAGTCAGGGTTAGGCTGTGGAAAGGGCACAGTCAGGGTTCGGCTGTGGGAAGGGGACAGTCAGGGTTAGGCTGTGGAAAGGGGACAGTTAGGGTTAGGCTGTGGGAAGGGGACAGTCGGGGATAGGCTGTGGGAAGGGGACAGTCAGGGATTGGCTGCGGGAAGGGCGCAGTCAGGGTTAGGCTGCGGGAAGGGGACAGTCAGGGATAGGCTGTGGGAAGGGGACAGTCAGGGTTAGGCTGTGGGAAGGGGACAGTCAGGGTTCGGCTGTGGGAAGGGCACAGTTAGGGTTAGGCTGTGGGAAGGGGACAGTCGGGGATAGGCTGTGGGAAGGGGACAGTCAGGGATAGGCTGTGGGAAGGGGACAGTCAGGGTTAGGCTGTGGAAAGGGTACAGTCAGGGTTCGGCTGTGGGAAGGGGACAGTCAGGGATAGGCTGTGGGAAGGGGACAGTCAGGGATAGGCTGCGGGAAGGGCGCAGTCAGGGTTAGGCTGCGGGAAGGGGACAGTCAGGGATAGGCTGTGGGAAGGGGACAGTCAGGGATAGGCTGCGGGAAGGGCGCAGTCAGGGTTAGGCTGCGGGAAGGGGACAGTTAGGGTTAGGCTGTGGGAAGGGGACAGTCGGGGATAGGCTGTGGGAAGGGGACAGTCAGGGATAGGCTGTGGGAAGGGCGCAGTCAGGGTTAGGCTACGGGAAGGGGACAGTCAGGGATAGGCTGTGGGAAGGGGACAGTCAGGGATAGGCTGTGGGAAGGGGACAGTCAGGATTAGGCTGCGGGAAGGGCGCAGTCAGGATTAGGCTGTGGGAAGGGGACAGTCAGGGATAGGCTGTGGAAAGGGGACAGTCAGGGTTAGGCTGTGGAAAGGGGACAGTTAGGGTTAGGCTGTGGGAAGGGGACAGTCGGGGATAGGCTGTGGGAAGGGGACAGTCAGGGATAGGCTGTGGGAAGGGGACAGTCAGGGTTAGGCTGCGGGAAGGGGACAGTCAGGGTTAGGCTGTGGGAAGGGGACAGTCAGGGTTAGGCTGTGGGAAGGGCGCAGTCAGGGTTAGGCTGTGGGAAGGGGACAGTCAGGGTTAGGCTGTGGGCAGAGGACAGTCAGGGTTAGGCTGTGGGAAGGGGACAGTCAGGGTTAGGCTGTGGGAAGGGCACAGTCAGGGTTAGGCTGTGGGAAGGGGACAGTCAGGGTTAGGCTGTGGGAAGGGCACAGTCAGGGTTAGGCTGTGAGAAGGACACAGTCAGGGTTAGGCTGTGGGAAGGGCACAGTCAGGGTTAGGCTGTGGGAAGGGCACAGTCAGGGTTCGGCTGTGGGCAGAGGTAAGGGACTGGCGCCCCCCATATTTGAAGTAGGGAAGATGCATGTGCAAAAAAGGGACAAGATCTTGTGGGAAAGGGGCATGACCATACAATAGTTCCCCCAATTCAAATTACGCTACACAGTAGTAACCCTTATACACATCATGCCCACACAGTAGCAGTTCCCTTTACACATTATGACCACACAGTAATTCTTATAACACTGAGGAGACATCAGCAGTGCCTGGCCTAGCTGAGGAGGCAATGCCACCCAATAGTAATGTAAAGAAGTGCAGTGCAGCGCACTACCCAGTGGTGCAAGTAGAAAAAAAAATCTTAGTAGTACTGTGTGTGTGCACCTTTGGCGTACACATGCCAAAAAAATGGGTGTGGCCACATGCCACATGGGGCATGGCCAATGAAAATGGGGGCATGATACACATGACCCCAATAGTGCCAGATACACATATGCCCCACAGTGCCAGATACACACATGCCCCCGCAGTGCCAGATACACACATGCCCCCGCAGTGCCAGATACAGATATGCCCCCACAGTGCCAGATATGCCCCCACAGTGCTAGATATGCCCACATGGCGCCAGATACACATATGGACCCACAGTGCCAGATATGCCCCCACAGTGCCAGATACACATATGCCCCCACAATGCCAGATATGACCGCATGTTGCTAGATATGCCCCCACACTGCTAAATACACATGCCCCCATGGTGCCAGATATGCCCTCATAGTGCCAGATATGCCCCCATGGTGCCAGATACACATATGCCCCCGCAGTGCCAGATAAGCCCCCACAGTCATATAGCCATAGTTCCCATCCCCCTCCCAGCACATAGCTATTGTCCCTTCCCAGGAAATAGCCATAGCCCCCACCTCCCCAAGCTATAGCCGTAGTCCCCACAGCACATAGCCATAGTCTCCACCTCTCCCAACCGTCATACAGTAGTCCCCCTCCCCCTCCCAGCACATAGCTGTAGTCCCCATCCCCCTCCCAGCACATAGCTGTAGTCCCCATCCCCCTCCCAGCACATAGCCATAGTCCCCAACCGTCTCCCAGCACATAGCTGTAGTCCGCCCTTAGCACATAGCAGTAGTCTCCCCCACTCCCAGCACATACATAGCCTGCCCACACAGCACATAGCCATAGTCCCCATCCGCCTCCCAGCACATAGCTGTAGTCCCCATCCCCCTCCCAGCACATAGCTGTAGTTCCCATCCCCCTCCCAGCACATAGCTGTAGTCCCCATCCCCCTCCCAGCACATAGCTGTAGTCCCCATCCCCCTCCCAGCACATAGCTGTAGTCCACACTTAGCACATAGTAGTAGTTGCCCCCACTCCCAGCACATACATAGCCTCCCCACACAGCACATAGCCCTAGTCCCCACCCCACAACATCCCAGCAGATAGCCGTAGTGTCTGGCAATACCTGCTGTGCCCAGCTGCCTGGAATGGAGGGCGGAGGATCGCTCAGCAGGCAGGAGCTGGTGCCGGTGTCCGGCACCGCACCAAACTACATGAAGAAACTGAAAAAAAACCCTACAGCTTCCAGCAGCCCTTGCCGCTGGGAGCTCCCGACAGCAAGGGTTGCTGGGAGTTGTAGTTTATTTTCAGTTTATTCCCTGTAGAACATTGCGGTGGCGGACACTGGCGCCAGCTCCTGCCTGCTGAGCGATCCTCCGCCCTCCATCCCAGGCAATGCACAGGCAGCTCGGCACAGCTGGTATTGCCAGACACTACGGATGAAGGGATTCCACCCACTGGCCGAGGGTGGCACCGTCGGGCGGCGCCCCCTGCTCGGCTGGCGCCCCTTGCGAGTGCCATCCTGGTCAATGGGTAGATACACCCCTGCAGTCAGGGATAGTCGGTGGGAAGGGGACAGTCAGGGTTCATCTGTGAGAGGGGGAGAGTCAGTGTTAGGCTGCGGGAAGGGGACAGTCAGGGTTCATCTGTGAGAAGGGGACGGTCAGTGTTAGGCTGCGGGAAGGGGACAGTCAGGGATAGGCTGTGAGAAGGGGACAGTTAGGGTTCATCTGTGAGAGGGGGAGAGTCAGTGTTAGGCTGCGGGAAGGGGACAGTCAGGGTTCATCTGCATACCTCCCAACTGTCCCGATTTTCGCAGGACAGTCCCGTTTTTTGGGGACTGTCCCGCTGTCCCACCCACAGGCCGCAGTGTCCCGCGGTGGGGGGGCCAGTTGGGAGGCTCTGTCTCTCGCTGCCCTGCTTAGCAGAGCAGCGGTGAATAGACGCTGTGCGCATGCGCACAGCGTCTATTCATTGGAGACAGAGGGAGACGGGGCATACCAGCAGCTCACAGAGCGCTGGGCATGCCCCTTCAGTGATGAAAACGGGGGCGTGGCTCGCGATCGCGGTCCTCCCGCAAAGCCACGCCCTTTTGTAGGCCACGCCCCTTTTTGTATGCTACACCCCCTTTTCGGGAGCGCGCGCGGCTTCGCCGCGAGTGTGTCTCTCTTTGAAGAAGGGAAAAGTTGGGAGGTATGCATCTGTGAGAAGGGGAGAGTCAGGGTTAGGTTGTGGGAAGGGGACAGTCAGGGATAGGCTGTGAGAAGGGGAGAGTCAGGGTTAGGCTGTGGGAAGGGGACAGTCAGGGATAGGCTGTGAGAAGGGGAGAGTCAGGGTTAGGCTGTGGGAAGGGGACAGTCAGGGATAGGCTGTGAGAAGGGGAGAGTCAGGGTTAGGCTGTGGGAAGGGGACAGTCAGGGTTAGGCTGTGGGAAGGGGACAGTCAGGGTTAGGCTGTGGGAAGGGGACAGTCAGGGTTAGGCTGTGGGAAGGGGACAGTCAGGGTTAGGCTGTGGGAAGGGACAGTCAGGGATAGGCTGTGGGAAGGGGACAGTCAGGGTTAGGCTGTGGGAAGGGGACAGTCAGGGTTAGGCTGTGGGAAGGGGAGAGTCAGGGTTAGGCTGTGGGAAGGGGACAGTCAGGGATAGGCTGTGAGAAGGGGAGAGTCAGGGTTAGGCTGTGGGAAGGGGACAGTCAGGGATAGGCTGTGAGAAGGGGAGAGTCAGGGTTAGGCTGTGGGAAGGGGACAGTCAGGGTTAGGCTGTGGGAAGGGGACAGTCAGGGTTAGGCTGTGGGAAGGGGACAGTCAGGGTTAGGCTGTGGGAAGGGACAGTCAGGGATAGGCTGTGGGAAGGGGACAGTCAGGGTTAGGCTGTGGGAAGGGGACAGTCAGGGTTAGGCTGTGGGAAGGGGACAGTCAGGGATAGGCTGTGGGAAGGGGACAGTCAGGGATAGGCTGTGAGAAGGGGAGAGTCAGGGTTAGGCTGTGGGAAGGGGACAGTCAGGGTTAGGCTGTGGGAAGGGGACAGTCAGGGTTAGGCTGTGGGAAGGGGACAGTCAGGGTTAGGCTGTGGGAAGGGGACAGTCGGGGATAGGCTGTGAGAAGGGGAGAGTCAGGGTTAGGCTGTGGGAAGGGGACAGTCGGGGATAGGCTGTGGGAAGGGGACAGTCAGGGATAGGCTGTGGGAAGGGGACAGTCAGGGTTAGGCTGTGGGAAGGGGACAGTCAGGGTTAGGCTGTGGGAAGGGGACAGTCAGGGATAGGCTGTGAGAAGGGGAGAGTCAGGGTTAGGCTGTGGGAAGGGGACAGTCAGGGATAGGCTGTGAGAAGGGGAGAGTCAGGGTTAGGCTGTGGGAAGGGGACAGTCAGGGATAGGCTGTGAATAGGGGAGAGTCAGGGTTAGGTTGTGGGAAGGGGACAGTCAGGGTTCTTCTCTCACTGTTGCAACTTTGACATCCAGCCATTACATGCTTTTGTACTATGATAGGTATTGACAATTTTATCTTTCACTAGTTATTTCTAGACCAGACTATAGTCTGTTCTCACTGTGTATTAGTGGGGGTATAGTGATTTGTTCACACCTTGAGGCAACCTTTTGCTGTGGGTCGGGTTTCAGAGGGTGGGGGCTGCTATCAATTAACCCTGCATCCATGTCTGCAAGGGTATTTAACTAGTATTGATCTAGGCTGCAAGCACTTTAGTTGCTAAGTATATTAGTGCAAAGTAGGATGATATAATCTATGGAGATATACGGTGATAGGGTATGTTAACCTATTCAGGTCTGGTCTATAAACTCTCTGCAGTCATCAGTCAGAATTCTGTTTCCCTTAGCAACCGGTTGGAGATCAGTGAATGAAAAGGTGACACAGGATCATTGTGTAACCTAAGCAGTTCATAGTTGATCTGTCTTAGGGGCCATATAAGGTTTATTTTATAGTAAAAGAACAAAGGATTCATGTGTGCCAATACATTTAGCCAATAAGAATACACCATGTATGTCTTGAAAACTGAAACACATCAATTGTCACACAAGATTATAATTAGCAATTAAAATATATTTATTGCTTTGCGATTATCGGTTTTCCCGGAACATCCTCTCTGGAGGTCAGGACAGGTCAAAATCCTCCTCGATGTTCAGAACTTTTGGCGATATGCTTGACTGGCCTTGGATACATCTGGCGCTATGACATTGAACAATTCATGCTTTGAATATAATGTTGAGCTTATGAAATATCTGTGAAGCTTTTAAGGAAACACGAACCTAATTGTGAGCAGGAGTAAATATCTTGGTTAATGCGAAAAAGCTTGAATCAATATATATTTGCTATACTGCGGAAGCTCCTACACCATCATTTCCCCTCTTTTTGATTCCACTTTTTCTCCCTATTCTACCTACACTAAGCATGAACTATTCCCTTTCAGTAAACCAGTCCCCTGGATTTATAGTCCAAACCTTGGGGATTACCCCTAACAACAACCAAAGGATAAGCAACTTCATTCTTCTGGCTGGAGAGTCACTGTCAACTTCTTCGAGTGGGATGCATGTAATCAGGTATCACGACCTTTCACCTTAATTTAAGGTAGACATGGTTAGCAGCACTTGATATGGACCATCATATCTTGGTTCAAAGGTCTTTCTCACATGTCTTTTTAAATAGACCCAATCTCCTGGATTTAGTTTATGCGTAGCTGATCCTTCTGGGTCTGGAATGGAAGAAACCACTCGGCAATGGAGGTTAGTCAATGTTTTACAGACCTCCTGTACATAACCTGTAAAAATCACCATGATTATGTTGTAATTGTTGTGGATAATAACAACCTGTTCTTAGAGCTGACCCAAACAATATTTCATATGGAGTCAGTTTACTAGGTTTCATGGGTGTGGTCCTAATATTGAAAAATACTATAGGTAGGCATTCTGGCCGTTCTTTTGGTTTCTGTCATTTTCTGTAGTTTTAGCTTAAGGTCAAAGTTCAGATGTCCCCCCTCCCACTCGCCTGGGGACGGTAAGGCACGTGGAAGGCCTGCTGTACCCCCAAATCTTTCATTATATGCTGCATGACTTCTCCTGTGAAATGTGTACCTCTATCTGATTCTATAACCTCAGGTATCCCAAATTTACATACTACTTCTGCTATCAGTTTCTTTGCAGTGGTTTTTGCTGTGGCTTTGCTTACTGGCCAGGCTTCGGCCCAGCGACTAAACATGTCCGTTGCTACTAGTACATATTCATATGGACCGCTTCGTGGCCACTGTATATAGTCAACTTGTAGTCTTTCAAATGGGTAAGAGGCTTTGGGTATAGTTCCTAGAGGTGTCTTGGTTCTTTGTCCTGGATTGCTGATTCCACAGATCCAGCATCCTGCTACAAAGTTTGTTGCAGCTTTATTGAAGCCAGGAGCCATGGCTTCCTTTGAATGATGTACTTGTCCATGAGCTACTTGTAACATAGGTGGAAATAGAGCTGCTGGTAGACAGTACTTTAATTCTCTTGACTTCCAAAGTCCATGTTCATCTTCTTCTGCCCCCAATCATCTCCATTTCTCATGTTCTCCTTGTGATGTTTGTTGTTGAATTTTGATCAACTCCTCTCACTGGGCATTTGCTTCATATCTTGAGCTACTAAGACTTGCTCAGGTTCTTTTGATTGTAAGGCAATTCTCTTGGCTTCTGCATCTGCAAATGCATTTCCTTTAGCTTCCATGGTTTGGCTCTTAGTATGTGCTTGTACCTTGATTATGCCAATCCTTTTAGGTAGTTCCAATGCTCTGAAGAGTTCCATAATCAAACTGGCATGTTTGATAGGTTTTCCATTTGCACCTTTGAAGTCCCTACTTTTCCAAATAACAGCGTAATCCTGGGACTAGATGTTAGCTGTCATGTTTTCAGCATGTATGCAGGCTCTGGTCATTGCTATGAGTTCTGTTTCTTGTGCTGTCATGCTTGGTAGCAATGGTCCAGAGTCTATGACTTAAGTTTCAGTTGTTACTGCATATCCTGTCCTTGGGGATCCATTATCATAATATCTTGATCCATCGACGAACAGGTTCATGTCTGGATTGTCCAGTGGTGTATCTTGGACATTAGGAAGAGGTAAAGTCTCTAATTCCATGAGGGCTAGGCAATCACTTCATATTTGGTAAGTCTGGCTGCAGAAAGATGCTTGCTTTTTTCTTGACTTAGTATTTCTGTTACAGCGTGCGGTACTTGTATACACAGTGGATGATCAAGCACAATGATGTCTGTCACCTTTTCCTTCATTATTGCTGCTGCTGCCACTGCTCGGACACAGGATGGTGCTCCTCTGATAATCGGATCCAGCTGGGCTGAATAGTATGCCACTGGTCTTTGTTTTGGTCCGTATTTCTGGGTGAGCACCCCTAAAGAATGCCCTCTGTTTTCATGGCAGAATAGGTTAAAAGGCTTTTTTGTAATCAGGCAATCCCAATGCTGGGGCTGTTATTATGGCTTGCTTTAGTTTTTTTTGTTTTTGTTTTTTTCTGCTTCTTCAATGGTGTCCCTGTTTTCTGCTGACGCCTCCTTTTTTGTTAATTCTGTCAAAGTCAGAAAAATATCTCTATACACACTGCCATATTTGCACCTCATTCTGGTCCGCGCTGCGCATGCGTGCGCTCTCCCGTGCGTGCGCATACTCACAGTCGCGGGCACCCGCAGGCGCACGGTATGCGTATTTACGGTAGAGTTTATGTGATCGTAGCGTGCGACTCAATCGTTACATATTTTCAGTAATAATGTATTTTGTAGATCATGG
This sequence comes from Pseudophryne corroboree, assembly GCF_028390025.1. Classification (NCBI taxonomy): domain Eukaryota; kingdom Metazoa; phylum Chordata; class Amphibia; order Anura; family Myobatrachidae; genus Pseudophryne; species Pseudophryne corroboree. Next base: position 1,041,182,101 of record NC_086445.1, read on the forward strand.
TCCCTTTGATAGATTCTGAAAGTTTAGTTAACATAGCATGTTCCTGAACAGAGAGATCCCTCTTTGTATTGTACGAAGGGTCTAACAGGGGTCATACAGTGGTGTTTGGTACCCATCGGAAGAGTATTTAAATAGCAATATTCCGGTGTTGGTTTGGAGCGGATTAATCGCTCATGCGAATAGTTATGGACATAAGAAGTTTATGTCCATTTACTATTATTTGTTCTTATTTAGTCATGCGGCGGGAAACTCAGTATCCCACCCACCTGAACAGTTGGAAGCAGTCACAACCCACCTGTATGAATCAACCTATGACCTTTTGTTATAATGCGAAGCCGAATTCCTGTGTCCAATGAACAATGAGATTGTAGGGACCATTGAATTGTATTGTGTGTGGGGCATAAATAGGCAGGCCGACCATATCCAGTTCACTCTCTTCAACGGTTCTCATTGCTGATAATCGGGAGCTGGATATCGAGGCGCATGCGATCGTTTCCCCTTGTGTGTAAGTGTTTCTCCGCAATCATATTGATCTTCTTGTTATTCCGAGCCAATCTCTCTCAATCTCTCTCTCTCTCTCTCTCTCCTTCTCTTTCTCTCTCATTTTCCCTTAAATTGTATTGTATTGTATTTCCTGTGTAGTTATCTGGTTAGGTAGTCTATGTTATATTGTAGTGTATGACTTGTATTGTGTTTAACTCTTTTGCAAGTATAGCATTCATAATATATATTTTAGGCGTTGGACCCTGAGCACGGTATCTGTGTGTTTCTTATAGTATTAAGTATTCTCAGAGCGTCGGTGACGCTCGAACAGCTTTAAAGGTAATAAGGTTATACTGTGTTGCATTTACACTCTAACATTACACTAAGGTTTTACTGCACAATACACTGTTTATGGTTTAGATACAAAGGTTTAATATAGTGAGCGTCAGCGCCGCTGGTGATCTCCTCGTGGTCCCGAGCGTCCGCTACGCTATAGCGAATCATTACGTTAGTTAACAGCCAATAACGTGCCTGCCTGTGATCTCTTGGCCGTGAGTGAACGTGACGCTTGAGCGTCTCGATCACGGCAAAGCGGTTGTTACGCAACTAGCGTACCCTTACGGTACTTCATACGTAGATAGCGTACAGTGTTCTTAGACCTCATAAAGGGTATTATATACGATAAATATTTAGCTTTATCAATTCATATAGAGGTTGCATCAGTAATGAAGCTGAGGGTATCCATTCTCTGCAATAACCAATAAGGCCCAGAAAAGCTCTGATTTCATTTAATGTTCTTGGGGATTTTGCTTGAGTTATTGCTTTTGTTCTTTCATCAGTAAGATGCCTTGTTCCTTGAGATATGCAGTGTCCTAAGAAGACAACTTTTTTCTGTACTAGCTGAAGCTTGTCTTTTGACACTCTGCAATCTTCTTCTGCCAAAAAGATGAGCAGTGATGCTGTTTTCCTTTTTTTCACTTCTCTTCTGTCTGTGCAGCAATAAGCAGATCATTGACATATTGAACTAACTGGGTGTCTGTAAAGTGCGGTCTCCATTTCTGCAGGATTAATGCCATTGCCTCTGAGAAATCTGATGGACTGGTTGCTCCCCCTTGGGGTAATCGTGTCCAACAATATTGTTTACCTTCGTGAGTGAATGTTAGAAACTCCTGGCTTTCCCATTCATCAGTAGATAATCTGTTTTTCCCTCCTTTTGAATCTTGAGATTCAACACCTTTATTGATTAGTGTTGGAAAAGGGTTGCTGCGTTGAGGGTAATACATCTTCTGATGGTTACTTGTCGCACTTTGGCAGTGCTACTTCATACATGGTCAGCCTTGCCACTGACAGGTGTTTGGTTCTTGCTTGTTGAAGCTTATCTGTACCTGCATGTGGACCCTGGATGATAAGTTCATGATTCAGCACTATGCCTGTGCTTTAGTCCTCTTCTAGGACTTCTGATTCATCACTGTCTCTGTGCTCTTATACTCTTCTAGGACTGTTGCTGCTATCACTGCTCTGATGCCGGTAGGTGCTCTTTGATTACCACTGTCAAGCTTGCTTGAGTTGTAGGCCACTGGTCTTCACCTCAGTCCATGATTTTGCATAAGGACTTCTATATATGGCCTCCTTCTTTAATAGTCAGGTAGTTCTAGGGCTTGAGATGAGGCAACTGCTGTTTCCAACTGTTCAATAGCCTAATTCATCTGTTGCTGTATGTAGGATGCGGACCCTCCTCCCTTTCAGTGTTGTCATACAATGCTTGCATGTAGACTGGTGCTAGAGGTATCCGTGTTCTGTAGTGTCCTACTAGGCCCAGGAATGATCATCTGACTTACCTTGGGTGTCCTAGGAAGATTAACTCTTGCTTGACTAGCTGCAATTTCTCCTTCTGAGGCTCTGCAGTCTTGTTCTTCCAGAAACTTCACTAAGGACACTGCCCCTTCTTGGTACTTCTTTTAGTGGTGGTGGCAATCAACAGTTCATTCACATCCTGTATTTAGCTGTGTGTTTTGTGGATAAATCACTTGGTGATATAGCCCCTCCACAAAGCTATCCTGGTCCAGTAGTATTGCTTCCTTTCTTCTACAACTGGTACTGCGGGAATGAGCCAATACTGAACTTCTGTTTTAACTTGCTTCTAAATGGCTTTTTGATCTTTCCTTTGATAAGTTGCTGGAAAGTTAAACTTCTGCTGGTGTGTACTGTATTCTCCTTGGATAAGCTTTAGTACATTGTGCTTCAGCAAAGTCACTGGACATGTACTCCGAGGTCAAGAACTGGGCTGGTATTGGTGACTGCATTTCTCTCATCTCCTGTCCCTTTAAGAATTTCTGATATCACCAGTTCTTGTGGTATCTCCCTCTGCTGTCTTCTGCGTGTGCCGGCTCCAGCATTCATTAGGCACAAACGTATTTCTCCAGTGGGCAAGGTGACTGTAATCATACCTTCTGCTGTTTCCTCTGGAGACATTATGTTCACTGGGGAGTACCCGAAGAAGCCCGTAACTCATATTGGCAGAAGAAGCATCATTCATTTGTCTTCTGGAACTTTGTCCTTTCTTCACTTGCATATTCTTTCTCACTGCTGCTGGCATGTCATTTTCTTAGTCCAAGTCCACCCAGGCTGGTGTTTAACATAATGATGTTTATGCTGGGAGTTGTTGTTCCTCTTTGTCTTACTTTTCCTGTGAGAGATAGTCTTGTATAGCAGCTTGTATTTCAGGTTACATCTTTGCTTTCTTGCAGGGGTAGGGCTTAACCTCCCAATCCAGTCGTTGCAATGGCTTGATCTGTAAGTAAACGTAGAGGAATCTGGTTGTGCATAAAAACAGCTCTTGAAACCCTTGGGTCTCCTGTGGGTAAAGTCACTTTTATCGAACTGCCAGTGGTGACTGAGTACACTGTTGCCGACACAGGAGTTGCACACCTTCATATTCTATCATCTTGTGTGTCGTATAGTGACTTTATCATAGTAAGTTCTGATGGACTCAGTCTTTTCCTGTTTCAAATCTGGGGCTGCTGGTGCCCTGAGTGTCTGTGCATGACACCATCTCTTAAGTCTTGTTATGTACATCTTTCCACTTTCAAACGTTGTTCTATTTTTCTCTGTCGGAACGTCCGTTATGGCTGGGCAATCATCTACTGCATCTGCTTTTAACATGGTGCTTACTGTTTGGGCAGTTGCTGGTCCTAGTATAGCCTCACACAACTGGTGGTAGTCGACCCATGCCGGTGTCCATATGGTTTGAATTCTTTATATATAGGCATAAACTGCTATTGGGTTTTTTCTAGGATCTGGGGACTCTGCAACTATATTTGCGAGGCCATTGCCATACCATGGTTTGTGGTGTTGGCTCTGTACGATGTATGGTTCGTTCGTCCTGGCTGCATTATCTGGGTTGCGTATTCTCTGTACTTGTGCTGGATACAGAGAAATAGGCAATGATGACCGTCTTTCAGTATTTCTAGTCGCATAGATATCTTGGCATGGCGGTTCATGGGGTGAAATCCAGTTTCCACAATTTGGGCAATGTTCATATCCTTCTGGAACGCAAAACTGACATACCGGACACAATCTTTCTGGAAAATATGTCAGTTTATTCTGTACATTATGCACCTGGGCATGAAAAGCTGTAGAGGCTGTGTCTTGACCCCTTGCTTCTCCTCTTCACCTGATTTGCACCCTTTCGCCTATAGTTCCTGATTGTGGACAATTGTTTACTGGACTCATAGCTTGATTCCAGGTGTCCACCACTCGTTTAAACATGAGGGGAACTTTAGCTGCCCAGTTTCTTTGGTTGGTCTTGTTGGGGTTTCTTGTGATAAAGTATCAGGACACTGGGGCATACTCTGTACACATAGCTCAGGTAAATCATTCGGATTTTCAACCACAGATCCTTCTAAGATAGGGCTGATTATTCGTCACTCTTTTCCTGGCTCATCTTTTTTTCAATTTTACTGTTAGTGAGCTTGCAGATGATTTCATTCTGTTCATACTTATGGGTACCTTGGTGTGCATGCATGTCTGGGTATAGGGGTGGGGTATAGTGTGCAGGTGCTGTTGCTGAAATTACAGGCAGTGAGTTTAACGCTGGTTGTGGTGCTATTGAGTACTCTGGTACAATGGGGAAATCATTTTCCTCATCTCTTCTTCTATTCTCTGCTCCTAATTCTTTTGCTACAGTGATCCAGATGGATGCTTGATCTCTACTATTATGCTTAATTATCCAACTTTTGTTACAGGAGGCAAATTTTTCCCATTTCTCTAGGTCAAGTGTCCCTTCTGACGGGAAGCCTGCTCTTTTGAAAATTTTACTTATTCCTTTCAGAGCTTTTCTTACCCTCCCTGTTACTAACAATATCCACGGGTTTGAACCCATCCTGATGTGGTATTTTAGTAACTCCTTATGAGGGACTTAAAATCTCCTTTTAAAGCTTTTCTTACCCTCCCTGTTACTAACAATATCCACGGGTTTGAACCCATCCTGATGTGGTATTTTAGTAACTCCTTATGAGGGACTTAAAATCTCCTTTTAAAGCTTTTCTTACCCTCCCTGTTACTAACAATATCCACGGGTTTGAACCCATCCTGATGTGGTATTTTAGTAACTCCTTATGAGGGACTTAAAATCTCCTTTTAAAGCTTTTCTTACCCTCCCTGTTACTAACAATATCCACGGGTTTGAACCCATCCTGATGTGGTATTTTAGTAACTCCTTATGAGGGACTTAAAATCTCCATGTGAGACGCTGACTCTGAAGAATCTCTTCTATCCTTGTACCTAAAAAGCTCCTTAAATCCGTCTGTGGACAAATGACATGGGTTGTATTGTTGTCCCTTCCTCCCTGTGTTGGTGGAAAATCTGTTAGTACTGCTCCCCAAGTGAGACCTGCATAATAGATTATTTCTTCTGGATCACTGAGATGCGTCCCTAATATTTATTGTTAAGTCACTCCAAGGGTCTATCCCTCTGCCTATATAGACTCCTGCTTGTACCTTGTGTTCTTGGTAAACTCCCCACTATTCTTGGAATACGTTCACCTTGTGTCTCTTTCAGACAGTAGCTGTTCTTTATTACTGACCCAATCCTACCCCTTTAACTGTCTTGCATAGGGACATACAATATATACAGTACAATGTGTGCAGCAGAATCTAGTTACACTGGTTTCATTATTCAGCAGACACCCGACTCCCCCCCACCTTTTCAAAAGCATATTGGCAGAGTACATACAATAGTGCAAGGATACAAAAACAAGGATGACAGTAAATGTTATATCTGTTATCTGTGTGCACGGCAGCTGTTTGAGGCTGCACGGGCAAATGGGTCTTAGACCTGGGATTATGTGGTTCCTGGGCCAATAGGTTATGATGTTAGATCAATCATTCTCAATGTAATGTTCCAACAATTCCCTTTTTAAAATGACAACCTTTTGTACAATAAAATTCATCATCATTTTCCACATAACCAAATGAGACTTCAGTGCTTGTAATTGCCACCAATCTCGGTGCTACGGACCCTTTGTATTTTCTTAACACAACAACACAGGTACAAGATTTGCATATACCTCTTTGGTTATTTATCAATTCAAACTGGTTATCAGCATTAGAACATATCTTGGCCATGCGCCACCTTTATAAAACGGCTCTATTTTCTTAATAAACATGTATTAGTACTTTCACAATTTAAAAGTTTTCTGCATATTTGATTAATTCCCCCTGTGCACATGTGACAAATTATCTGAAATTATTTACCCACAATTCAACAATATAACATAAATGTATGGTACCTTTAAAGAATTTCTTCTGACTGACACTGGGTTCTTTAAGATATTCTCTGACCTTCCCGACTGGACTTCCCCAGATTTCAAGAAACGCTGAGTTCAAGTGAGCAGGTAGAAATCTACACATTAAATCTCACTTACCGTTTTTTTTATCAGCGGTTCCTGAAAGATCAGAGGATTTGTTGCCAGTGGGGGAGATGCTGGAAGATCTCCGGACGAGGTCCCAAAATGATAGGGTATGTTAACCTATTCAGGTCTGGTCTATAAACTCTCTGCAGTCATCAGTCAGAATTCTGTTTCCCTTAGCAACCGGTTGGAGATCAGTGAATGAAAAGGTGACACAGGATCATTGTGTAACCTAAGCAGTTCATAGTTGATCTGTCTTAGGGGCCATATAAGGTTTATTTTATAGTAAAAGAACAAAGGATTCATGTGTGCCAATACATTTAGCCAATAAGAATACACCATGTATGTCTTGAAAACTGAAACACATCAATTGTCACACAAGATTATAATTAGCAATTAAAATATATTTATTGCTTTGCGATTATCGGTTTTCCCGGAACATCCTCTCTGGAGGTCAGGACAGGTCAAAATCCTCCTCGATGTTCAGAACTTTTGGCGATATGCTTGACTGGCCTTGGATACATCTGGCGCTATGACATTGAACAATTCATGCTTTGAATATAATGTTGAGCTTATGAAATATCTGTGAAGCTTTTAAGGAAACACGAACCTAATTGTGAGCAGGAGTAAATATCTTGGTTAATGCGAAAAAGCTTGAATCAATATATATTTGCTATACTGCGGAAGCTCCTACACCATCAACGGAGATGAACAGGAGAGAAACAGAGGGACAGCAGACTATCTCCCCCACCTCCACTAAAGAACAGCAAACAACAGACTACAGTGAGTTACCCATACCACTACCAGAAATGCCTGCAGCCTGCACAGCCTGGACACTGACCAACCTGTCTGATTAAGTAGCAGCCCTGCTGCTTTCACACATTGCTCACACTCTCATTTACACAATCTACAACCACTGTGTATCCATCTCAGCCTTTCTGTTCCTAACATTATTTCTTTAAATTCTGTTTGCACTGTCTTTTGCTTACATTACACCCCGCATTCTCCTTGTTCATTCTATATTACACCTACACCATTCTATTCCCCTGAACACTACTGTACCAAATGATGGCTCCTCGATCCTGTCACATACCAATCCTCACTGCCAGGTCTAACCCCCGAAATACTCAGAACCCAGCCAACCTAATCCCTATCTCCCCTATCCCCTCCCTTCCTTTCTCCTGTGCACTCTGGAAGGCTAGATCAATCTGCCACAAGCTGCCAACTATCCACGACCTCTTCATCTCCCACTCTTTTCACCTTCTCGCCATCACTGAAACCTGGCTCTCCTTCTCTGACACCACCTCCCCTGCTGCCCTCTCCTACGGAGGACTCTCCTTCAGCCACACAGTCAGAACTGATGGTCGCCAGGGTGGAGGCGTGGGCGCCCTTCTCTCCCCTAACTGCACCTTTCGTGTCATCCCACCTGAGCCCTCTCTCACCTTCTCCACCTTCGAGGTCCACACTATCCGCCTCTTCTACCCCATTCACCTCCTTGTGGCAGTGATCTACCGCCCCCCTGGCCACTGTTCACCTTTCCTTGACAACTTTGCTGCCTGGCTTCCCCACTTTCTCTCCTCTGACCTCTCCTCTGTCATCCTCGGAGACTAACATCCCTATTAACATCACTAATGCCGCTTCCACTAATCTTCTCACTCTTTCCACCTCCTTTGGACTTTCTCAATGGACCTCCACCCCTACTCACAATCTCGGCCACTCCCTCGACCTTGTCTTCACCCACCGATGTGATCTCTCTGATTTCTCAAACTCTTCCTTCCCTCTCTCTGACCACCATCTGCTTTCTTTCACCCTCTCATCCTCCCTCCTCCTCTCCACGCCCAGACCCACCACCACCAGATGCAATCTCGGGTCTCTCAACCCCACTTTCATGTCCTCCCTCGAGACTTTCCTCTCTCCTCTTTCCACTATGACTTGTCCCAACCAGGCAGCCACCTTCTATAACTCTTCCCTAAACGCTGCTCTCGACTCTGTGGCCCCCCTCTCCTCTGTCCCCCTCCGCCGCTCCAAACCCCAACCCTGGCACACCAAACTAACACGTTTCTTACAAGAATGCTCACGCTCCGCTGAACGCTCCTGGAGGAGATCTCACTCTCTGCCGGACTTCCTCCATTTCAAGTTTATTCTCTCCTCCTACAGCTCTGCTCTTTCCCTCGCCAAGCAATCCTTTTTCCAAGCACTCATCTCTTCTCAGTCCTCCTGTCCACGCCGTCTCTTTGAAACTTTCAACACTCTCCTTCGCCCCCCTCCTCCCCCCCTCCCATCCTCCCTCACTGCCACTGACTTTGCCTCCTTCATCTCCAAAATTGAGGATATCCAACACGACATCTCCCGCCGTCACCCCTCTGCTACCCCCTGCCCCCTTTATCCCTCCCCTCCATCTATCCCACCCTGTCCTCCTTCCATCCCACTTCAGAAAAGGAAGTCCACTCCCTCATCTTATCCTCCCCTCTCACCACCTGCCCCCTGGACCCCCTTCCCTTCCGTCTTCTCCGCTCCCTCTCCCCCACTGCCTGCTCCCACCTTGCTCACCTCTTTAACCTATCCCTCTCCACAGGCATCTTCCCCTCACCATTCAAACATGCTCTGGTCTCACCTATTCTCAAAAAACCCAACCTCGACCCCTCATCACCCACTAACTACCGCCCCATCTTTCTTCTCCCTTTCGCCTCCAAATTACTTGAACGACTAGTCTACAGCCGTCTCACAAGCTACCTCTCTGACAACTCCATCCTCGATCCACTACAATCTGGCTTTCACCCACTCCACTCAACTGAGACTGCCCTGGTGAAAGTCACCAATGACCTGCTTTCGGCCAAATCCAGGGGCCACTTCTCTCTGCTCATCCTTCTGGACCTCTCTGCTGCCTTTGACACCGTAGATCATCCTCTCCTCCTCGGCACACTCCAAAACGCTGGCCTCTCTAGCACTGTCCTTGACTGGTTTTCTTTTTACCTCACTAACCGCTCCTTCTCTGTGTCTGCCTCCAGCACCACCTCACACCCTTCCATCCTTCCTGTTGGTGTCCCTCAGGGTTCTGTCCTTGGACCCCTTCTGTTCTCCTTGTATACCTCTTCCCTGGGTGCGCTCATTAATTCATTTGGCCTTCAATACCACCTCTATGCTGATGACACACAACTCTACCTCTCCTGATCTGTCCCCCTCTGTCCTCTCTCAGGTTTCCAACTGCCTCTCTGCAATCTCCTCCTGGATGTCTGAACGCTCTCTAAAGCTCAACATGGACAAAACGGAACTCATCATCTCCCCCCCCCCCATCCAGAGCAACACCCCCGACCAATATCTCCATCATTGTTGACAACACCACCATCTCCCCCGTTCCCCAACTCCACTCCCTGGGCGTCACTCTTGACTCCTCCCTCTCCTTTGCACCTCACATCCAAGCTCTGGCACAATCCTGTCATTTTCAGCTACGCAACATTGCTCGTATCAGGCCATATCTCTCCCAGAGTGCAACTAAACTCATCATCCACTCACTGGTCATCTCACGACTTGACTACTGCAATGTCCTCCTCACTGGCCTCGCTTGCTCCCATCTTGCTCCCCTCCAATCTGTCCTGAACTCCGCATCTAGGCTCATCTTCCTCTCCCGCCGCACCACATCTGCCACTCCCCTTCCCCAATACCTGCACTGGCTCCCATTCCCCTACAGAATCCTCTTCAAACTCCTCACCCTCACATACAAGGCCATCTCTAATTCCACTGCTCCCTACATCTCCAACCTCCTTTCCCTTCATACTCCCTCCCGCCCCCTACGGTCAGCTGATGACCGTCGCCTCTCCACCGCCCTGGTCACTGCTTCCCATGCACGACTTTAGGAATTTGCCTGTGCTGCACCCCTTCAGTGGAACGCACTCCCCTGCTCCATTAGACTCTCCCCGACCTTGCAAAGCTTCAAACGGGCACTAAAAACCCACCTATTCATCAAAGCGTACCCTCACGATGCATAACCTAGTGCTGAAGCCGCGCCTCCACCCCCCTGCCTCATGTCGTGAACATCTCAGCTTTGCCTGCATACTGCCATCAGGCTACCTCCCACTTGCCTGCACCTCTTGTCATCTGTCTGTCGCCCCTCCCCATTAGATTGTTAGCTCTTCAGAGCAGGGCCCTCTTTCCTCTTGTTATCTAAGCCCTCGTCTCAACAAATTTCACTCACAGCTCTCCCCTACTCAACGACCATCTTTATCCTGCTAGTAAAGGCTCATCTCCATCTATGGCCACCAGCCTCTAGTAGTACGATGATCACTCCCTCAATACTTGCATCTTAGCTGTACTATGTCTTGAGAATGTGTGGTGCTCTGTTACCTGTACTCTATTTCTGTTATTTATTTACTGTAATGCAATGTTTTGTCCCCTGTACTGTCCTTTGTACGGCGCTGCGAAACACATGTGGCGCCTTATAAATAAAATGTAATAATAATAATAATAATCTGTGAGAAGGGGACAGTCAGGGTTATCTGCGTATAGTGATCATTGTGTATCAGGTGTGTGATATCAGTGTGACCTGTGTATAGTGATCAGTGTGTATCAGGTGTGTGATATCAGTGTGACCTGTGTATAGTGATCAGTGTGTATCAGGTGTGTGATATCTGTGTATAGTGATCAGTGTGTAGCAGGTTTGTGATATCAGTGTGACATGTGTATAGTGATCAGTGTGTAGCAGGTGTGTGATATCAGTGTGACCTGTGTATAGTGATCAGTGTGTATCAGGTGTGTGATATCAGTGTGACCTGTGTACAGTGATCAGTCTGTAGGAGGTGTGTGATATCAGTGTGACCTGTGTATAGTAATCAGTGTGTAGCAGGTGTGTGATATCAGTGTGGTGACCTGTGTATAGTGATCAGTGTGTATCAGCTGTGTGATATCGGTGTGACCTGTGTATAGTGATCAGTGTGTATCAGGCGTGTGATGTCAGTGTGACCTGTGTATAGTGATCAGAATGTATCAGGTGTGTGATATCGGTGTGACCTTTGTATAGTGCTCAGTGTGTATCAGGTGTGTGATATCAGTGTGACCTGTGTATAGTGACCAGTGTGTAGAAGGTGTGTGTGATATCAGTGTGACCTGGGTATAGTGATCAGTGTGTATCAGGTGTGTGATATCGGTGTGACCTTTGTATAGTGCTCAGTGTGTATCAGGTGTGTGATATCAGTGTGACCTGTGTATAGTGATCAGTGTGTATCAGGTGTGTGATATCGGTGTGACCTTTGTATAGTGCTCAGTGTGTATCAGGTGTGTGATATCAGTGTGACCTGTGTATAGTGATCAGTGTGTATCAGGTGTGTGATATCGGTGTGACCTTTGTATAGTGATCAGTGTGTATCAGGTGTGTGATATCAGTGTGACCTGTGTATAGTGATCAGTGTGTATCAGGTGTGTGGTATCAGTGTGACCTGTGTATAGTGATCACTGTGTATCAGGTGTGTAATGTCAGTGTGACCTGTGTATGGTGACCAGTGTGTAGAAGGTGTGTGTGATATCAGTGTTACCTGCGTATAGTGATCAGTGTATAGCAGGTGTGTGATATCAGTGTGACCTGTGTATAGTGATCAGTGTATTACAGGTTTGTGTGATATCAGTGTGACCTGCGTATAGTGATCAGTGTATAGCAGGTGTGTGATATCAGTGTGACCTGTGTATAGTGATCAGTGTGTATCAGGTGTGTGATGTCAATGTGACCTGTGTATAGTGACCAGTGTGTATCAGGTGTGTGATATCAGTGTGACCTGTGTATAGTGATCACTGTGTATCAGGTGTGTGATATCAGTGTGACCTGTGTATAGTGATCACTGTGTATCAGGTGTGTGATATCAGTGTGACCTGCGTATAGTGACCAGTGTGTATCAGGTGTGTGATATCAGTGTGACCTGTGTATAATGATCACTGTGTATCAGGTGTGTGATATCAGTGTGACCTGTGTACAGTGATCAGTCTGTAGGAGGTGTGTGATATCAGTGTGACCTGTGTATAGTGATCACTGTGTATCAGGTGTGTGATATCAGTGTGACCTGTGTACAGTGATCAGTCTGTAGGAGGTGTGTGATATCAGTGTGACCTGCGTATAGTGACCAGTGTGTATCAGGTGTGTGATATCAGTGTGACCTGTGTATGTATAGTGATCACTGTGTATCAGGTGTGTGATATCAGTGTGACCTGTGTACAGTGATCAGTCTGTAGGAGGTGTGTGATATCAGTGTGACCTGTGTATAGTGATCACTGTGTATCAGGTGTGTGATATCAGTGTGACCTGTGTATAGTGATCAGTGTGTATCAGGTGTGTGATATCTGTGTATAGTGATCAGTGTGTAGCAGGTTTGTGATATCAGTGTGACATGTGTATAGTGATCAGTGTGTAGCAGGTGTGTGATATCAGTGTGACCTGTGTATAGTGATCAGTGTGTATCAGGTGTGTGATATCAGTGTGACCTGTGTACAGTGATCAGTCTGTAGGAGGTGTGTGATATCAGTGTGACCTGTGTATAGTAATCAGTGTGTAGCAGCTGTGTGATATCGGTGTGACCTGTGTATAGTGATCAGTGTGTATCAGGCGTGTGATGTCAGTGTGACCTGTGTATAGTGATCAGTATGTATCAGGTGTGTGATATCGGTGTGACCTTTGTATAGTGCTCAGTGTGTATCAGGTGTGTGATATCAGTGTGACCTGTGTATAGTGACCAGTGTGTAGAAGGTGTGTGTGATATCAGTGTGACCTGGGTATAGTGATCAGTGTGTATCAGGTGTGTGATATCGGTGTGACCTTTGTATAGTGCTCAGTGTGTATCAGGTGTGTGATATCAGTGTGACCTGTGTATAGTGATCAGTGTGTATCAGGTGTGTGATATCGGTGTGACCTTTGTATAGTGCTCAGTGTGTATCAGGTGTGTGATATCAGTGTGACCTGTGTATAGTGATCAGTGTGTATCAGGTGTGTGATATCAGTGTGACCTGTGTATAGTGATCAGTGTGTATCAGGTGTGTGGTATCAGTGTGACCTGTGTATAGTGATCACTGTGTATCAGGTGTGTAATGTCAGTGTGACCTGTGTATGGTGACCAGTGTGTAGAAGGTGTGTGTGATATCAGTGTTACCTGCGTATAGTGATCAGTGTATAGCAGGTGTGTGATATCAGTGTGACCTGTGTATAGTGATCAGTGTATTACAGGTTTGTGTGATATCAGTGTGACCTGCGTATAGTGATCAGTGTATAGCAGGTGTGTGATATCAGTGTGACCTGTGTATAGTGATCAGTGTGTATCAGGTGTGTGATGTCAATGTGACCTGTGTATAGTGACCAGTGTGTATCAGGTGTGTGATATCAGTGTGACCTGTGTATAGTGATCACTGTGTATCAGGTGTGTGATATCAGTGTGACCTGTGTATAGTGATCACTGTGTATCAGGTGTGTGATATCAGTGTGACCTGCGTATAGTGACCAGTGTGTATCAGGTGTGTGATATCAGTGTGACCTGTGTATAATGGTCACTGTGTATCAGGTGTGTGATATCAGTGTGACCTGTGTACAGTGATCAGTCTGTAGGAGGTGTGTGATATCAGTGTGACCTGTGTATAGTGATCACTGTGTATCAGGTGTGTGATATCAGTGTGACCTGTGTACAGTGATCAGTCTGTAGGAGGTGTGTGATATCAGTGTGACCTGTGTATAGTGATCACTGTGTATCAGGTGTGTGATATCAGTGTGACCTGTGTATAGTGATTACTGTATTACAGGTTTGTGTGATATCAGTGTGACCTGTGTACAGTGATCAGTCTGTAGGAGGTGTGTGATATCAGTGTGACCTGCGTATAGTGACCAGTGTGTATCAGGTGTGTGATATCAGTGTGACCTGTGTATGTATAGTGATCACTGTGTATCAGGTGTGTGATATCAGTGTGACCTGTGTACAGTGATCAGTCTGTAGGAGGTGTATGATATCAGTGTGACCTGTGTATAGTGATCACTGTGTATCAGGTGTGTGATATCAGTGTGACCTGTGTATAGTGATTACTGTATTACAGGTTTGTGTGATATCAGTGTGACCTGTGTACAGTGATCAGTCTGTAGCAGGTGTGTGATATCAGTGTGACCTGTGTATAGTGATCAGTGTGTAGGAGGTGTGTAATATCAGTGTGACCTGTGTATAGTGATCAGAGTGTAGCAGCTGTGTGATATCGGTGTGAACTGTGTATAGGGATCAGTGTGTATCAGGTGTGTGATATCAGTGTGACCTGTGTATAGTGATTACTGTATTACAGGTTTGTGTGATATCAGTGTGACCTGTGTACAGTGATCAGTCTGTAGGAGGTGTGTGATATCAGTGTGACCTGTGTATAGTGATCACTGTGTATCAGGTGTGTGATATCAGTGTGACCTGTGTATGTATAGTGATCACTGTGTATCAGGTGTGTGATATCAGTGTGACCTGTGTACAGTGATCAGTCTGTAGCAGGTGTGTGATATCAGTGTGACCTGTGTATAGTGATCAGTGTGTAGGAGGTGTGTAATATCAGTGTGACCTGTGTATAGTGATCAGAGTGTAGCAGCTGTGTGATATCGGTGTGACCTGTGTATAGTGATCAGTGTGTAGGAGGTGTGTAATATCAGTGTGACCTGTGTATAGTGATCAGAGTGTAGCAGCTGTGTGATATCGGTGTGAACTGTGTATAGTGATCAGTATGTATCAGGTGTGTGGTATCAGTGTGACCTGTGTATAGTGACCAGTGTGTATCAGGTGTGTGATATCAGTGTGACCTGTGTATAGTGATCAGTGTGTATCAGGTGTGTGATATCAGTGTGACGTGTATAGTGATCCGTGTGTAACAGGTGTGTGATATCAGTGTGACCTGTGTATAGTGATCACTGTGTATCAGGCGTGTGGTATCAGTGTGACCTGTGTATAGGGATCAGTGTGTATTAGGTGTGTGATATCAGTGTGACCTGCATATAGTGATCACTGTGTACCAGGTGTGTGATATCAGTGTGACCTGCGTATAGTGATCACTGTGTATCAGGTGTGTGATATCAGTGTGACCTGCATATAGTGATCAGTGTATAGCAGGTGTGTGATATCAGTGTGACCTGCGTATAGTGATCAATATGTATCAGGTGTGTGATATCAGTGTGACCTGTGTATAGTGATCACTGTGTATCAGGTGTGTGATATCAGTGTGACCTGCGTATAGTGATCACTGTGCATCAGGTGTGTGATATCAGTGTGACCTGTGTATAGTGATCACTGCGTATTTGGTGTGTGGTATCATTGTGACCTGTGTATAGGGATCTGTGTGTATCAGGTGTGTGATATCAGTGTGACGTGTGTAGAGGGATCAGTGTGTATCAGGTGTGTGATATCAGTGTGACCTGTGTATAGTGACCAGTGTGTAGAAGGTGTGTGTGATATCAGTGTGACCTGGGTATAGTGATCAGTGTGTATCAGGTGTGTGATATCGGTGTGACCTTTGTATAGTGCTCAGTGTGTATCAGGTGTGTGATATCAGTGTGACCTGTGTATAGTGATCAGTGTGTATCAGGTGTGTGATATCGGTGTGACCTTTGTATAGTGCTCAGTGTGTATCAGGTGTGTGATATCAGTGTGACCTGTGTATAGTGATCAGTGTGTATCAGGTGTGTGATATCAGTATGACCTGTGTATAGTGATCAGTGTGTATCAGGTGTGTGGTATCAGTGTGACCTGTGTATAGTGATCACTGTGTATCAGGTGTGTAATGTCAGTGTGACCTGTGTATGGTGACCAGTGTGTAGAAGGTGTGTGTGATATCAGTGTTACCTGCGTATAGTGATCAGTGTATAGCAGGTGTGTGATATCAGTGTGACCTATGTATAGTGATCAGTGTATTACAGGTTTGTGATGTCAATGTGACCTGTGTATAGTGACCAGTGTGTATCAGGTGTGTGATATCAGTGTGACCTGTGTATAGTGATCACTGTGTATCAGGTGTGTGATATCAGTGTGACCTGTGTATAGTGATCAGTGTGTATCAGGTGTGTGATATCAGTGTGACCTGTGTATAGTGATCAGTGTATAGCAGGTGTGTGATATCAGTGTGACCTGTGTATAGTGATCAGTGTGTATCAGGTGTGTGATGTCAATGTGACCTGTGTATAGTGACCAGTGTGTATCAGGTGTGTGATATCAGTGTGACCTGTGTATAGTGATCACTGTGTATCAGGTGTGTGATATCAGTGTGACCTGTGTATAGTGATCACTGTGTATCAGGTGTGTGATATCAGTGTGACCTGCGTATAGTGACCAGTGTGTATCAGGTGTGTGATATCAGTGTGACCTGTGTATAGTGATCACTGTGTATCAGGTGTGTGATATCAGTGTGACCTGTGTACAGTGATCAGTCTGTAGGAGGTGTGTGATATCAGTGTGACCTGTGTATAGTGATCACTGTGTATCAGGTGTGTGATATCAGTGTGACCTGTGTACAGTGATCAGTCTGTAGGAGGTGTGTGATATCAGTGTGACCTGTGTATAGTGATCACTGTGTATCAGGTGTGTGATATCAGTGTGACCTGTGTATAGTGATTACTGTATTACAGGTTTGTGTGATATCAGTGTGACCTGTGTACAGTGATCAGTCTGTAGGAGGTGTGTGATATCAGTGTGACCTGCGTATAGTGACCAGTGTGTATCAGGTGTGTGATATCAGTGTGACCTGTGTATAGTGATCACTGTATTACAGGTTTGTGTGATATCAGTGTGACCTGTGTATAGTGATCACTGTGTATCAGGTGTGTGATATCAGTGTGACCTGTGTATAGTGATTACTGTATTACAGGTTTGTGTGATATCAGTGTGACCTGTGTACAGTGATCAGTCTGTAGGAGGTGTGTGATATCAGTGTGACCTGCGTATAGTGACCAGTGTGTATCAGGTGTGTGATATCAGTGTGACCTGTGTATAGTGATTACTGTATTACAGGTTTGTGTGATATCAGTGTGACCTGTGTACAGTGATCAGTCTGTAGCAGGTGTGTGATATCAGTGTGACCTGTGTATAGTGATCAGTGTGTAGGAGGTGTGTGATATCAGTGTGACCTGTGTATAGTGATCAGAGTGTAGCAGCTGTGTGATATCGGTGTGAACTGTGTATAGGGATCAGTGTGTATCAGGTGTGTGGTATCAGTGTGACCTGTGTATAGTGACCAGTGTGTATCAGGTGTGTGATATCAGTGTGACCTGTGTATAGTGATCAGTGTGTATCAGGTGTGTGATATCAGTGTGACGTGTATAGTGATCCGTGTGTAACAGGTGTGTGATATCAGTGTGACCTGTGTATAGTGATCACTGTGTATCAGGCGTGTGGTATCAGTGTGACCTGTGTATAGGGATCAGTGTGTATTAGGTGTGTGATATCAGTGTGACCTGCGTATAGTGATCACTGTGTACCAGGTGTGTGATATCAGTGTGACCTGCGTATAGTGATCACTGTGTATCAGGTGTGTGATATCAGTGTGACCTGCATATAGTGATCAGTGTATAGCAGGTGTGTGATATCAGTGTGACCTGCGTATAGTGATCAATATGTATCAGGTGTGTGATATCAGTGTGACCTGTGTATAGTGATCACTGTGTATCAGGTGTGTGATATCAGTGTGACCTGCGTATAGTGATCACTGTGCATCAGGTGTGTGATATCAGTGTGACCTGTGTATAGTGATCACTGCGTATTTGGTGTGTGGTATCATTGTGACCTGTGTATAGGGATCTGTGTGTATCAGGTGTGTGATATCAGTGTGACGTGTGTAGAGGGATCAGTGTGTATCAGGTGTGTGATATCAGTGTGACCTGCGTATAGTGATCAGTGTGTAACAGGTGTGTGATATCAGTGTGACCTGCGTATAGTGATCACTGTGTAACAGGTGTGTGATATCAGTGTGACCTGTGTATAGTGATCAGTGTGTATCAGGTGTGTGATATCAGTGTGACCTGTGTATAGTGATCACTGTGTATCAGGTACGTGATATCATAGTGTTCACTCTAGGAGTGAAAAGGGTCAGGGCGCCGGACTCCGGGGGCACATGCGCGCGCGCCCGAAATGGGGGCGCGGCCACTCAAATTAGGGGGCGTGGCCACACCTACGTCATTTTAGGGGGCGGTGCGGCCCACAGACGCTACTATAGAGAGCATCTGTGGCCGGTGACGTCATTGTTGGGGGCGTGCCCAGCACCTCCGTCGGTGCTGGGCTTCCTCCAGCCCTCTCCCAATGCGTGAATGGATGCCGCGCACATGCGCTTGGCATCTATACACGCCGGGAGGACAGGAAGCGGGCGGCTGTTCTAGCAGGGCACCGCAAAAGGGGCAGGGCGGGTTTTGCCTGCTAAAAAACGGGCAGGGCGCGGCGCCCTGCTAAAACAGCCTAGAGTGAACACTAATATCAGTGTGACCTGTGTATAGGGATCAATGTGTGTCAGGTGAGTGATATCAGTGTGGCCTGTGTATAGTGATCACTGTGTAACAGGTGTGTGTGATATCAGTGTGAATTGTGAATTGTGATCAGTCTGTAGGTGGTGTGTGATATCAGTGTGACCTGTGTATAGTGATCAATGTGTATTAGGTGTGTGATATCAGTGTGACCTGTGTATAGTGATCAGTGTGTATCAGGTGTGTGATATCAGTGTGACCTGTGTATAGTGATCAGTGTGTATCAGGTGTGTGATATCAGTGTGACCTGTGTATAGTGATCAGTGTGTATCAGGTGTGTGATATCAGTGTGGCCTGTGTATAGTGATCACTGTGTTACAGGTGTGTGATATCGGTGTGACCTGTATATAGTGATCACTTTGTATCAGGTGTGTGATATCAGTGTGACCTGTGTATAGTGATCACTGCGTATTTGGTGTGTGGTATCAGTGTGACCTATGTATAGTGATCAGTGTGTAGCAGGTTTGTAATATCAGTGTGACATGTGTATAGTGATCAATATGTAGCAGGTGTGTGATATCAGTGTGACCTGTGTATAGTGATCAGTGTGTATCAGGTGTGTGATATCAATGTGTATCAGGTGTGTGATATCAGTGTGGCCTGTGTATAGTGATCAGTGTGTATCAGGTGTGTGATATCAGTGTGACCTGTGTATAGTGATCACTGCGTATTTGGTGTGTGGTATCAGTGTGACCTGTGTATAGTGATCAGTGTGTATCAGGTGTGTGATATCAGTGTGACCTGCGTATAGTGATCAGTGTGTAGCAGATGTGTGATATCAGTGTGACCTGTGTATAGTGATCAGTGTGTATCAGGTGTGTGATATCAGTGTTTAGTGATCAGTGTGTAGCAGGTTTGTGATATCAGTGTGACATGTGTATAGTGATCAGTGTGTAGCAGATGTGTGATATCAGTGTGACCTGTGTATAGTGATCAGTGTGTATCAGGTGTGTGATATCAGTGTTTAGTGATCAGTGTGTAGCAGGTTGTGATAAAAAAAAAACGGTAAGTGAGATTTAATGTGTAGATTTCTACCTGCTCATTTGAATCAGCATTTCTTGAATGAATCTGCGGAAGTCCAGTCGGGAAGGTCAGAGAATATCTTAAAGAGCCCAGTGTCAGTCAGAAGAAATTTTTTAAGGTACCATACATTTATGTTATATTGTTGAATTGTGGGTAAATATCTTCAGCTAATTTGTCACAAGTGTACAGGGGGAATTAATCAAATATCCAGAAAAATGTTACATTTTTAAAAGGTGGCGTATGGCCAAGGTGTATTCTAATGCTGATAAACAGTTTGAATTGATAAATAACCAAAGAGGTATATGCAAATCTTGTACCTGTGTTGTTGTGTTAAGAAAATACAAAGGGTCCGTAGCACCGAGATTGGTGGCAATTACAAGCACTGAAGTCTCATTTGGTTATGTGGAATATGATGATTAATTTTATTGTAAAATAGGTTGTCATTTTAAAAAAAGGAATTGTTGGAACATTACATTAAGAATGATTGATCTAACATCATAACCTATTGGCCTAGGAACCACATAATCCCAGGTCTAAGACCCATTTGCCCGTGCAGCCTCAAACAGCTGCCGTGCACACAGATAACAGATATAGCATTTACTGTCATCCTTGTTTTTGTATCCTTGCACTGTTGTATGTACTCTGTCAATATGCTTTTGAAAAGGTGGGGGGGGAGTCGGGTGTCTGCTGAATAATGAAACCAGTGTCAGTAACTAGATTCTCCTGCACACATTGTACTGTATATATTGTATGTCCCTATGCAAGACAGTTAAGGGGTAGGATTGGGTCAGTAATAAAGAACAGCTACTGTCTGAAAGAGACACAAGGTGAACGTATTCCAAGAATAGTGGGGAGTTTACCAAGAACACAAGGAACAACAGGGATACTGGTACAAGCAGGAGTCTATATAGGCAGAGGGATAGACCTTTGGAGTGACTTAACAATAATATTAGGGACGCATCTCAGTGATCCAGAAGAAATAATCTATTATGCAGGTCTCACTTGGGGAGCAGTACTAACAGATTTTCCACCAACACAGGGAGGAAGGGGCAACACTACAACCCCAGTCATTTGTCCACAGACGGATTTAAGGAGCTTTTTAGGTACAAGGATAGAAGAGATTCTTCAGAGTCAGCGTCTCACAAGGAGATTTTAATTCCCTCATAAGGGGTTGCTAAAATACCACATCAGGATGGGTTCAAACCCGTGGATATTGTTAGTAACAGGGAGGGGAATAAAGCTCTAAAAGGAGATTTTAAGTCCCTCAAAAGGGGTTGCTAAAATACCACAACAGAATGGGTTCAAACCCGTGGATATTGTTAGTAACAGGGAGGGGAGGAAAGCTCTAAAAGGAGATTTTAAGTCCCTCAAAAGGGGTTGCTAAAATACCACAACAGGATGGGTTCAAACCCGTGGATATTGTTAGTAACAGCCAGGGAGGGGAGGAAAGCTCTAAAAGGAGATTTTAAGTCCCTCAAAAGGGGTTGCTAAAATACCACAACAGAATGGGTTCAAACCCGTGGATATTGTTAGTAACAGGGAGGGGAGGAAAGCTCTAAAAGGAGATTTTAAGTCCCTCAAAAGGGGTTGCTAAAATACCACAACAGAATGGGTTCAAACCCGTGGATATTGTTAGTAACAGGGAGGGGAGGAAAGCTCTAAAAGGAGATTTTAAGTCCCTCAAAAGGGGTTGCTAAAATACCACATCAGGAGGGGTTCCGCGCACGTTCACCCAGGCATGGGAGCGCGGTCTGTAAAGATGTCAGGGCCCGACAAACCCGTGGATATTGTTAGTAACAGGGAGGGGAGGAAAGCTTTGAAAGGAATAAGTAAAATTTTCAAAAGAGCAGGCTTTCCGTCAGAAGGGACACTAGACTTTGAGAAATGGGAAAAATTTGCCTCCTGTAACAAGAGTTGGATAATTAAGCATAATTGTAGAGATCAAGTATCCATCTGGATCACTGTAGCACAAGAAAGAGAAAATGAAAAAATAAGAAAAGCCAAAGAAAAGAATGCCATACCGAAGGTAACAGTTCACGTTGTCCAGGAACAAAGCAAGTGGAAAATCAGAAACCCAACGCAAGGGGCCACAGGAAGGAACTCAAAAGAAGGAACCAAGCAAGATGACAGAAAGTGTTATTTCTGCAAGCAAAAAGGACATTTCAAGAAGAATTGCAGAAAATACAAGGAATGGTGTGAAAACCAGCAAGAAAAACCTAAAGCATGAAGAAGTGGCTTCCCGAGGTACCTCCCTGCCAAAACACCATCTGAACAAGAAAATGATCAAGTGACCCTTGTACTGCCAACAGGTCACTAATATTAATGCATTATAGACTCGGGAGCAAGCCGAACAATTTTAAAGCAGCAAGAGGTACCAAGTGAATTAATGACCACTGAGACCTAGTCCAGCAACAGCACCTCCACACTATACCCCACCCCTATACCCAGACATGCATGCACACCCAGGTACCCCTAGTATGAACAGAATTGAATCATCTGCAAGCTCACTAACAGTGAAATTGAAAAGAGATGAACCAGGAAAAGTGTGGCGAATAATCAGCCCTATCTTGGAAGGATCTGTGGTTGAAAACCCGAATGATTTACCTGAGCTATGTGTACAGAGTATGCCCCAGTGTCCTGATACTTTATCACAAGAAACCCCAACAAGATCAAACCAAAGAAACTGGGCAGCTAAAGTTCCCCTCATGTTTAAACGAGTGGTAGACACCTGGAATCAAGCTATGAGTCCAGTAAACAATTGTCCACAATCAGGAACTATAGGCGAAAGGGTGCAAATCAGGTGAAGAGGAGAAGCAAGGGGTCAAGACACAGCCTCTACAGCTTTTCATGCCCAGGTGCATAATGTACAGAATAAACTGACATATTTTCCAGAAAGATTGTGTCCGGTATGTCAGTTTTGCGTTCCAGAAGGATATGAACATTGCCCAAATTGTGGAAACTGGATTTCACCCCATGAACCGCCATGCCAAGATATCTATGCGACTAGAAATACTGAAAGACGGTCATCATTGCCTATTTCTCTGTATCCAGCACAAGTACAGAGAATACGCAACCCAGATAATGCAGCCAGGACGAACGAACCATACATCGTACAGAGCCAACACCACAAACCATGGTATGGCAATGACCTCGCAAATATAGTTGCAGAGTCCCCAGATCCTAGAAAAAAAAAAACAAACAAAAAAAAAAACCAACAGCATTTTATGCCTATATGGAAAGAATTCAAACCATATGGACACCGGCATGGGTCGACTACCACCAGTTGTGTGAGGCTATACTAGGACCAGCAACTGCCCAAACAGTAAGCACCATGTTAAAAGCAGATGCAGTAGATGTGTAATATCTCTATAAAAGGGTTCGTACCTGAAACTCTGTCGGTCTCGTAATCGGCCGTATCCACTCTTCAATGATGTCTTGGCCAGCGTCTATTCTTCTCCTCACCTGTAAGGCTGGGGCAGAAGGACCAGGAGAACCCCGGAAGGGCAACCCAAACCCAATGTGCTCAAGGACCACGACACATGGAGACGGTGACAACCGTCTGACGATATCAGTCACCGCTGTAACTCAATTTTCATTAAACACAGTTGCATAGGTTGAACATTATTACAATAACCTGAGTCTTTCCCTGTCTTATAACAACATTCACAGTTTTAACACCTCGAAGGTATAACTTTGACCAAATCAAACAATCAAATACTTCACCCGTACTACCAATCATTTGGAGAATAATGTCCTATTAGGGTAAAGTATGTCCTGGCAGTAACGCGGGAGCCCTCCCTAAACTGTCCACGAGGGGGGGGGGGGCGTTATATGCTGGACCGTAATGTTCAGTTCCTGCGCCCCAGGTGCGTTTGCGGCCAATGTCTCTCTAATAGACTGCTTATACTGAAACAGAGGACTTCTAAGGAGGCGTCAGTGGACGCAAGGTAAACAGTTGTAAACAGGCATGCAAAACCACTTTCTCCATAATACAGAACAGCAGTAATGTCTCACGGTACCAACCGCATTTGTATCCACAGAAAGGTAAGTCAGTTATCATCCAGTGATATAAACTAGTAAACAGACCAGTTCTGGCTTGCACAGTAAGAACAGGGGTTTGCACAGTAAGAACAGGGGTTTGCACAGTCCTGTTACCTTTTGTTGAACTGTGTTGTAACAACCGGGTGCAGTATAAGTGTGAAGGTCATAACATGGACCCGTTAGGAGGCGCTATAACATAGGGCGAGTCTTTGACGGAGCTGTTTAGGGTTAGGGGCGTCCCCCTTTCTGACAGGCGGCAGTTAATGATAACCCTCTACTTTACATGGAAACATCTATGAAGACCCAGGTACAGTACTTCTGTACTTGGGGTTCCTGTAACCCGGATAGCTGGGATATTGGGGATAAGTGAGAGTACCTGCGGTATATTCGTTGCTCCTGCTGTCTGCAGCCGTGCTCCCAGTCACTGCAGCCTCTCCCGTATGACTGTTGTTAGGGGAATCCTCTTCCCACGCGATCTCCCCCCTTCCGGATCTCCAGCCCTTGTGCCGTGGCGTCTTTGATGTTGGGCAGGTGTCAGGAAGCCTCTGTGACCTGAGCCACCTCCCTCTCTTGTACACGCGGCGGTGTTGTTCCTTTTCTCCGGCCGTGGCAGGCAGCGGCGAGTCTGGCGGGTGGGCGCGCTCTCTTCGTTCCCCTCACACCGCGGTCCTTTCTTTCTCCGTCTTACCGCCTCTGCCCCGATCTCCTCAGCTCACTGTTCTCTCAGTCTCCTCACTGCCTGCTCACTCTCCTCAGCTCACTGTTCTGCAGGCTGCTGCAGGACAACCCTTTTATAACTTTGCATTCCCAGGACCACATTCTATCTGGGATTTCCCGCTCTTAGTTTGCAAAAGGGTGAGTCATGCCCTTTGCATTTTGCAGACTGATCTGTATTGCTATGAGCTGTGCTGTTAACTCCTTCTGTGCTGCAAGCTGTAGGCTGCTGGCACAGTGCTTATGCAACTCCAGCAAACATTTTACTTTTATTAAAGTCATGCTGGCACCTGTAGTGCCACAGTTGATTTGGGTTGCAGTTTCAGGGTATCACAGATGATTGCCCAGCCATAACGGACGTTCCGACAGAGAAAAATAGAACAACGTTTGAAAGTGGAAAGATGTACATGACAAGACTTAAGAGATGGTGTCATGCACAGACACTCAGAGCACCAGCAGCCCCAGACTTGAAACAGGAAAAGACTGAGTCCATCAGAACTTACTATGATAAAGTCACTATACGACACACAAGATGATAGAATATGAAGGTGTGCAACTCCTGTGTCGGCAACAGTGTACTCAGTCACCACTGGCAGTTCGATAAAAGTGACTTTACCCACAGGAGACCCAAGGGTTTCAAGAGCTGTTTTCATGCACAACCAGATTCCTCTACGTTTACTTACAGATCAAGCCATTGCAACGACTGGATTGGGAGGTTAAGCCCTACCGCTGCAAGAAAGCAAAGATGTAACCTGAAATACAAGCTGCTATACAAGACTATCTCTCACAGGAAAAATAAGACAAAGAGGAACAACAACTCCCAGCATAAACATCATTATGTTAAACACCAGCCTGGGTGGACTTGGACTAAGAAGATGACACGCCAGCAGCAGTGAAAAAGAATATGCAAGTAAAGAAAGGACAAAGTATGAAGAATAATGAATGAATCATAAAGAGAGGTGATTGGAAAAAGAAAAGTTGAGAAACAATATGAAGGCCGCATGAAAGTTTGGAGACTAAAGGAAGTCTGCTTTAAGAAGGACAAAGAAAGACATCTGACAAGTGGTCAGTACTACCTGGCAAGATTACAGAGATAATTCCATGATTTAAAGCAACAGAAGCTCCGGGGTTTAAAGCAAATAATAAGGAACAAGACAGAAAAAGTTCCAGAAGACAAATGAATGATGCTTCTTCTGCCAATATGAACTACAAGCTTCTTCAGGTACTCCCCAGTGAACATAATGTCTCCAGAAGAAATAGCAGAAGGTGTGATTACAGTCACCTTGCCCACTGGAGAAATACGTTTGTGCCTAATGAATACTGGAGCCAGCACACGCAGAAGACAGCAGAGGGAGATACGACAAGAACTGATGATATCAGAAATTCTTAAAAGGACAGGAGATGAAAGAAATACAGTCACCAATACCAGCCCAGTTCTTGACCTTGGAGTACATGTCCAGTGACTTTGCTGAAGCACAATGTACTAAAGCTTATCCAAGGAGAATACAGTACACACCAGCAGAAGTTTAACTTTCCAGCAACTTATCAAAGGAAAGAACAAAAAGCCATTTAGAAGCAAGTTAAAACAGAAGTTCAGTATTGACTCATTCCCGCAGTACCAGTTGTAGAAAAAAGGAAGCAATACTACTGGACCAGGATAGCCATGTGGAGGGGCTATATCACCAAGTGATTTATCCACAAAACACACAGCTAAATACAGGATGTGAATGAACTGCTGATTGCCACCACCACCACTACTAAAAGAAGCACCAAGAAGGGGCAGTGTCCTTAGTGAAGTTTCTGGAAGACCAAGACTGCAGAGCCTCAGAAGGAGAAATTGCAGCTAGTCAAGCAAGAGTTAATCTTCCTAGGACACTCAAGGTACCAGACATCTAAAAAAAAGTGAGAAGGAAAAGATTCAGACTGCAAGCTAAGATGCCAACTAGTGTCAAGCAAGTCAGATGATCATTCCTGGGCCTAGTAGGACACTACAGAACACGGATACCTCTAGCACCAGTCTATATGCAAGCATTGTATGACAACACTGAAAGGGAGGAGGGTCCGCATCCTACATACAGCAACAGATGAATTAGGCTATTGAACAGTTGGAAACAGCAGTTGCCTCATCTCAAGCCCTAGAACTACCTGACTATTAAAGAAGGAGGCCATATATAGAAGTCCTTATGCAAAATCATGGACTGAGGTGAAGACCAGTGGCCTACAACTCAAGCAAGCTTGACAGTGGTAATCAAAGAGCACCTACCGGCATCAGAGCAGTGATAGCAGCAACAGTCCTAGAAGAGTATAAGAGCACAGACACAGTGATGAATCAGAAGTCCTAGAAGAGGACAAGAGCACAGGCATAGTGCTGAATCATGAACTTATCATCCAGGGTCCACATGCAGGTACAGAGAAGCTTCAACAAGCAAGAACCAAACACCTGTCAGTGGCAAGGCTGACCATGTATGAAGTAGCACTGCCAAAGTGCGACAAGTAACCATCAGACGATGTATTACCCTCAACTCAGCAACCCTTTTCTAGCATTAATCAATAAAGGTGTTGAATCTCAAGATTCAAAAGGAGGGAAAAACAGATTATCTACTGATGAATGGGAAAGCCAGAAGTTTCTAACATTCACTCACGAAGGTAAACAATATTGTTGGACACGATTACCCCAAGGGGGAGCAACCAGTCCATCAGATTTCTCAGAGGCAATGGCATTAATCCTGCAGAAAAGGAGACCGCACTTTACAGACATCCAGTTAGTTCAATATGTCGATGATCTGCTTATTGCTGCACAGACATAAGAGAAGTGAAAAAAGGAAAACCGCATCACTGCTCATCTTTTTGGCAGAAGAAGATTGCAGAGTGTCAAAAGCCAAACTACAGCTAGTACAGAAAAGAGTTATCTTTTTAGGACACTGCATATCCCAAGGAACAAGGCATCTTACTGATGAAAGAACAAAAGCAATAACTCAAGAAAAAACCCCAAGAACATTAAATGAAATCAGAGCTTTTCTGGGCCTTATTGGTTATTGCAGAGAATGGATACCCTCAGCCTCATTACTGATGCATCCCCTATATGAATTAACAAAAAAGGAGGCGTCAGCAGAAAACAGGGACACCATTGAAGAAGCAGTAAGAAAACTAAAGCAAGCCATAATAACAGCCCCAGCATTGGGATTGCCTGATTACAAAAAAGCCTTTTAACCTATTCTGCCATGAAAACAGAGGGCATTCTTTAGGGGTGCTCACCCAGAAATACGGACCAAAACAAAGACCAGTGGCATACTATTCAGCCCAGCTGGATCCGATTATCAGAAGAGCACCATCCTGTGTCCGAGCAGTGGCAGCAGCAGCAATACTGAAGGAAAAGGTGACAGACATCATTGTGCTTGATCATCCACTGTGTATACAAGTACCGCACGCTGTAACAGAAATACTAAGTCAAGAAAAAAGCAAGCATCTTTCTGCAGCCAGACTTGCCAAATATGAAGTAGCACTATTAAGCGCCTCCCATGTCACCATCACGAGATGCACTGTACTAAACCCAGCTACACTCCTTCCCATCAACAATTCAAAAGAGGGGAGGAGAGGGGGAAATGGTAATGATGGTAAATCATCAGATGAGGAGGAAAATGCTGCTACAGACGCAGAAAATACAACACAAACATTTCCACATGATTTGCCTAGCCCTCATGGAATTAGAGACTTTACCTCTTCCTAATGTCCAAGATACACCACTGGACAATCCAGACATGAACCTGTTCGTCGATGGATCAAGATATTATGATAATGGATCCCCAAGGACAGGATATGCAGTAACAACTGAAACTGAAGTCATAGACTCTGGACCATTGCTACCAAGAATGACAGCACAAGAAGCAGAACTCATAGCAATGACCAGAGCCTGCATACATGCTGAAAACATGACAGCTAATATCTAGTCCCAGGATTACGCTGTTATTTGGAAAAGTAGGGACTTCAAAGGTGCAAACGGAAAACCTATCAAACATGCCAGTTTGATTATGGAACTCTTCAGAGCATTGGAACTACCTAAAAGGATTGGCATAATCAAGGAACAAGCACATACTAAGAGCCAAACCATGGAAGCTAAAGGAAATGCATTTGCAGATGCAGAAGCCAAGAGAATTGCCTTACAATCAAAAGAACCTGAGCAAGTCTTAGTAGCTCAAGATGTGAAACAAATGTCCAGTGGAGGAGTTGATCAAAATTCAACAACAAGCATCACAAGGAGAAAAGGAGAAATGGACACGATTGGGGGCAGAAGAAGATGAACATGGACTTTGGAAGTCAAAAGAATTAAAGTGCTGTCTACCAGCAGCTCTATTTCCACCTATGTTACAAGTAGCTCATGGACAAGTACATCATTCAAAGGAAGCCATGGTGAATAGAGTACAAGAGCATTGGATAGCTCCTGGCTTCAATAAAGCTGCAACAAACTTTGTAGCAGGATGCTGGATCTGTGGAATCAGCAATCCAGGACAAAGAACCAAGACACCTCTAGGAACTATACCCAAAGCCTCTTACCCATTTGAAAGACTACAAATTGACTATATACAGTTGCCACGAAACGGTCCATATGAATATGTACTAGTAGCAACGGACATGTTTAGTCACTGGGCCGAAGCCTGGCCAGTAAGCAAAGCCACAGCAAAAACCACTGCAAAGAAACTGATAGCAGGGGGGCGTGGCCTGGCAAGCAGTGAGGACAGAAGCACCTCTCATGAGCTCCTGCTACCTAAGGGCTCAAAACCCAAATTTACCCCCATAAAAGTACCCTGCTCCCACCTCCACATACCTTATTGCCTCTGCCCTAAGTAGCCCCCAACAGGGAAGCGAGCTGCGGAGTCGGGAGGCGGCCTTGGCTGTCTCTGCGGACTGCGGCCTTCCCCTCCTGGTGAAGCCGGGGCCTCGATTTTGGCGTCTAACGGGGCCGGGCTCCGGAGCCCTCAGCGGGAGCCGAGAAAACTCCTCCAGCCCTCCTAGAGGTACTGCGCTGGGCTGTAGTGACCTCGTCTACCCCCGTGGTTCTGCACAGCGGAGCTGGGTGGCCGACGAACCGGGCCTGCGTCCTCCGGCTACCTCCGGCCGCCGAGGCCTACTACGCGACCTGCAGCCGGGGCCTGGAGTTTGGGGATACCCCGACCGGGAGCTCCGGGACCGGAGCGCGGCCGCAACGGAACCCCCAGGACATCGGACCCTTCCCCCCTGGCTTGGCTGAGCACCCCCTGGCACCTGGAGAGAGCCTCAGCACCTCCACCAGCCCCACAGGAGACTTCTGAGGAGGGTGGACTGCCCTGTGTGAGCTGCGGCGGCCATCTTGGATTCTCGGGCCATAAGCTGGAGAGAGCTGTAATCACCTAAGGTAAGCCCTGAAAAGCTGTAAAATACAGTCAGCGGGCTGATTTACCTTCAATGCCCGGTCCTCTTGGAGGGTGGTGAGTACCTGCTGTTGCCACAGCAATTATTCCCGATCTGCACCCCTGCCCCATAGAATCCTGTGACACGAACCCGGAACCTCCATTTTGCTTTCTGGCATTTAGCCAGGGTGAAGATAAATTGCATTATACCACACACCTCTCACCCGTGCAGGCCCACAGATTCTGCCCGCACTACCGCCCGCAGTGGCGACAACCATGAAAGAGCTTTAATATCCACGGGGTAAACCGGGACCACGGGATGAAGGGTTAAGCCGCAACCTACCTCGACACCGGAGCTGACGCCTGGGAAAGCCCAGCCCCCGACGTCATGTTCCCGACCCACTCTTAAGATGAGTTAACGCAGGATAATAAAGTGCCATAACTAAGTAATACGAATCTATCTATAACGTTCAGGCACACTATCCCCAACTCAAAGGTTAGGACACCTGAAGAAGACAAATTTATCCCCCTCGGGAGGCCGCTACGGTGAGCTACTTGATCTACAATAACAGAAATCAGGAACACGAAATAATTTTGAACACCGACCAACTCCTACGAACCTGACAAGACACCCTCCTCCGCCCCCCGACCCTCTTGGGGCTCCCACCATTCACCCCACCAGCTGCAAAGGAGACCGGTGCAAACCTAAAACGGAAAGCAGTCCGATCTCCCCGGACTAATATACGGACCCTGAACTGTGTCCCCCCGTCAACTATTTTTTCACTCCCTTCTTTTTTCACCTCCACCTTCACCCCCCCCCCCCCCCCCCCCCCTTTTTTTTTTTTTTTTTTTTGGTACATACATGCCACTATGTCTAAAAATAAAAAAGCAACACAAGTCCCGACTAACTTCTTTGGCTCAAAACCTAAGGGCCCACAGAACCCCAACATGTCCGCAGGCCCCCCCCCCTCTCCGTGCTCATCGGAAACAGGTATCGACCCTCAGATACAGGCGGTCATGTCGAGCCTACTGGAGGGGGTACAATCTGCGTTCAAACAGGAACTCTCGAACGCCATAGCCGACTTTAAATCAGACCTTACAGCCCTTGGCAATCGAACGGACACATTGGAAACCAAGACAGACGATCTCTGTCGCTCCCAACACCGACTTGACAGTGAGCTCACTAGATTGCACGAAGAAATGGAGACCCTCAAAGAGCGACAAGAGGACCAAGAAAATCGCTCGCGTAGAAATAACCTACGCATACGCGGCATCCCGGAATCGGTCCTCGGAACATCGCTGCCGGCATTTCTGAAAGATTTCTTCACGCACATAACACCAGACCTCACAGACGAAGAATGCCTCTGCGACAGGGCACACAGAGCACTCCGTCCAAAACCGTCTCCTGCCCAACCACCCAGGGATGTTATTATCCGTTTCCATTATTTCCGTTCGAAAGAGAAAATCTTGTCCTCCGTTCGAGACTCACCGGAGACCCTGTTTAAGGGTATGCAACTACAGATTTATCAGGACTTAGCCCCCTCCACGATCCAGAAACGGCGGGACCTCCAGCCGGTCACCCGGATCCTGCGTCAGCATCAGATCAGATACAGATGGGGATTCCCCTTTCAACTCCATGTCTCGGTCAACAACCTTGTCCACTCAGTCAAGACCCTAAACCAGGGACAGGAACTACTGGCAAAGTTAGATCTCCTCCCACCATCACCCGCAGCAGAGTTGGCGACTTCCTCATCGAAAACATCGCACCCTCCGCCACCCCTCCCAGACTGGACAAGGGTGACCCGACAGCGTAACGCGGACAAAGACCCTCCCTGACTTGGGGAACCCCCCACTGTGGATCATACACGTCATGCTGGCGCAACGCTTGCGCGCATTGAACTGAGCCAAAGTCGTGGATGACCCGACCTCCATCCTTCTGCCAGTATCGTAATTATTTTCTGTTAATGCTGTTATAACTAAGCCATACTTACTTGCACCCCTGTGGTTTATCCTCCCCCCACCCCACCCCTGTTTATATCCCCTTTTTTTTGTGTGAGTCTCTCCCTCCCTCCCTCCTTTCTCCCCCTCCCCATTTTAAATTTACGTTTAAATTTCCTGTTGTCTGGACACAGTTCTCACTGTCCTATACTGTAATATGTCCGATATAGTTTAAAAGGCTGACCCCGACCCTTGTGGCCCGGGCACCCTAGGCCCTCCCACATGGTACCCTGGTTACCCCCCCATAATCCCTCACTGATGCTTACAATGTTATTGATGCAATGCTTTCTCCCTGGCGGTCCCCGAATGGGACCCACAACTTTAGGGATGTTTCCCCGTTTGGGGTGTTTCTTTTTCTTCTCTATTTTCCTCTTTCTTTCCCTCTCCTGGCGACCTCTGCCTGACCTTCCCGTTCCTTTTCTTGCTAGGCCCGGAGGGGTGGCCCTCTCCTGGCGCGGGCGGTACGTTACCGGACCTTTAGGGCAATATGTCATACTTCCCCACGCAAACAGCCATGTCCCTTAAAATATTCTCGGCCAATGTAAATGGCCTAAACTCCCCTAGGAAACGCACTGTGTTCCTGAGCGCCTGCAGACGGGAGAAAATCGACATAGCATTTCTCCAGGAAACACATCTCACCGGTCCCCATACCCAGCTTAAGGGCAAATGGTTCTCCCAGTCCTACTTTGCTTCGGCAGACTGTAAAAAACGGGGTGTGGCCTTATTAGTTCGCCGTAACATCCCGTTTATCCACTCTAGGACAGTGACAGACCCAGAAGGACGCTTCCTCATGGTAATGGGCACCCTCCGCTCAACGCCTCTCACACTGGTCTCCATCTATGCCCCCAACCAAGACCAGTCTCTGTTTTTCGACGCTCTTTCTAAACGCTTATCACGGGAAGCACAAGGAAGCATTATTATGGGTGGCGACTTCAACACCATAATCGACCCCTTACTAGACAGATCTGCCCCCCCCCCCCGCATGCTTCTATATCAACCCTCCCCCGGGCCTCCCGCACACTTACCGCCATCATGAAACATCACGGCCTCTGTGACACTTGGCGTTCTCAACACCCTCACATCAAAGACTTCACACATTTTTCAGCCCCACACCAACACTACTCCAGGATCGATATGATCCACATCTCCTCTGCCCTCATGCCACTGATCTCGGACACGGGCATTACACCTCTGTCATGGACGGACCACGCTGGGGTCTATCTCCTCATAGATATATACCACGTGCCGCGTAAGAGATACAAATGGCGTCTGGACGACTCGCTTTTACAACACCCCTCAGCATTAGAGGAAACCAGACTAGCAATCACACACTACTTCACCGAAAACACATCTCCCGATATCTCGCTCAATGTTCTCTGGGAAGCCCACAAAGCTACGATTCGCGGAGCCTTATTAGCAAAATCGTCAGCTCTTAAGAAAAAAGCCGCGCAAGAGATATCCTCCCTCGAAACAGAAATAGCCACCCTTCTATCCAAACATAAAGCATCCCCCAATCCTTCCCTGCTCACTCGGATAGATTCCCTCCGGGGACAACTTAATACCCTCCTCTCCAACCGCGCGGCATTGATCCTCCGGAAGCTGCAACAACGCTTCTTTGATAAAATGGATAAAATAGATTCCCTACTGGCCAACAAACTACGCCGCAAGCAAGCGTTGGGTGCAATAGATAAATTGTATTCGTCACGAAGGGGAACCTATACATATGACCCTGAAGTGATGGCCGAAGAATTCCGTTTGTTTTATAGCTCCCTTTATAACCTACCCGACCCGCCCCAGCAGTCTCCAGAAGAGACAGGGGGAGTGCGCTCATACTTGTCTGATACTCCAATCCCAACCCTGTCGGATTCTCAGTCGGAAGCCCTTAATTGTCGAATCACGGAGGAGGAGACATTAGCCGCCATACGATCAATGCGCTTGTCGGCCGCCCCAGGCCCGGACGGTTTCACAGCCCAATATTATAAACTCTTCGCGAAGGAGCTGACCCCACACCTAACCTCCCTATTTAACGGTGTTTTTAAGGGAGCCCCCTTCCTGCCAGAGTCCACCCGAGCCGATATAGTGGTAATCCCAAAGCCCGACAAAGACCCGACTAGCTGCCTGAACTACAGACCGATTTCACTATTGAATGTCGACCTGAAGATATACGCGAAAATATTAGCTAATCGCTTGGGGCCTTTGATGCCCGGTCTGGTCCACCCGGACCAGGTCGGCTTCATCCCTGGACGCCAGGCACCTGATAACACCAGAAGGGCCATAGACCTAATATATTCGATCCAAAAAAGGAAATCTCCCTCCCTCATCCTGGCCCTCGATGCGGAAAAGGCCTTCGACCGTATATCGTGGTCTTTTGCCTTTGCAGTCCTTGGCAAACTGGGATTCTCCGGAGAATTTTTGGAAGGGATCAAATCACTTTACCGCTCCCCATCGGCCCAAGTTATGGTTAATGGTGTCTCCTCCTCCAGTTTTGAGATTGCCAACGGCACCAGACAGGGTTGCCCCCTTTCCCCGTTAATTTTCGCACTGGTCATGGAGCCCCTAGCAGCAAGAATTCGCAACAACAATTCTATTCGTGGAATATCCACAGGCCTATCCGAACATAAAATAGCGTTATACGCCGACGATGTCCTGATATCCCTCACAGACCCAGCCCAATCCCTCCCCGCCCTCTTATCCGAGATCACCTCATACTCCCAGTTCTCTGGATATAAAATAAACGTTAATAAAACAGAGGTCCTAAACTTTTATATCCCAGCAGATCTCAAACAGGACCTCCAGAACATCCTTCCATGTAACTGGTACACAAAGAAAATCAAATACCTCGGTGTGTACCTGACCCACCATCACCACCAACTTTTCCAAGCAAATTATCCCCGTCTATTGCAGACAATCAAGGAAGATTTGGTGGAATGGTCCAGCTATTTTATATCATGGATAGGCAGAATCAACTCCGTCAAGATGAGCGTACTCCCCCGGCTTTTGTATTTATTTCAGACCCTCCCAATTTACGTCCCTACCTACGTGTTCAAGACCCTGCAACGCCAATCCTCCCTTTTTATTTGGAACCATAAGCGCCCCCGCGTTAGACTTAAACTGCTTCAACGCCCCTCCAGAGGCGGAGGCCTGGGTATCCCGGACTTTAAGAAATATTTCTATGCTGCACAACTTGCTCAGTGCGCACAATGGTGCAACGAGGGAGGGTCACGAAAGGTCTGGGTGGGAATCGAGGCAGAGGAAACGGGCCTAGCTACATTATCCTCCCTACTGTGGCTTCACCGAAACCAGCGTCCACGCGCGGCCCTCTCGCACCCTGTAGTAAGCCGTTCACTAGCGACATGGGATCTAACAAATAGACGGTTCAATTTAGCCCCATACCCATCTCCGCTAATTCCATTATTTCACAACCCAGCCTTTCCTCCGGGCATGGGTAAAGCCTCGCATACATGTTGGCGCTCGAGTGGTATACTATACGTTAACGATATTACCTCCAATGCCACTTTCCCACAATTCGCGGATATTCGTGAAGGAACAGCAATCCCCTCTTCGGATTTCTTCCGCTACCTACAAATCAGACACTTCCACTCCACCACTACCACCACCCTCCTCCACAGACACTTATCTCCCTTCGAATACATTTGCTGGAAACGCACCAACACCAAGGGCCTCATATCAGATATTCACATCTTACTTGACGACTACCCCAACGCATCCCAAGCCCCCCACGAAGCGGCATGGGAAAAGGAACTGGGAGTAACTATAGACAATGAAGACTGGGTAGATATTTGGGACAATGCTGCCTCCAGCTCTATTTGTGTGAAAATTAAAGAAAACACATATAAACTACTCTACCGTTGGTACTATGTCCCAGCCCGCCTACACACTATGTTCCCCAACACCCCAGATGGTTGCTGGAGGGGGTGCATGGACAGTGGCTCTTTCTTACACATATGGTGGGCCTGCCCCAAAATTCACAAAATATGGGGTGAACTCATTATATTACTTTCGCGCTTATTTGACATCTCTATCCCCCCAGACCCCCAATACTTCTTGCTCCCCATGTCCCTCCCAATCCTCAATAGACACCAAAACAAACTATTTCGACATATAGTTTCGGCAATGACATGCCAAATTGCTACAGACTGGAAGAGCCTGACCCCTTCACCAATGCCGGTGATAATCTCCCGAATATGGTATGTCCACAAAATGGAATATATGACCGCAGTCATACGTAACACCTCGAAACAATTTGACAAAGTATGGTCCCCGTGGCTAAACCTACAGCAAGCCTCCTCCCCATTTATGGCCTGACGCGTACCCCACGGTCCGACCCGCCTCCTGCCCTGGAGGGCCATCCCTCCCACCCTCTCTACTCCCCCTCCTTTTCTCTCCGACTGGAGGCTCTCAGCCTCACCTGCTTTTCTACCCTCTTTTTTACTCGATTTCTGAGTACTCTTTTCTTCTCATTGACTCCGCTGACTCTCTATGACGGAAGGCCAATCCGTCGCCGAGAGTGCCCCACCGCATACATCTTAACTTTACTCTTTTAAAATAAGGGGAAAACAAAAACAAACCAAAAAAGGATCAATTATTCTGTTGTTGTAACAATTCATTGTAACTATATTTGTTCTTTAAACACCCAAATTGTCCGGGTGCTCTGTTACCAATGTAATCTTATTTTGATCCACCCAATAAATCGTGTTTAAAAAAAAAAAAAAAGAAACTGATAGCAGAAGTAGTATGTAGATTTGGGATACCTGAGGTTATAGAATCAGATAGAGGTACACATTTCACAGGAGAAGTCATGCAGCATATAATGAAAGATTTGGGGGTACAGCAGGCCTTCCACGTGCCTTACCGCCCCCAGGCGAGTGGGAGGGGGGACATCTGAACTTTGACCTTAAGCTAAAACTACAGAAAATGACAGAAACCAAAAGAACTTGGCCAGAATGCCTGCCTATAGTCTTGTTTAATATTAGGACCACACCCATGAAACCTAGTAAACTGACTCCATATGAAATATTGTTTGGGTCAGCTCTAAGAACAGGTTGTTATTATCCACAACAATTCCAACATAATCATGGTGATTTTTACAGGTTATGTACAGGAGGTCTGTAAAACATTGACTAACCTCCATCGCCGAGTGTTTTCTTCTATTCCAGACCCAGAAGGATCAGCTACGCATAAGCTAAATCCAGGAGATTGGGTCTATTTAAAGAGACATGTGAGAAAGACCTTTGAACCAAGATATGATGGTCCATATCAAGTGCTGCTAACCATGTCTACCTTAAATTAAGGTGAAAGGTCGTGATACCTGATTACATGCATCCCACTCGAAGAAGTTGACAGTGACTCTCCAGCCAGAAGAATGAAGTTACTTATCCTTTGGTTGTTGTTAGGGGTAATCCCCAAGGTTTGGACTATAAGTCCAGGGGACTGGTTTACTGAAAGGGAATAGTTCAGGCCTAGTGTAGGTAGAATAGGGAGAAAAAGTGGAATCAAAAAGAGGGGAAATGATGGTGTAGGAGCTTCCGCAGTATAGCAAATATATTGATTCACGCTTTTTTTTGCATTGATTAAGATATTTACTGTTAATCACAAAATGGGTTTATGTTTCCTTAAAAATATTGGACAGATATATTCAGACTTTATACCTCGAATATCTTGTTCTAAAGCATGACGTGTTCAAGGACAAGGCAACAGATGTATCCAAGGCTAATTGGAAAGAAGTTTATGTCCGAAAGACTGATAAACGAAGCACTAACCATTTTCTAGAATGTTCTAATTGTTAATTATAATCTTGTATGACAATTGATGTATTACAGTTTTTGAGACATACATGGTGTATTCTGATTGGCTAAATATATTGGCACACATGAATCCTTTGTCCTCCAGCTATAAAATAAACCTTATATGGCCCCTAAGCCAGGTCAACTATGAACTGCTTAGGTTACACAATGATCCTGTGTCACCTTTTCATTCACTGATCTCCAACCGGTTGCAAAAGAAACAGAATTCTGACTGATGACTGCAGAGAGTTTATAGACCAGACCTGAATAGGTTAACATACCCTATCACATGTGTATAGTGATCAGTGTGTAGCAGGTGTGTGATATCAGTGTGACCTGTGTATAGTGATCAGTGTGTATCAGGTGTGTGATATCAGTGTTTAGTGATCAGTGTGTAGCAGGTGTGTGATATCAGTGTGACCTGTGTATAGTGATCACTTTGTATCAGGTGTGTGATATCAGTGTGACCTGTGTATAGTGATCACTGTGTATTTGGTGTGTGGTATCAGTGTGACATGTGTATAGTGATCAGTGTGTAGCAGGTGTGTGATATCGGTATGACCTGTGTATAGTGATCAGTGTGTATCAGGTGTGTGATATCAGTGTGACCTGTGTATAGTGATCAGTCTGTAGGAGGTGTGTGATATCAGTGTGACCTGTGTATAGTGATCAGTGTGTAACAGGTGTGTGATATCAGTGTGACCTGTGTATAGTTATCACTGTGTATCAGGCGTGTGGTATCAGTGTGACCTGTGTATAGGGATCAGTGTGTATCAGGTGTGTGATATCAGTGTGACCTGCGTATAGTGATCACTGTGTATCAGGTGTGTGATATCAGTGTGACCTGTGTATAGTGATCACTGCGTATTTGGTGTGTGGTATCAGTGTGACCTGTGTATAGTGATCAGTGTATAGCAGGTGTGTGATATCGGTGCTACCTGTGTCTACTGATCAGTGTGTATCAGGTGTGTGATATCAGTGTGCCCTGTGTATAGTGATCAGTGTGTATCAGGTGTGTGATATCAGTGTGACCTGTGTATAGTGATCAGTGTGTAGCAGGTGTGTGATATCAGTGTGACCTGTGTATAGGGATCAGTGTGTATCAGGTGTGTGATATCAGTGTGACCTCTGCATAGTGATCAGTGTGTATCAGGTGTGTGATATCAGTGTGACCTGTGTATAGTGATCAGTGTGTATCAGGCGTGTGGTATCAGTGTGACCTGTGTATAGGGATCAGTGTGTAGCAAGTGTGTGATATCAGTGTGACCTGTGTATAGTGATCAGTGTGTATCGGGTGTGTGATATCAGTGTGACCTGTGTATAGTGATCAGTGTGTATCGGGTGTGTGATATCAGTGTGACCTGTGTATAGTGATCAGTGTGTATCAGGTGTGTGATATCAGTCTGACCTGTGTATAGTGATCAGTGTGTATCAGGTGCGTGATATCAGTGTGACCTGTGCATAGTGATCAGTGTGTATTGGGTGAGTGATATCAGTGTGGTGACCTGTGTATAGTGATCAGTGTGTATTGGGTGTGTGATATCAGTGTGATCTGTGTATAGTGATCAGTGTATAGCAGGTGTGTGATATTAGCGTGACCTGTGTATAGTGATCAGTGTGTATCAGGTGTGTGATATAAGTGTGACCTGTGTATAGTGATCACTGTGTATCAGGTGTGTGATATCAGTGTGACCTGTGTATAGTGATCAGTGTGTATTAGGTGTGTGATATCTGTGTATAGTGATCAGTGTGTAGCAGGTTTGTGATATCAGTGTGACATGTGTATAGTGATCAGTGTGTAGCAGGTGTGTGATATCAGTGTGACCTGTGTATAGTGATCAGTGTGTATCAGGTGTGTGATATCAGTGTGACCTGTGTATAGTGATCAGTGTGTATCAGGTGTGTGATATCTGTGTATAGTGATCAGTGTGTAGCAGGTTTGTGATATCAGTGTGACATGTGTATAGTGATCAGTGTGTAGCAGGTGTGTGATATCAGTGTGACCTGTGTATAGTGATCAGTGTGTATCAGGTGTGTGATATCAGTGTGACCTGTGTATAAGGATCAGTGTGTAGCAGGTGTGTGATATCAGTGTGACCTGTGTATAGTGATCAGTGTGTATCAGGTGTGTGATATCAATGTGTATCAGGTGTGTGATATCAGTGTGGCCTGTGTATAGTGATCAGTGTGTATCAGGTGTGTGATATCAGTGTGACCTGTGTATAGTGATCAGTCTGTAGGAGGTGTGTGATATCAGTGTGACCTGCGTATAGTGATCAATGTGTATCAGGTGTGTGATATCAGTGTGACCTGTGTATAGTGATCACTGCGTATTTGGTGTGTGGTATCAGTGTGACCTGTGTATAGTGATCAGTGTGTATCAGGTGTGTGATATCAGTGTGACCTGCGTATAGTGATCAGTGTGTATCAGGTGTGTGATATCAATGTGGTGACCTGTGTATAGTGATCAGTGTGTATTGGGTGTGTGATATCAGTGTGACCTGTGTATAGTGATCAGTGTATAGCAGGTGTGTGATATCAGTGTGACCTGCGTATAGTGATCAGTGTGTATCTGGTGTGTGATATCAGTGTGACTTGCGTATAGTGATCACTGTGTAACAGGTGTGTGATATCAGTGTGACCTGTGTATAGGGATCACTGTGTATCAGGTGTGTGATATCAGTGTGACCTGTGTATAGTGATCACTGTGTAACAGGTGTGTTTGATATCAGTGTGACCTGTGTATAGTGATCAGTCTGTAGGAGGTGTGTGATATCAGTGTGACCTGCGTATAGTGATCAATGTGTATCAGGTGTGTGGTATCAGTGTGACCTGTGTATAGTGATCAGTGTGTAACAGGTGTGTGATATCAGTGTGACCTGTGTATAGTGATCAGTGTGTATCAGGTGCGTGATATCAGTGTAACCTTTGTATAGTGATCAGTGTGTATTGGGTGAGTGATATCAGTGTGGTGACCTGTGTATAGTGATCAGTGTGTATTGGGTGTGTGATATCAGTGTGATCTGTGTATAGTGATCAGTGTATAGCAGGTGTGTGATATTAGCGTGACCTGTGTATAGTGATCAGTGTGTATCAGGTGAGTGATATCAGTGTGACCTGCGTATAGTGATCAATGTGTATCAGGTGTGTGATATCAGTGTGACCTGCATATAATGATCAGTGTGTATCAGGTGTGTGATATCAGTGTGACCTGCGTATAGTGATCAATGTGTATCAGGTGTGTGGTATCAGTGTGTCCTGTGTATAGTGATCAGTGTGTATCAGGTGTGTGATATCAGTGTGACCTGTGTATAGTGATCAGTGTGTATCAGGTGCGTGATATCAGTGTGACCTTTGTATAGTGATCAGTGTGTATTGGGTGAGTGATATCAGTGCGACCTGTGTATAGTGATCAGTGTGTATTGGGTGTGTGATATCAGTGTGATCTGTGTATAGTGATCAGTGTATAGCAGGTGTGTGATATTAGCGTGACCTGTGTATAGTGATCAGTGTGTATCAGGTGTGTGATATCAGTGTGACTTGCGTATAGTGATCACTGTGTATCAGGTGTGTGATATCAGTGTGACCTGTGTATAGTGATCAGTGTGTATCAGGTGTGTGATATCTGTGTATAGTGATCAGTGTGTAGCAGGTTTGTGATATCAGTGTGACATGTGTATAGTGATCAGTGTGTAGCAGGTGTGTGATATCAGTGTGACCTGTGTATAGTGATCAGTGTGTATCAGGTGTGTGATATCAGTGTGACCTGTGTATAAGGATCAGTGTGTATCAGGTGTGTGATATCAGTGTGACCTGTGTATAGTGATCAGTGTGTATCAGGTGTGTGATATCAATGTGTATCAGGTGTGTGATATCAGTGTGGCCTGTGTATAGTGATCAGTGTGTATCAGGTGTGTGATATCAGTGTATCCTGTGTATAGTGATCAGTCTGTAGGAGGTGTGTGATATCAGTGTGACCTGTGTATAGTGATCAGTGTGTATCAGGTGTGTGATATCAATGTGTATCAGGTGTGTGATATCAGTGTGACCTGTGTATAAGGATCAGTGTGTATCAGGTGTGTGATATCAGTGTGACCTGTGTATAGTGATCAGTGTGTATCAGGTGTGTGATATCAATGTGTATCAGGTGTGTGATATCAGTGTGGCCTGCGTATAGTGACCAGTGTGTATCAGGTGTGTGATATCAGTGTGACCTGCGTATAGTGATCACTGTGTATCAGGTGTGTGATATCAGTGTGACCTGTGTATAGTGATCACTGCGTATTTGGTGTGTGGTATCAGTGTGACCTGTGTATAGTGATCAGTGTGTATCAGGTGTGTGATATCAGTGTGACCTGCGTATAGTGATCAGTGTGTATCAGGTGTGTGATATCAGTGTGGTGACCTGTGTATAGTGATCAGTGTGTATTGGGTGTGTGATATCAGTGTGACCTGTGTATAGTGATCAGTGTATAGCAGGTGTGTGATATCAGTGTGAGCTGCGTATAGTGATCAGTGTGTATCTGGTGTGTGATATCAGTGTGACTTGCGTATAGTGATCACTGTGTAACAGGTGTGTGATATCAGTGTGACCTGTGTATAGGGATCACTGTGTATCAGGTGTGTGATATCAGTGTGACCTGTGTATAGTGATCAGTCTGTAGGAGGTGTGTGATATCAGTGTGACCTGCGTATAGTGATCAATGTGTATCAGGTGTGTGGTATCAGTGTGACCTGTGTATAGTGATCACTGTGTATTTGGTGTGTGGTATCAGTGTGACCTGTGTATAGTGATCACTGAGTATCAGGTGTGTGATATCAGTGTGACCTGTGTATAGTGATCACTGCGTATTTGGTGTGTGGTATCAGTGTGACCTGTGTATAGTGATCACTGTGTATCAGGTGTGTGATATCGGTGTGACCTGTGTATAGTGATCACTGTGTATTTGGTGTGTGATATCAGTGTGACCTGTGTATAGTGATCACTGTGTATTTGGTGTGTGATATCAGTGTGACCTGTGTATAGCAGGTGTGTGATATCAGTGTGACCTGTGTATAGTGATCAGTGTGTATCAGGTGTGTGATATCAGTGCGACCTGTGTATAGTGATCAGTGTGTATCAGGTGTGTGATATCAGTGTGACCTGTGTATAGTGATCAGTGTGTATCAGGTGTGTGATATCAGTGCGACCTGTGTATAGTGATCAGTGTGTATCAGGTGTGTGATATCAGTGCGACCTGTGTATAGTGATCAGTGTGTATCAGGTGTGTGATATCAGTGCGACCTGTGTATAGTGATCAGTGTGTATCAGGTGTGTGATATCAGTGTAACCTGTGTATAGTGATCAGTGTGTATCAGGTGTGTGATATCAGTGTGACCTGTGTATAGTGATCAGTGTGTATCAGGTGTGTGATAACAGTGTTATCTGCGTATAGTGATCAGTATGTATCAGGTGTGTGATATCAGTGTGACCTGTGTATAGTGATCAGTGTGTATCAGGTGTGTGATATCAGTGTGACCTGTGTATAGTGATCAGTGTGTATCAGGTGTATGATATCAGTGTGACCTGTGTATAGTGATCAGTGTGTATCAGGTGTGTGATATCAGTGCGACCTGTGTATAGTGATCAGTGTGTATCAGGTGTGTGATATCAGTGCGACCTGTGTATAGTGATCAGTGTGTATCAGGTGTGTGATATCAGTGCGACCTGTGTATAGTGATCAGTGTGTATCAGGTGTGTGATATCAGTGTAACCTGTGTATAGTGATCAGTGTGTATCAGGTGTGTGATATCAGTGTGACCTGTGTATAGTGATCAGTGTGTATCAGGTGTGTGATAACAGTGTTATCTGCGTATAGTGATCAGTATGTATCAGGTGTGTGATATCAGTGTGACCTGTGTATAGTGATCAGTGTGTATCAGGTGTGTGATATCAGTGTGACCTGTGTATAGTGATCAGTATGTATCAGGTGTGTGATATCAGTGCGACCTGTGTATAGTGATCAGTGTGTATCAGGTGTGTGATATCAGTGTAACCTGTGTATAGTGATCAGTGTGTATCAGGTGTGTGATATCAGTGTGACCTGTGTATAGTGATCACTGCGTATTTGGTGTGTGGTATCAGTGTGACCTGTGTATAGTGATCACTGTGTATCAGGTGTGTGATATCGGTGTGACCTGTGTATAGTGATCACTGTGTATTTGGTGTGTGATATCAGTGTGACCTGTGTATAGTGATCACTGTGTATTTGGTGTGTGATATCAGTGTGACCTGTGTATAGCAGGTGTGTGATATCAGTGTGACCTGTGTATAGTGATCAGTGTGTATCAGGTGTGTGATATCAGTGTGACCTGTGTATAGTGATCAGTGTGTATCAGGTGTGTGATATCAGTGCGACCTGTGTATAGTGATCAGTGTGTATCAGGTGTGTGATATCAGTGCGACCTGTGTATAGTGATCAGTGTGTTTCAGGTGTGTGATATCAGTGCGACCTGTGTATAGTGATCAGTGTGTATCAGGTGTGTGATATCAGTGTAACCTGTGTATAGTGATCAGTGTGTATCAGGTGTGTGATATCAGTGTGACCTGTGTATAGTGATCAGTGTG
Organism: Pseudophryne corroboree; assembly: GCF_028390025.1. Classification (NCBI taxonomy): domain Eukaryota; kingdom Metazoa; phylum Chordata; class Amphibia; order Anura; family Myobatrachidae; genus Pseudophryne; species Pseudophryne corroboree. Next base: position 1,041,226,547 of record NC_086445.1, read on the forward strand.
TATCAGGTGTGTGATAACAGTGTTATCTGCGTACAGTGATCAGTGTGTATCAGGTGTGTGATATCAGTGTGACCTGTGTATAGTGATCAGTATGTATCAGGTGTGTGATATCAGTGCGACCTGTGTATAGTGATCAGTGTGTATCAGGTGTGTGATATCAGTGTAACCTGTGTATAGTGATCAGTGTGTATCAGGTGTGTGATATCAGTGTGACCTGTGTATAGTGATCAGTGTGTATCAGGTGTGTGATATCAGTGTGACCTGTGTATAGTGATCACTGTGTAGGAGGTGTATGATATCAGTATGACCTGTGTATAGTGATCAGTGTGATATCAGTGTGACCTGTGTATAGTGATGTAACATGACAGCTAATATCTAGTCCCAGGATTACGCTGTTATTTGGAAAAGTAGGGACTTCAAAGGTGCAAACGGAAAACCTATCAAACATGCCAGTTTGATTATGGAACTCTTCAGAGCATTGGAACTACCTAAAAGGATTGGCATAATCAAGGAACAAGCACATACTAAGAGCCAAACCATGGAAGCTAAAGGAAATGCATTTGCAGATGCAGAAGCCAAGAGAATTGCCTTACAATCAAAAGAACCTGAGCAAGTCTTAGTAGCTCAAGATGTGAAACAAATGTCCAGTGGAGGAGTTGATCAAAATTCAACAACAAGCATCACAAGGAGAAAAGGAGAAATGGAGACGATTGGGGGCAGAAGAAGATGAACATGGACTTTGGAAGTCAAAAGAATTAAAGTACTGTCTACCAGCAGCTCTATTTCCACCTATGTTACAAGTAGCTCATGGACAAGTACATCATTCAAAGGAAGCCATGGTGAATAGAGTACAAGAGCATTGGATAGCTCCTGGCTTCAATAAAGCTGCAACAAACTTTGTAGCAGGATGCTGGATCTGTGGAATCAGCAATCCAGGACAAAGAACCAAGACACCTCTAGGAACTATACCCAAAGCCTCTTACCCATTTGAAAGACTACAAATTGACTATATACAGTTGCCACGAAACGGTCTATATGAATATGTACTAGTAGCAACGGACATGTTTAGTCACTGGGCCGAAGCCTGGCCAGTAAGCAAAGCCACAGCAAAAACCACTGCAAAGAAACTGATAGCAGAAGTAGTATGTAGATTTGGGATACCTGAGGTTATAGAATCAGATAGAGGTACACATTTCACAGGAGAAGTCATGCAGCATATAATGAAAGATTTGGGGGTACAGCAGGCCTTCCACGTGCCTTACCGCCCCCAGGCGAGTGGGAGGGGGGACATCTGAACTTTGACCTTAAGCTAAAACTACAGAAAATGACAGAAACCAAAAGAACTTGGCCAGAATGCCTGCCTATAGTCTTGTTTAATATTAGGACCACACCCATGAAACCTAGTAAACTGACTCCATATGAAATATTGTTTGGGTCAGCTCTAAGAACAGGTTGTTATTATCCACAACAATTCCAACATAATCATGGTGATTTTTACAGGTTATGTACAGGAGGTCTGTAAAACATTGACTAACCTCCATCGCCGAGTGTTTTCTTCTATTCCAGACCCAGAAGGATCAGCTACGCATAAGCTAAATCCAGGAGATTGGGTCTATTTAAAGAGACATGTGAGAAAGACCTTTGAACCAAGATATGATGGTCCATATCAAGTGCTGCTAACCATGTCTACCTTAAATTAAGGTGAAAGGTCGTGATACCTGATTACATGCATCCCACTCGAAGAAGTTGACAGTGACTCTCCAGCCAGAAGAATGAAGTTACTTATCCTTTGGTTGTTGTTAGGGGTAATCCCCAAGGTTTGGACTATAAGTCCAGGGGACTGGTTTACTGAAAGGGAATAGTTCAGGCCTAGTGTAGGTAGAATAGGGAGAAAAAGTGGAATCAAAAAGAGGGGAAATGATGGTGTAGGAGCTTCCGCAGTATAGCAAATATATTGATTCACGCTTTTTTTTGCATTGATTAAGATATTTACTGTTAATCACAAAATGGGTTTATGTTTCCTTAAAAATATTGGACAGATATATTCAGACTTTATACCTCGAATATCTTGTTCTAAAGCATGACGTGTTCAAGGACAAGGCAACAGATGTATCCAAGGCTAATTGGAAAGAAGTTTATGTCCGAAAGACTGATAAACGAAGCACTAACCATTTTCTAGAATGTTCTAATTGTTAATTATAATCTTGTATGACAATTGATGTATTACAGTTTTTGAGACATACATGGTGTATTCTGATTGGCTAAATATATTGGCACACATGAATCCTTTGTCCTCCAGCTATAAAATAAACCTTATATGGCCCCTAAGCCAGGTCAACTATGAACTGCTTAGGTTACACAATGATCCTGTGTCACCTTTTCATTCACTGATCTCCAACCGATTGCAAAAGAAACAGAATTCTGACTGATGACTGCAGAGAGTTTATAGACCAGACCTGAATAGGTTAACATACCCTATCACATGTGTATAGTGATCAGTGTGTAGCAGGTGTGTGATATCAGTGTGACCTGTGTATAGTGATCAGTGTGTATCAGGTGTGTGATATCAGTGTGACCTGTGTATAGTGATCAGTCTGTAGGAGGTGTGTGATATCAGTGTGACCTGTGTATAGTGATCAGTGTGTAACAGGTGTGTGATATCAGTGTGACCTGTGTATAGTGATCACTGTGTATCAGGCGTGTGGTATCAGTGTGACCTGTGTATAGGGATCAGTGTGTATCAGGTGTGTGATATCAGTGTGACCTGCGTATAGTGATCACTGTGTATCAGGTGTGTGATATCAGTGTGACCTGTGTATAGTGATCACTGCGTATTTGGTGTGTGGTATCAGTGTGACCTGTGTATAGTGATCAGTGTATAGCAGGTGTGTGATATCGGTGCTACCTGTGTCTACTGATCAGTGTGTATCAGGTGTGTGATATCAGTGTGACCTGTGTATAGTGATCAGTGTGTATCAGGTGTGTGATATCAGTGTGACCTGTGTATAGTGATCAGTGTGTAGCAGGTGTGTGATATCAGTGTGACCTGTGTATAGGGATCAGTGTGTATCAGGTGTGTGATATCAGTGTGACCTCTGCATAGTGATCAGTGTGTATCAGGTGTGTGATATCAGTGTGACCTGTGTATAGTAATTAGTGTGTATCAGGTGTGTGATATCAGTGTGACCTGTGTATAGGGATCAGTGTGTAGCAAGTGTGTGATATCAGTGTGACCTGTGTATAGTGATCAGTGTGTATCGGGTGTGTGATATCAGTGTGACCTGTGTATAGTGATCAGTGTGTATCGGGTGTGTGATATCAGTGTGACCTGTGTATAGTGATCAGTGTGTATCAGGTGTGTGATATCAGTCTGACCTGTGTATAGTGATCAGTGTGTATCAGGTGCGTGATATCAGTGTGACCTGTGTATAGTGATCAGTGTGTATTGGGTGAGTGATATCAGTGTGGTGACCTGTGTATAGTGATCAGTGTGTATTGGGTGTGTGATATCAGTGTGATCTGTGTATAGTGATCAGTGTATAGCAGGTGTGTGATATTAGCGTGACCTGTGTATAGTGATCAGTGTGTATCAGGTGTGTGATATCAGTGTGACTTGCGTATAGTGATCACTGTGTATCAGGTGTGTGATATCAGTGTGACCTGTGTATAGTGATCAGTGTGTATCAGGTGTGTGATATCTGTGTATAGTGATCAGTGTGTAGCAGGTTTGTGATATCAGTGTGACATGTGTATAGTGATCAGTGTGTAGCAGGTGTGTGATATCAGTGTGACCTGTGTATAGTGATCAGTGTGTATCAGGTGTGTGATATCAGTGTGACCTGTGTATAGTGATCAGTGTGTATCAGGTGTGTGATATCTGTGTATAGTGATCAGTGTGTAGCAGGTTTGTGATATCAGTGTGACATGTGTATAGTGATCAGTGTGTAGCAGGTGTGTGATATCAGTGTGACCTGTGTATAGTGATCAGTGTGTATCAGGTGTGTGATATCAGTGTGACCTGTGTATAAGGATCAGTGTGTATCAGGTGTGTGATATCAGTGTGACCTGTGTATAGTGATCAGTGTGTATCAGGTGTGTGATATCAATGTGTATCAGGTGTGTGATATCAGTGTGGCCTGTGTATAGTGATCAGTGTGTATCAGGTGTGTGATATCAGTGTGACCTGTGTATAGTGATCAGTCTGTAGGAGGTGTGTGATATCAGTGTGACCTGCGTATAGTGATCACTGTGTATCAGGTGTGTGATATCAGTGTGACCTGTGTATAGTGATCACTGCGTATTTGGTGTGTGGTATCAGTGTGACCTGTGTATAGTGATCAGTGTGTATCAGGTGTGTGATATCAGTGTGACCTGCGTATAGTGATCAGTGTGTATCAGGTGTGTGATATCAGTGTGGTGACCTGTGTATAGTGATCAGTGTGTATTGGGTGTGTGATATCAGTGTGACCTGTGTATAGTGATCAGTGTATAGCAGGTGTGTGATATCAGTGTGACCTGCGTATAGTGATCAGTGTGTATCTGGTGTGTGATATCAGTGTGACTTGCGTATAGTGATCACTGTGTAACAGGTGTGTGATATCAGTGTGACCTGTGTATAGGGATCACTGTGTATCAGGTGTGTGATATCAGTGTGACCTGTGTATAGTGATCACTGTGTAACAGGTGTGTTTGATATCAGTGTGACCTGTGTATAGTGATCAGTCTGTAGGAGGTGTGTGATATCAGTGTGACCTGCGTATAGTGATCAATGTGTATCAGGTGTGTGGTATCAGTGTGACCTGTGTATAGTGATCAGTGTGTATCAGGTGTGTGATATCAGTGTGACCTGTGTATAGTGATCAGTGTGTATCAGGTGCGTGATATCAGTGTGACCTTTGTATAGTGATCAGTGTGTATTGGGTGAGTGATATCAGTGTGGTGACCTGTGTATAGTGATCAGTGTGTATTGGGTGTGTGATATCAGTGTGATCTGTGTATAGTGATCAGTGTATAGCAGGTGTGTGATATTAGCGTGACCTGTGTATAGTGATCAGTGTGTATCAGGTGTGTGATATCAGTGTGACCTGCGTATAGTGATCAATGTGTATCAGGTGTGTGATATCAGTGTGACCTGCGTATAATGATCAGTGTGTATCAGGTGTGTGATATCAGTGTGACCTGCGTATAGTGATCAATGTGTATCAGGTGTGTGGTATCAGTGTGTCCTGTGTATAGTGATCAGTGTGTATCAGGTGTGTGATATCAGTGTGACCTGTGTATAGTGATCAGTGTGTATCAGGTGCGTGATATCAGTGTGACCTTTGTATAGTGATCAGTGTGTATTGGGTGAGTGATATCAGTGCGACCTGTGTATAGTGATCAGTGTGTATTGGGTGTGTGATATCAGTGTGATCTGTGTATAGAGATCAGTGTATAGCAGGTGTGTGATATTAGCGTGACCTGTGTATAGTGATCAGTGTGTATCAGGTGTGTGATATAAGTGTGACCTGTGTATAGTGATCAGTGTGTATCAGGTGTGTGATATCAGTGTGACTTGCGTATAGTGATCACTGTGTATCAGGTGTGTGATATCAGTGTGACCTGTGTATAGTGATCAGTGTGTATCAGGTGTGTGATATCTGTGTATAGTGATCAGCGTGTAGCAGGTTTGTGATATCAGTGTGACATGTGTATAGTGATCAGTGTGTAGCAGGTGTGTGATATCAGTGTGACCTGTGTATAGTGATCAGTGTGTATCAGGTGTGTGATATCAGTGTGACCTGTGTATAGTGATCAGTGTGTATCAGGTGTGTGATATCTGTGTATAGTGATCAGTGTGTAGCAGGTTTGTGATATCAGTGTGACATGTGTATAGTGATCAGTGTGTAGCAGGTGTGTGATATCAGTGTGACCTGTGTATAGTGATCATTGTGTATCAGGTGTGTGATATCAGTGTGACCTGTGTATAAGGATCAGTGTGTATCAGGTGTGTGATATCAGTGTGACCTGTGTATAGTGATCAGTGTGTATCAGGTGTGTGATATCAATGTGTATCAGGTGTGTGATATCAGTGTGGCCTGTGTATAGTGATCAGTGTGTATCAGGTGTGTGATATCAGTGTATCCTGTGTATAGTGATCAGTCTGTAGGAGGTGTGTGATATCAGTGTGACCTGTGTATAGTGATCAGTGTGTATCAGGTGTGTGATATCAATGTGTATCAGGTGTGTGATATCAGTGTGACCTGTGTATAAGGATCAGTGTGTATCAGGTGTGTGATATCAGTGTGACCTGTGTATAGTGATCAGTGTGTATCAGGTGTGTGATATCAATGTGTATCAGGTGTGTGATATCAGTGTGGCCTGCGTATAGTGACCAGTGTGTATCAGGTGTGTGATATCAGTGTGACCTGCGTATAGTGATCACTGTGTATCAGGTGTGTGATATCAGTGTGACCTGTGTATAGTGATCACTGCGTATTTGGTGTGTGGTATCAGTGTGACCTGTGTATAGTGATCAGTGTGTATCAGGTGTGTGATATCAGTGTGACCTGCGTATAGTGATCAGTGTGTATCAGGTGTGTGATATCAGTGTGGTGACCTGTGTATAGTGATCAGTGTGTATTGGGTGTGTGATATCAGTGTGACCTGTGTATAGTGATCAGTGTATAGCAGGTGTGTGATATCAGTGTGACCTGCGTATAGTGATCAGTGTGTATCTGGTGTGTGATATCAGTGTGACTTGCGTATAGTGATCACTGTGTAACAGGTGTGTGATATCAGTGTGACCTGTGTATAGGGATCACTGTGTATCAGGTGTGTGATATCAGTGTGACCTGTGTATAGTGATCAGTCTGTAGGAGGTGTGTGATATCAGTGTGACCTGCGTATAGTGATCAATGTGTATCAGGTGTGTGGTATCAGTGTGACCTGTGTATAGTGATCACTGTGTATTTGGTGTGTGGTATCAGTGTGACCTGTGTATAGTGATCACTGTGTATCAGGTGTGTGATATCAGTGTGACCTGTGTATAGTGATCACTGCGTATTTGGTGTGTGGTATCAGTGTGACCTGTGTATAGTGATCACTGTGTATCAGGTGTGTGATATCGGTGTGCCCTGTGTATAGTGATCACTGTGTATTTGGTGTGTGATATCAGTGTGACCTGTGTATAGTGATCACTGTGTATTTGGTGTGTGATATCAGTGTGACCTGTGTATAGCAGGTGTGTGATATCAGTGTGACCTGTGTATAGTGATCAGTGTGTATCAGGTGTGTGATATCAGTGTGACCTGTGTATAGTGATCAGTGTGTATCAGGTGTGTGATATCAGTGTGACCTGTGTTTAGTGATCAGTGTGTATCAGGTGTGTGATATCAGTGCGACCTGTGTATAGTGATCAGTGTGTATCAGGTGTGTGATATCAGTGCGACCTGTGTATAGTGATCAGTGTGTATCAGGTGTGTGATATCAGTGCGACCTGTGTATAGTGATCAGTGTGTATCAGGTGTGTGATATCAGTGTAACCTGTGTATAGGGATCAGTGTGTATCAGGTGTGTGATATCAGTGTGACCTGTGTATAGTGATCAGTGTGTATCAGGTGTGTGATAACAGTGTTATCTGCGTATAGTGATCAGTATGTATCAGGTGTGTGATATCAGTGTGACCTGTGTATAGTGATCAGTGTGTATCAGGTGTGTGATATCAGTGTGACCTGTGTATAGTGATCAGTGTGTATCAGGTGTATGATATCAGTGTGACCTGTGTATAGTGATCAGTGTGTATCAGGTGTGTGATATCAGTGCGACCTGTGTATAGTGATCAGTGTGTATCAGGTGTGTGATATCAGTGCGACCTGTGTATAGTGATCAGTGTGTATCAGGTGTGTGATATCAGTGCGACCTGTGTATAGTGATCAGTGTGTATCAGGTGTGTGATATCAGTGCAACCTGTGTATAGTGATCAGTGTGTATCAGGTGTGTGATATCAGTGTGACCTGTGTATAGTGATCAGTGTGTTTCAGGTGTGTGATAACAGTGTTATCTGCGTATAGTGATCAGTATGTATCAGGTGTGTGATATCAGTGTTACCTGTGTATAGTGATCAGTGTGTATCAGGTGTGTGATATCAGTGTGACCTGTGTATAGTGATCAGTATGTATCAGGTGTGTGATATCAGTGCGACCTGTGTATAGTGATCAGTGTGTATCAGGTGTGTGATATCAGTGTAACCTGTGTATAGTGATCAGTGTGTATCAGGTGTGTGATATCAGTGTGACCTGTGTATAGTGATCACTGCGTATTTGGTGTGTGGTATCAGTGTGACCTGTGTATAGTGATCACTGTGTATCAGGTGTGTGATATCGGTGTGACCTGTGTATAGTGATCACTGTGTATTTGGTGTGTGATATCAGTGTGACCTGTGTATAGTGATCACTGTGTATTTGGTGTGTGATATCAGTGTGACCTGTGTATAGCAGGTGTGTGATATCAGTGTGACCTGTGTATAGTGATCAGTGTGTATCAGGTGTGTGATATCAGTGTAACCTGTGTTTAGTGATCAGTGTGTATCAGGTGTGTGATATCAGTGTGACCTGTGTATAGTGATCAGTGTGTATCAGGTGTGTGATAACAGTGTTATCTGCGTATAGTGATCAGTATGTATCAGGTGTGTGATATCAGTGTGACCTGTGTATAGTGATCAGTGTGTATCAGGTGTGTGATATCAGTGTGACCTGTGTATAGTGATCAGTGTGTATCAGGTGTATGATATCAGTGTGACCTGTGTATAGTGATCAGTGTGTATCAGGTGTGTGATATCAGTGCGACCTGTGTATAGTGATCAGTGTGTATCAGGTGTGTGATATCAGTGCGACCTGTGTATAGTGATCAGTGTGTATCAGGTGTGTGATATCAGTGCGACCTGTGTATAGTGATCAGTGTGTATCAGGTGTGTGATATCAGTGTAACCTGTGTATAGTGATCAGTGTGTATCAGGTGTGTGATATCAGTGTGACCTGTGTATAGTGATCAGTGTGTATCAGGTGTGTGATAACAGTGTTATCTGCGTATAGTGATCAGTATGTATCAGGTGTGTGATATCAGTGTGACCTGTGTATAGTGATCAGTGTGTATCAGGTGTGTGATATCAGTGTGACCTGTGTATAGTGATCAGTATGTATCAGGTGTGTGATATCAGTGCGACCTGTGTATAGTGATCAGTGTGTATCAGGTGTGTGATATCAGTGTAACCTGTGTATAGTGATCAGTGTGTATCAGGTGTGTGATATCAGTGTGACCTGTGTATAGTGATCAGTGTGTATCAGGTGTGTGATATCAGTGTGACCTGTGTATAGTGATCACTGTGTAGGAGGTGTATGATATCAGTATGACCTGTGTATAGTGATCAGTGTGATATCAGTGTGACCTGTGTATAGTGATCAGTGTGTATCAGGTGTGTGATATCAGTGTGACTATTACTCAATAGGTAGCGCCTATCTTTGTGTATCAATGTCTATTTCCCTATAGAGTGTAAGCCTGCGAGCAGGGCCCTCCTACCTCTATGTCTGTTATTACACAGTTTTGTTCTCTAAGGTGCATATACACTGTGAGATATTGACTATCTCTGATTTTGATGATGCGATTTCCCTTGAACTCCCCCAGAGCCCAGAAGCAAAGAATTTGACTATCTGTACTTTCGAATTTGACTATGTGCGATTTTGACTATACTTTGTAATAGATACTGTAGTATACTATATAGTCAAGATTGACTTGCCTGCACAGTCTATCTAGCCTTGCAATACCGACCCCGCAGGAGTGCGCATCGGGAGCGCATCGGTATCGCAAGCTGCCTAACACAGTGCGATGTGCACTAACTTTCCTTGCGATTTTGACTATATGGTGGGAGGAGTGGTCCACTGAAATGCAGCCGATTCCCGGGATTGAAAAAATGGCCCGGGATTGGCCCACCCTAGTGTGTGCACACCTTTACTCTTTTGTTCCTAATTGTAAAGCGCAATATTAGAAACTGAATAAATACTAAATAAATGAGAACTATTATTCACTGAATTTAGTAATAAAGAAAAAGCCTGACAATTGTGGTGATTACAGATATTTACTTACTGCACTGCACCACATATTACAGATAGATACACATACCTCCCAACTGTCCCGATTTTCGCGGGACAGTCCCGTTTTTTGGGGACTGTCCCGCTGTCCCACCCGCGGGTCGCAGTGTCCCGCGAGGGGGGGGGGGGGGGGGGCAGTTGGGAGGCTCCGTCTCTCGCTGCCCTGCTTAGCAGAGCAGCGGTGAATAGACGCTGTGCACATGCGCACAGCGTCTATTTAGTGCAGACAAGGGGAGAGGAGGCATGCCAGCGGCTCACGGAGCGCTGGGCATGCCCCCTCAGTGACGAAATCAGGGGGCGTGGCTCGCGATCGCGGGTCCTCCGCAAAGCCACGCCCCTTTTCCATAGGCCACGCCCCTTTTTCGGGAGCGCACAGCGAAGCCGCGCGTGTGTCCCTCTTTCAAGCAGCACAAAGTTGGGAGGTATGCATACACACTGTACTGCACTACATATTACAGATAGATACACAATGCACTGCACTACATATTACAGATAGATAAACACTGTACTATACTACATATTACAGATATATACACACTGCACTACATATTTTGATAGATACACACTGTACTACACTACATATTACAGTTATATATACACTGCACTACATATTACAGATAGATACACACTTTACTGCACTACATATTACAGATAGATATACACTGTACTACACTACATGTTACAGATAGATACACACTGCACTGCACTACATATTACAGATAGATACACACTGTACTGCACTACATATTACAGATAGATACACACTGTACTGCACTACATATTACAGATAGATACACAATGCACTGCACTACATATTACAGATAAACACTGTACTATACTACATATTACAAATATATACACACTGCACTACATATTTTGATAGATACACACTGTACTGCACTACATATTACAGTTATATATACACTGTACTGCACTACATATTACAGATAGATACACACTTTACTGCACTACATATTACAGATAGATATACACTGTACTACACTACATGTTACAGATAGATACACACTGTACTGCACTACATATTACAGATAGATACACACTGTACTGCACTACATATTACAGATAGATACACAATGCACTGCACTACATATTACAGATAAACACTGTACTATACTACATATTACAGATATATACACACTGCACTACATATTTTGATAGATACACACTGTACTACACTACATATTACAGTTATATATACACTGTACTGCACTGTACTGCACTACATATTACAGATAGATAAACACTGTACTATACTACATATTACAGATATATACACACTGCACTACATATTTTGATAGATACACACTGTACTGCACTACATATTACAGTTATATATACACTGCACTACATATTACAGATAGATACACACTTTACTGCACTACATATTACAGATAGATATACACTGTACTACACTACATGTTACAGATAGATACACACTGCACTGCACTACATATTACAGATAGATACACACTGTACTGCACTACATATTACAGATAGATACACACTGCACTACATATTACAGATATATACACACACTGTACTGCACTACATATTACAGATAGATGCACACTGTACTGCACTACATATTACAGATATTTACACACCGTACTGCACTACATATTACAGATATACACACACTGTACTGCACTACATATTACAGATAGATACACACTGCACTGCACTACATATTACAGATATATACACACTGTACTGCACTACATATTACAGATAGATACACACTGCACTACATATTACAGATAGAGACAAACTCTACTGCGCTACATATTACAGATATATATATACACTGTACTGCTCTACATATTACAGATAGATACACACTGCACTACATATTACAGATATATACACACTGTACTATACTACATATTACAGATAGATACACACTGCACTACATATTACAGATAGAGACACACTCTACTGCACTACATATTACAGATATATATATACTGTACTACACTACATATTACAGATATATACTCACTGCACTACATATTACAGATAGACACACTACTGCACTACATATTACAGATATTTACTCACTGTACTGCACTACATATTACAGATATTTACTCACTGTACTGCACTACATATTACAGATATTTACTCACTGTACTGCACTACATATTACAGATAGAGAAACACTCTACTGCACTACATATTACAGATATATATACACTGTGTACTACACTACATATTACAGATATATACTCACTGCACTACATATTACAGATAGAGACACACTACTGCACTACATATTACAGATATTTACTCACTGTACTGCACTACATATTACAGATATTTACTCACTGTACTGCACTACATATTACAGATATTTACTCACTGTACTGCACTACATATTACAGATAATTACTCACTGTACTGCACTACATATTACAGATATTTACTCACTGTACTGCACTACATATTACAGATAGATACACACTGCACTACATATTACAGATAGAGACACACTACTGCACTACATATTACAGATATATATACACTGTACTACACTAAGTATTACAGATATATACTCACTGTACTGCGCTACATATTACAGATAGATACAAAGGGGTACATTTACTAAGGTGGGAGTTTTCTTAGAACTGGTGACGGCAACCAAACAGATTCTACTTAACATTGATATAGCTGCTTCTAGAAGATAATAAATAGAATCTGATTGGTTGATATGGGCAACATCACCAGTTCTAAAAAAAAGAAATCCCACTTTAGTAAATTGACCCCAATGTATTACAAATAACTCCACTGTAGAACGTCAAGATAAAGTACATCCCTCCTACCACACGCTGTAATGCTCTCACATACAGACAACAGGACCAGCTCCCAGGAACGTTAATTGCCCCACTCAGCAGAGCAAGTATCAAAGCGCCCCCTAGCGTCCCACTCACCTGGTGACATATAGATTGCACTTCAGCATTCGCAGGTTTAGCACGATCCAGCCCTCCGGGCAGTCCGACCATAGCCATGATTGTATCAGTCCGTGTCCCAGCCTGATCTAGTCCTCACTGTCACTGCAGCTGTGTGTATGTACAGTATATGAGAGATTCCAGTATTACTCCCTGGGGTGTGGGAAGGACCTCGCCCAGACAGGACAGGTTCCTTCCGATGAGCGTAGCTAAAATATGTGATGATTTCACCATCACTTTACACAATCATTGTCAGTCATCCTTGTGTTCTCCGAGTTACAGTCAATACACCGTACAATGGGGGTAATTCTGAGTTGTTCGCTTGCTAGCAGTTTTTAGCAGCCGTGCAAACGCTATGCCGACGCCCACTGAGAGTGTATTTTAGCTTAGCAGAAGTGCGAACGAAAGGATCGCACAGCGGCTACAAAATAATTTTGTGCTGTTTCAGAGTAGCTTCAGACCTACTTAGCGCTTGCGATCACTTCAGACTGTTCAGTTCCTGTTTTGATGTCACAAACACGCCCTGCGTTCACCCAGCCACGCCTGAGTTTTTCCTGGCACGCCTGCGTTTTTTCGAACATTCCCTGAAAACGGTCAGTTGACACCCAGAAACTCCGACTTCGTGTCAATCACTCTGCGGCTGCCTGTGCGACTGAAATGCTTCGCTAGACCTTGTGTGAAACTACATCGTACGTTGTAATAGTACGACGCGCATGCGCATTGCACCGCGTACGCATGCACAGAAGTGCAGTTTTTTTACCTGATCGCTGCTCAGCGAACGAATGCAGCTAGCGAACCACTCAGAATGACCACCAATGTTCCCCGTACACACTGTGTAATGTACACTCTACTCACAATAAATTGTCACCTGTACACACTGTGTAATGTACACTCTACTCACTGTACAATGTCCCCTGTACACACTGTGTAATGTACACTCTACTCACTGTACAATGTTACCTGTACACACTGTGCAATGTACACTCTACTCACTGTACAATGTTCCCCGTACACACTGTGTAATGTACACTCTACTCACAATAAATTGTCACCTGTACACACTGTGTAATGTACACTCTACTCACTGTACAATGTCCCCTGTACACACTGTGTAATGTACACTCTACTCACTGTACAATGTTACCTGTACACACTGTGCAATGTACACTCTACTCACCGTACAATGTTACCTGTACACACTGTGTAATGTACACTCTACTCACTGTACAATGTTACCTGTACACACTGTGTAATGTACACTCTACTCACTGTACAATGTCCCCTGTACACACTGTGTAATGTACACTCTGCTCACTGTACAATGTTCCTATACACACTGTATAATGTACACTCTACTCACTGTACAATGTTCCCCGTACACACTGTGTAATGTACACTCTACTCACCGTACAATGGCCCTCATTCCGAGTTGTTCGCTCGGGAAAAATCTTCGCATCGCAGCGATTTTCCGCTTAATGCGCATGCGCAATGTTCGCACTGCGACTGCGCCAAGTAAATTTGCTATGCACTTAGTAATTTTACTCACGGCTTTTTCATCGTTCTGGCGATCGTAATGTGATTGACAGGAAATGGGTGTTACTGGGCGGAAACAGGCCGTTTTATGGGCGTGTGGGAAAAAACGCTACCGTTTCCGGAAAAAACGCAGGAGTGGCCGGAGAAACGGAGGAGTGTCTGGGCGAACGCTGGGAGTGTTTGTGACGTCAAACCAGGAACGACAAGCAGTGAACTGATCGCAGATGCCGAGTAAGTCTGAAGCTACTCAGAAACTGCTACGAGGTGTGTAATCGCAATATTGCGAATACATCGTTCGCATTTTTAAGATGCTAAGATTCACTCCCAGTAGGCGGCGGCTTAGCGTGAGCAACTCTGCTAAAATCGCTTTGCGAGCGAACAACTCGGAATGACCTCCAATGTTACCTGTACACACTGTGTAATATACACTCTACACACCGTACAATGTTACCTGTACACACTGTGTAATGTACACTCTACTCACCGTACAAAGTTACCTGTAC
Source organism: Pseudophryne corroboree (assembly GCF_028390025.1). Taxonomy (NCBI): domain Eukaryota; kingdom Metazoa; phylum Chordata; class Amphibia; order Anura; family Myobatrachidae; genus Pseudophryne; species Pseudophryne corroboree. The sequence goes on from NC_086445.1 coordinate 1,041,241,673, forward strand.
ACACTGTGTAATATACAGTCTGCTCACCGTACAATGGCCCTCATTCCGAGTTGTTCGCTCGCAAGCTGCTTTTAGCAGCATTGCACACGCTAAGCCGCCGCCTACTGGGAGTGTATCTTAGCTTAGCAGAATTGCGAATGAAAGATTCGCAATATTGCGAAAAGACTTCTCTGTGCAGTTTCTGAGTAGCTCGAGACTTACTCTTCCAGTGCGATCAGTTCAGTGCTTGTCGTTCCTGGTTTGACGTCACAAACACACCCAGCGTTCGCCCAGACACTCCTCCGTTTCTCCAGCCACTCCCGCGTTTTTCCCAGAAACGGTAGCGTTTTTTCACACACTCCCATAAAACGGCCAGTTTCCGCCCAGAAACACCCACTTCCTGTCAATCACATTACGATCTCCAGAACGAAGAAAAAAACCTCGTAATGCCGTGAGTAAAATTCCTAACTGCATAGCAAATTTACTTGGCGCAGTCGCAGTGCGAACATTGCGCATGCGCAGTTAGCGGAAAATCGCTGCGATGCGAAGAAAATTACCGAGCGAACAACTCGGAATGACAACCAATGTTCCCTGTACACACTGTGTAGTGTACACTCTACTCACTGTACAATGTTACCTGTACACACTGTGTAATGTACACTCTACTCACTGTACAATGTTCCCCGTACACACTGTGTAATGTACACTCTACTCACTGTACAATGTTCCCTGTACACACTGTGTAATGTACACTCTACTCACTGTACAATGTTCCCCGTACACACTGTGTAATGTACACTCTACTCACCGTACAATGGCCCTCATTCCGAGTTGTTCGCTCTGGAAAAATCTTCGCATCGCAGCGATTTTCCGCTTAATGCGCATGCGCAATGTTCGCACTGCGACTGCGCCAAGTAAATTTGCTATGCACTTAGTAATTTTACTCACGGCTTTTTCATCGTTCTGGCGATCGTAATGTGATTGACAGGAAATGGGTGTTACTGGGCGGAAACAGGCCGTTTTATGGGCGTGTGGGAAAAAACGCTACCGTTTCCGGAAAAAACGCAGGAGTGGCCGGAGAAACGGAGGAGTGTCTGGGCGAACGCTGGGAGTGTTTGTGACGTCAAACCAGGAACGACAAGCACTGAACTGATCGCAGATGCCGAGTAAGTCTGAAGCTACTCAGAAACTGCTACGAGGTGTGTAATCGCAATATTGCGAATACATCGTTCGCATTTTTAAGATGCTAAGATTCACTCCCAGTAGGCGGCGGCTTAGCGTGAGCAACTCTGCTAAAATCGCTTTGCGAGCGAACAACTCGGAATGACCTCCAATGTTACCTGTACACACTGTGTAATATACACTCTACACACCGTACAATGTTACCTGTACACACTGTGTAATGTACACTCTACTCACCGTACAAAGTTACCTGTACACACTGTGTAATATACAGTCTGCTCACCGTACAATGGCCCTCATTCCGAGTTGTTCGCTCGCAAGCTGCTTTTAGCAGCATTGCACACGCTAAGCCGCCGCCTACTGGGAGTGAATCTTAGCTTATCAAAATTGCGAATGAAAGATTCGCAATATTGCGAAAAGACTTCTCTGTGCAGTTTCTGAGTAGCTCGAGACTTACTCTTCCAGTGCGATCAGTTCAGTGCTTGTCGTTCCTGGTTTGACGTCACAAACACACCCAGCGTTCGCCCAGACACTGCACCGTTTCTCCAGCCACTCCCGCGTTTTTCCCAGAAACGGTAGCGTTTTTTCACACACTCCCATAAAACGGCCAGTTTCCGCCCAGAAACACCCACTTCCTGTCAATCACATTACGATCTCCAGAACGAAGAAAAAAACCTCGTAATGCGGTGAGTAAAATTCCTAACTGCATAGCAAATTTACTTGGCGCAGTCGCAGTGCGAACATTGCGCATGCGCAGTTAGCGGAAAATCGCTGCGATGCGAAGAAAATTACCGAGCGAACAACTCGGAATGACAACCAATGTTCCCTGTACACACTGTGTAATGTACACTCTGCTCACTGTACAATGTTCCCTGTATACACTGTGTAATGTACACTCTACTCACTGTACAATGTCACCTGTACACACTGTGTAATATACACTCTACTCACTGTACAATGTTCCCTGTACACACTGTGTAATGTACACTCTTCTCACTGTACAAAGTCACCTGTACACACTGTGTAATGTACACTCTACTCACTGTACAATGTCCCCTGTACACACTGTGTTATGTACACTATACTCACTGTACAATATTCCCTGTACACACTGTGTAATGTACACTCTACTCACCGTACAATGTCCCCTGTACACACTGTGTAATGTACACTCTACTCACTGTACAATGTCACCTGTACACACTGTGTAATGCACACTCTACTCACTGTACAATGTTACCTGTACGCACTGTGTAATGCACACTCTACTCACTGTACAATGTCCCCTGTACACACTGTGTAATGTACACTCTACTCACTGTACAATGTTCCCTGTACACACCGTGTAATGTACACTCTACTCACTGTACAATGTCACCTGTACACACTGTGTAATGTACACTCTACTCACTGTACAATGTCACCTGTACACACTGTGTAATGTACACTCTACTCACTGTACAATGTCCCCTGTACACACTGTGTTATGTACACTATACTCACTGTACAATATTCCCTGTACACTCTGTGTAATGTACACTCTACTCACTGTACAATGTTCCCTGTACACACTATGTAATGTACACTCTACTCACTGTACAATGTTCCCTGTACACACTATGTAATGTACACTCCACTCACTGTACAATGTTACCTGTACACACTGTGTAATGTAGTCTACTCACTGTACAATGTTCCTATACACACTGTGTAATGTACACTCTACTCACTGTACAATGTTCCCTGTACACACCGTGTAATGTACACTCTACTCACTGTACAATGTCACCTGTACACACTGTGTAATGTACACTCTACTCACTGTACAATGTCACCTGTACACACTGTGTAATGTACACTCTACTCACTGTACAATGTCCCCTGTACACACTGTGTAATGTACACTCTGCTCACTGTACAATGTCACCTGTACACGCTGTGTAATGTACACTCTGCTCACTGTACAATGTCCCCTGTACATACTGTGTAATGTACAGTCTACTAACTGTACAATGTTCCCCGTACACACTATGTAATGTACAGTCTACTCACTGTACAATGTTACCTGTACACACTGTGTAATATACACTCTACTTACTGTACAATGTCACATGTACACACTGTGTAATGTACACTCTACTCACTATACAATGTTACCTGTACACACTGTGTAATGTACAGTCTACTCACTGTACAATGTCACCTGTACACACTGTGTAATGTACACTCTACTCACTGTACAATGTTACCTGTACACACTGTGTAATGTAGTCTACTCACTGTACAATGTTCCTATACACACTGTGTAATGTACACTCTACTCACTGTACAATGTTCCCTGTACACACCGTGTAATGTACACTCTACTCACTGTACAATGTCACCTGTACACACTGTGTAATGTACACTCTACTCACTGTATAATGTCACCTGTACACACTGTGTAATGTACACTCTGCTCACTGTACAATGTCACCTGTACACACTGTGTAATGTACACTCTACTCACTGTATAATGTCACCTGTACACACTGTGTAATGTACACTCTACTCACTGTACAATGTTACCTGTACACACTGTGTAATGTACACTCTACTCACTGTACAATGTTCCCTGTACACACTGTGTAATGTACACTCTACTCACTGTACAATGTTCCCTGTACACACTGTGTAATATACACTCTACTCACTGTACAATGTTCCCCGTACACACTGTGTAATGTACTCTACTCACTGTACAATGTTACCTGTACACACTGTGTAATGTACACTCTACTCACTGTACAATGTTCCTATAAGCCGCTCATAACTTTATTGTGATTACATAAACCTTGTATTTAAGCTAGCTTATCACTAAATAAAACCACACCACACACTGAAATAAAGACACGGACACAGTAGCTGGAGTTAAAGGTCAGACGATGTTTATTAATCGCTGACCAACTCTTTAAACTAATAATTGAGGCCGAATTAGAATTGAAATTGAATATATAATTAACTCTAGTTTGGAGGATGGCAAAAACAGAAAACCGCTGCCAAACCACCAGCACCCGTCACCTAGATGGAAACCACCAAACCAAGGAGGGGAGTACACATACCCCGCCTCCTTCCCGCATAACCCGCATTGTGCTGGCCTTACCCCTCTTTCTCTGGCAAACGTTCGGTTCCCGCAGGGGAACGTCTAAATGTCCAACCGCAAGAAAAGGACACACCTGCCGTCCATTTAAAGAGGGAGCCCCACAATGACCACTTATGCCTGTGTGACAGCTGGTTGGCAGCGATTTCCCGCCAATCTGGCTTTCAATAGCCCACAGCAAAACAAAACCTATCCGCATTCTGGGAGGGCGGGCGGGCAAAACTGAATGGCAAGAGGAAGTCTGGCAAAATGGCCACCCCTTATATACTAAACTAAGACCCTCCTCTCCATCTTGATGCACAACCCTCTAATCCAATAGGAAAAAACCCAAATGGGAAAACTGATCTGCCTAGCAACTGCTTAGTCATTTAACAACCAATCACAAAAAGTTGATCGCTTATATTGCCTCAGGCTTATGCAGCCTTCAGCTTATCTACACACTGTATAATGTACACTCTACTCACTGTACAATGTTACCTGTACACACTGTGTAATGTACACTCTACTCACTGTACAATGTTACCTGTACACACTGTGTAATGTACACTCTACTCACTGTACAATGTTCCCCGTACACACTGTGTAATGTACACTTTGCTCACTGTACAATGTCCCCTGTACACACTGTGTAATGTACACTCTGCTCACTGTACAATGTCCCCTATACACACTGTGTAATGTACACTTTGCTCACTGTACAATGTCCCCTGTACACACTGTGTAATGTACACTCTACTCACTGTACAATGTTCCCCGTACACACTGTGTAATGTACACTTTGCTCACTGTACAATGTCCCCTGTACACACTGTGTAATGTACACTCTGCTCACTGTACAATGTCCCCTATACACACTGTGTAATGTACACTTTGCTCACTGTACAATGTCCCCTGTACACACTGTGTAATGTACACTCTGCTCACTGTACAAGGGCCCTCATTCCGAGTTGTTCGCTAAGTTTTTCGTTCGCACAACCTATCAGTAAAGTTGCGTTAATGTAGTAAATTTGCGAACATCCGCCCCCAACGTATTTTTGCTCATTCGCACGCATTATTACACAAAGTGGGCGTACGCCAAATGACATCGCAGCAATGCGAAATCCTCGCAGCAATGCGAACCCATCGCATTAACACATACTTCTTCGTAAAAATACTAAGTTGTAGTAGATTTACACATTTTTCAGTTAAAGTGCTCACTTTTGCTGAGAAACGCAGCACAATTTGTTTTTATACTATTAAGTGGACTAACACCTTCCAATTAAAAGTCCACAAGCCCTCCTCAATAACAAATCCAATTAGTGAATGATTTGAAATGTTCATGATCAATTAAGTATTTGTTTAAATACCTGAAGTGCACTTTGTAGACATAAAAGAGCCTCCTTTTATTTACATGTTTAATCTAAATATAGATGTTTGCAATGTGCTTGGTCTAATGTGTTTTCTGAATTTATTAAAGTAGAGTTTTTGTATGTGAATGAAGGTGTTTGCATGTTTATTTAGCCAATAACATGTTTTATTTTGTGTTTTAAAATAACTTACGTTAGATGTTTGAAATGTTTAAGGTAAAAAATGTTTGTTCTGCAATCTGCTGTTCCTTTATTGCATTAATAAATAATAAAGAGCCGCTGAAGTATTTAAATTTAGTAGTTTATTTATTTTTTTTACTGTAAAAATGATAATATCCTTTTTTTTTTTTTTTTTTTAAATCACAAAATTAACAAAATTTTTCCATTGCGTCCACAAGACCCAACAAGGCCTGGAGATGGAGCCTCATGTTGGAAACAATCTCCTGCAACGATGTGGGATCTCCAACGGCAACATCTGAAATTAAGAGATAACATAAACATTACTAACTTACTCACATTGCTTATTATCCAAGCAAGGCACAAAGCACACTTTAATGCAGGCAGGTCCAAACTGCATCCCTCAAGCTTGTGTGAAACTACATATACCAGCATGCGTTGACTCAGTTTTGGGGCCAGGGAATGCCAAACCTGTGTCAGGGCATGCTGGGATGTGTAGTTTCTCAACAGTTGCAGTTGCGCAGTTTGGACAGGCCTGCTTAATGGCAAAGTTGATACATCATGGCTGTTTTATGGTACAATCATTAGCAGAAAAACACACAAGCCTGCTCAGGCTTTTTTTGTTACTTATTACAGTTTTCTTGACCATGGGCTACATTTACTACTATGTGAGTTCATTTTAAGATGTAGCGTCGCCCAAACAAGCCAAAATAAGATTAGTATCTTGTAGAAGTGGTTCCCCAATTGTAAAGATTAATTGTATTGGTTGTTATGGGCGACATCCCATGTTAAAGATAACTTCCATCTTCGTCACTGTTACACCATGTTGGCATTCATTCTCATCTTTTTTTTATTTTTATTTTTTAAGGGGTTTGGTCCTGCCTCATCACACTGCATATCAACATCTTCAGAAGGCCAACATATCATAGCATTCCCACACTCCCTGAAAGCTGCCCTTACTAAATAAGTGCAAACAGGTTTGACTTGAACAATTAGTCATTTTGTGAATGTAACTTTCACACCACAAATCAGTGTGTCATTAGGCTGCATAACAAAGTGAAGCATGTGATTTGTAAGTGCAAATATTAAGACTACACAGGCACAAGTGTAAAAGACCAACAACATACTAAACTCCACTCAGGTCTAACTGTTTACCAGAAAATCTAACACATATAAACCCTGTTGTCCTGGCAACCCTGGCTACCTAATGAGTGTCAACCTAGAGTGGACACACAAAACATTGCACACATACACACTGTACATATAATGACACTCACAAATATGTAAAGGCAACATGTACACCATGAAGAAAAACACAAATATTTGTCCTTGTCCAAGAATTCAAACAGTACAACACTGCATGTTTTGTCATTGTAAGTGTAAGTGGGTAATAATTTGTTAACATTTTTTCAAAAACTTACTTTCCACGGCAACATGAAGACTCCCTGAACGGTCTTCAGGGGCTTCCTCTGCCCATTCACTGGGTGGGGATGTTGGCTGGATGGGGGAAGGCGGCTGGATGGGGGAAGGAGGAGGGATTGGGGAAGGAGGAGGGATTGGGGAAGGAGGAGGGATTGGGGAAGGAGGCTGGATGGGGGAAGGAGGCTGGATTTGGACTGCAATTTCAGAGGGGGGGTCTGATTGAGAGGGCGAGGGGGGCGGAGAGAAAGTTAATGCAATAGAGGGTGAGGGGGGTTGAGATGGTGATGTAGAAGTTGAAGGAGAAGGGGTATGGGAAGGAGGAGAAGGGGTCCCAGAAAGAGATGGAGAGGTGTGGTGAGAAGGGGAGTGGAAAGTGGAGTGGGCCAGGGAAGCTGATGGGGACTGGGAAGATGAGGGGGACTGGGAAGATGAGGGGGACTGGGAAGCTGAGGGGGACTGGGAAGCTGAGGGGGAGTGGGACTGGGAAGGGGAGGGGGACTGTGAAGGGGAGGGGGAGTGAGAAGGGGAGGGGGACTGGGAAGGGGAAGGGGGCGGAGAGTTGTGCCGTTGTTGTTGTCCTATAATGATATTATTGACAACATTTAGTTTACATGAGAAATTACACAGTAAACACTTTGAATTATCAATGTTCTGTTCCATGTAAAATTCAGTGTTTATAAAAATAGAAAAGCAAACATGTTAAGATCCTCTTCATGTTGGCCACAGCAAACAAAATGAGTCCAAACTTTTACTTTGAAGCTCATTCCTTAATCTAGTCCACAGGTTCTCAAACTCGGTCCTCAGGACCCCACACAGTGCATGTTTTGCAGGTCTCCTCACAGAATCACAAATGAAATAATTAGCTCCACCTGTGGATCTTTTAAAATGTGTCAGTGAGTAATTAATACACCTGTGCACTTGCTGGGTTACCTGCAAAACATGCACTGTGTGGGGTCCTGAGGACCGAGTTTGAGAACCCCTGATCTAGTCCATTGAGTCATAGTGATTGGTCTAGGCAACATCACCAGATCACTATTCAAGGCACCTTATTATATAGCCAGCACTGATCAAGTATTTGTGTACAGTTTCCTGGCTGGTTCTTATTTCTTGAAAACATGCACTTGTTTGGTGACAGTTTGCTACAGTCAGTACTGTTTGCCCTAACCACACACACTGTCCTATTTTCCAAAAAAGGACACTCAAGGTTGCAATTAGCCTACCACTTAGTGTAAATTGTGGGTAATTCCAAGGGGATTACAGCAGGAATATAGTTTGCAATTGGCCAGAACCATGTGCACTGCAGGGGAGGCAGATATAACATGTGCAGAGAGAGTTAGATTTGGGTGGCTTATTTTATTCTGTGCAGGGTAAATACAGGCTGCTTTATTTTAACACTGCAAATTATTTTGCAGATTGAACACACCCCACCCAAATCTTACTCTCTCTGCACATGTTACATATGCTTCCCCTGCAGTGCACATGGTTTAGCCCAATTGTTCACTAAATTCCTGCTGCAATCAACTTGGAATTTCCCCCATTAGCACAATTTATGCTAATAATCTTATGTAATGTAACTTACTTCGTGTATGCATAGTTCGGATTTGCTGGCGGATCTCCGCCAACAGATCGGGAGTCCTCCTGCGGAGATCACTCCACCTCCTCTCAAGTTGTATGATTGTCCGCCTGCTGCGGACGCGAGTCCGCAGCAGGCGGCGGACCTCCGCGTAGGCCTCGCGCTTCACCCGATTGGGGATGAATCGCCCAACGCGGCCTACGCGGCGGTCCATCACCGCAACCAGCACGCGGAGCTCCCGCCTGGTGAACGGTGCTGCACGCATCATGGCAATGGCGTTTTCCTTATTTGGGCATATATTTATAGTGTCTGTTAGCATGTGATTGGTCCAAAATCTATGTTGTCATTTCTAATAACTTTATTGATCTTTGCAATGCTGTGAAGAGCAGAGTGTTATTTCGCACGAGCGGAAATACGCATTCGCAGAAGCAAATATTTATCATAAACAAAATTTAAATAAAAACACAGACACAGAGACACAGTTTATTTAAAATTACTATACATATCTGTGTACTCACCACAGTTCGTGTGATCATTCAGCTGGACAGTCACAAAGTGGGAAACATTGAGTATCATTTGTTTGTGTGTTTGTTTACATAATCAGGATTTGAGGATATAAAACAAATAAGGACACTATTTAGCAACATTACATTATTTGGATTTCTAACTAAACATTGTAAACTTAACGTGTTTGCGGAATTTGACGCCCACAAAAATTACCCATTCCAACACAACAAAAGCCTTACACAATCACTTTACAATATCATACAAAATGTCATCATTGTTAAAAAAACATAAGCATACTGTGTTTTAAAATTTATAAAACTAGAAAATATCAAAACACTATACCTGAAATATTCGGCAACAATCCTTGCCCTCACTTGGCTCCCCCTCCGTGTAACACTCCCCCCACCGAAATGTCGAACAACCCCTGGCTCCTCATCAGGCAATTCCTCTGCCTGAGGAAGCTCTACACTACTCCTTACCGCGATATTATGTAGTATTGCGCACAGGACCACTATTTTACTTGCCATCTCCGGCGAATACATGATGTCGCCACCAGTGCGGTGGAGCACACGAAACCGCCCTTTAAGGACACCAATTGTGCGCTCCACCAGCTGCCTAGTGGCAGTAAGCACGGAGTTAAATGCCATCTGTGGTCCTGGCCTGGGATTACGGTAAGGAGTCATGAGCCAGGGGGTGCAAGGATATCCACGGTCTCCTGTTGGAAGAGAAGGCAAAATTTAGAAATATTAAATTTGTCAAGTTACTTTTTTTAGTAAAAAATATTTGAGCAACAACTCACCCAATAACCACATGTCTGCTCGTTGACTTGATCTTAATCTCTGCCATATCCCTGATTGTCTAATGACATATGCATCATGTGAACTTCCAGTAAATTTTGCATTCAGGGAAAGGATCTGGAGGGATGGCCCACAAACAACCATTACATTCAGAGAATGAAACAGTTTCCTGTTTCTATAAATTTCTTCATTATGTCTTGGTGGCTGAATAGCAACATGTGTGCCATCCACAACCCCAATAACATGTGGGAAGCGACTACCACCTTCCTCAAATTGCCGCTTCACCACATCTAGGGCACCAACATCCAAAGGCATATCAATGAATTGCTTCACCCGCTTTAGGAAAGCCTGGCAGACACGCCGCAGGACCTTACTGAACTGGCCCTGCGACATGCCAACCAGGTCTCCCACAACATGCTGATATGAGGCTGTAGCCAAAAAATGTAACACTGCAAGGAATTGTGTCAATGGTGGTATTGCTGTAGGATACCGAATTTCAGACTCCAGATCACTCTCTATTATGGAGAGAGTGTCTAGGATTAGATGTGGTGGCAGCCTGTATCTACGCACCACCACATCATCTGGCATACCAAAAAGTAGGACACGGGTTCGGAAAATTGGTGGCCTAGCACGCCTCCGTTGCCTTGGTTGATGAGGAGCCGGCTGTGGTTGTGGGGCTGGCGGTTGGGGTGGGAGTGCTGGCGTGGGTTGGGGAGGTAGGGCTTCTGCAGCAATAAATATTGACATAACACACTTTTTTGAAAAAGAAAAAAAACGAGGTGAAAAATACAAAAACAACTTATAAAAAATATTCAAACAATAAATGTTGTAAAAAATGTTGGGGAAACTTACTGCAGGAGCGTACATTTTTTCTGTGTTGAATTCATGGCCAAAATGTGAAATTAATAAAAATTAAAAATTAAAAAATATGTTATTTTTACAAATAAAAAAAAAACAAAAAAAAACATTTATGAGCATCAAATACATCACAAACACCAATTAAAAAAACAAACAAAAATAAAAAAAACATTTAGTAGCTAGTCCAGGAAACACAAACACTACTTTGCAGATCAATCCTGGGAAACAAAAAATCTATTTTAGACAAAATGGAAAACAAACAGAATCACCACACTTTTAAGAAACACAAACAGCAAACCAAAACACAGGCCAAGGGCACTTACCTGCTCCAAAAAAAAGAAAGACTTGGTGTTCAGTAGCACACCCAGAAAAGAAATGAAACCAGGGATATTTCTCCCAAAAGCAAACACCTACAAGAGAACACAAATGACAGTCAAAAAACAGCATACAGACCATTAAAACTAAACAGGCACCAACACAGGCCAAGGGCACTTACCTGCTCCAAAAAAAAGAAAGACTTGGTGTTCAGTAGCACACCCAGAAAAGAAATGAAACCAGGGATATTTCTCCCAAAAGCAAACACCTACAAGAGAACACAAATGACAGTCAAAAAACAGCATACAGACCATTAAAACTAAACAGGCACCAACACAGGCCAAGGGCACTTACCTGCTCCAAAAAAAAGAAAGACTTGGTGTTCAGTAGCACACCCAGAAAAGAAATGAAACCAGGGATATTTCTCCCAAAAGCAAACACCTACAAGAGAACACAAATGACAGTCAAAAAACAGCATACAGACCATTAAAACTAAACAGGCACCAACACAGGCCAAGGGCACTTACCTGCTCCAAAAAAAAGAAAGACTTGGTGTTCAGTAGCACACCCAGAAAAGAAATGAAACCAGGGATATTTCTCCCAAAAGCAAACACCTACAAGAGAACACAAATGACAGTCAAAAAACAGCATACAGACCATTAAAACTAAACAGGCACCAACACAGGCCAAGGGCACTTACCTGCTCCAAAAAAAAGAAAGACTTGGTGTTCAGTAGCACACCCAGATAAGAAATGAAACCAGGGATATTTCTCCCAAAAGCAAACACCTACAAGAGAACACAAATGACAGTCAAAAAACAGCATACAGACCATTAAAACTAAACAGGCACCAACACAGGCCAAGGGCACTTACCTGCTCCAAAAAAAAGAAAGACTTGGTGTTCAGTAGCACACCCAGAAAAGAAATGAAACCAGGGATATTTCTCCCAAAAGCAAACACCTACAAGAGAACACAAATGACAGTCAAAACAAAGAAGCACAGGTTTATTTTCACAAATGGACTAGCAAAATAGTTATGTTTTAAAAATATTTAAAACCTAAAAAATTAAAATAAAAATTTTGACAAAACTCCAAAAAAAAAAACAACCAAGAATACTCACAAACGAAAAAACGCATAACAAATGCAACACTGTCTAGATTCAAAACGCAAACAAAATGACAAAGGTATGCTAGACAATTACTCACTCTGCAAATTCCACAAGCACCTTCACGCACAAGCCAACAAACAACTGAAACTCCAAACTACCTACACTCACAGCGTGCAAAGTAGGCCCTTAAATAAGCAGTGCAATCATTAACCAGAATAACAGTGTACAGCTGTGTGAATTAACGATTCGCACGTAGGTATATAAGCACACACCTGGCCGTACACACTTCATCACAAACATGGCTTCTCGTGAGCAAATCGCAGCAGAGATGGACCGCATTGCAGAGCAGGAGATGGCATTGCGCAAAAGACGCATAGATTGCCAACGCCGCATGCTGGAATACGCCTCTGCGGATGTTGAAGAGGCAGGACCTAGTACTCTGCAAATGTCTGCTTCTGAACCACAACAATTGAGTGGGGATACTCTGCCACACACACAAAGTGACCAAACTGAGGGAGAATTGGCTTTAGCCACACAAACACAACAGACAGAAGCTGCTAGTGAGGAGGAAGATGGTGATGAACAACAAGAAACCTCACAGGCTACCTCCAGACGGAAGAAAAGACAGCCTGCATTCACTAAGAGGGAGTTGCGTGTCTTGGTCACGCAGGCCATGTCCAAAATCCATAGAGGGCCAAAAAACATGCGGGCTGCTTCAAAAGAACGAATCTGGAGAGACATCACAAAATCTGTGAATGAAGTTGGCTCTGTCGTCAGAACATCACAGGAAGTGAGACGACGGTAAGTGCATATTGACAGTCCTTTTTGTGTGCTAAGTTGACTAAAAAATGTAGTTACATGTGATGTTATGTCTAGCAAACACAAGCAGAACACGTGTCCTATATATTAGCTTAGACAAATAATAAGACTCTACTTTGTCCCTCTTTCACAATACATATGTAGGTGGGCCGACTTCAAATCCCGCCTGAAGGCAAAGAGGGCTGCGGAGTGGAATGCCTCAAGGGCTACAGGTGGAGGAGCACCTGTCGCTGTGGAGTTTACTGACTTGGAGGAGATGGCGATGCCCTGTGTCAGTTATGAGGAGGGCCAAGGGGTGTCTCATATGGACACGGACCTGCCTGAGATCCTGACGGGACATGACTTGGAAGGTAAGTTTACACATTTAGTTGTCTGTAATTTGGACAGTATTTATAATAATAAACTAATTTTGTATCCTACTTTTTTCCCACACATTCTTCTATTTGCTTGCCACAAAACACAGCACAGGGGGGTGATCCGTTTGAGTCACAGGACGGTTATGTGGTTGAGGCTGAGGTGGAGGGACCTAGTGAGTCTGGCAGTGTGGGCCCACAAATCCCACCTCTGCAGGTTCCTACTGGCCCCCCCACCCAACCCTCTGCTATCCCGGAGATCCTGCTTGAAATCGCTAGGTATGGTGAGAGCCTAAATCGGTTTCAAGACGGGGTCATCCGGGAGGTAAGCCAGATAGCTGTCCGGCTCACTGAGCACCGAACCTGTGTTGAGCAAGGTGTTGCTCAACTCTGCCAAGGTCTGGCAGAGATCAGGCAGGGCCAAGAACAACTTGCCTCCTCATTCCAAACCCTTGCAAATAACATCTTGCAAGGGCTCCAGGCCATCGCTGTCTCCCTTGCCCACAGTGGCAGAGAGCCACCCACATCGGCTCCCTCCCCTGCCCCTGCCCAGGAAGAACAGCCCACTGGGCAGGCCCAACGAAGGTCGCTCCGCAGACCTTCCAAAGAAGAACAGCCTCAGGCGGGGAGAAAAAGAAGAAAATTATGTCTCTCCAGATGGGCAGCACCCATGTTTTTGATGTTGCCTCTCTGTATTTTTGGAGTTGGCTTGTGTGACCAGAATGGATAACTCCCTCTTAGTGAAATGTATTTTTTCTGTTTGGAGGTATTGTAGCCTGTGAGTTTATGTGTATAAACACCAGAGCCATCTTCCTCTTACTAGTGTGCTATGTATTGTTGTGTTTGTGTGGTGGATCCTAATTCTTTCTCATTTGGTTGAAAATGTGTGTGTGGCAGGGTGTGTCATGTTTTATTTATGCTTTAAATATATACTTTTGCCAGAAGCAGACTTTTGCAGAGTACTGAGTTCTGCTATCTAATGATTGTCAGTGCCATCTGCTTGCTGCTTGGTCCATCTCTGCCTGTGCGACTCATGTGGAGCCATGTTTAAATGTTGTCCAAAAATTATATAGTAATAAAAAAATTATTTCAAAAATTTGAGCAGTTTCTTCCAGGTAATGCAGTTCCAGAAAGATTAGGTCAGCATATAGACACTTGTAGACCAATCTGCTAATTCTCCTTAAAAATTGAAAAAAAAAAAAAAAAAAAAGGTATGCTTTGCACCACACTTTAATGTCCATATTAAGTAAACAGACACGACGCTTTTTATAAATATCTAGGGTCAACAGGACATCATTTCAAACATTGTCAGATATTATAATCAAATATTATTGTGACTTTTAAGGCTAAATTAAAGTGTATGCTGCATTATGTTGGTGTTGGTTTATTTTTAAACAATTATGCAGATTTCAAACACTTTCACAAAAATTTTCATTTGCTTGTATTTGGGAGTCTTACACACATTAAAACAAGTTTTAAAAAGGCTTACACAACAATTTCCAAAAAAACAAAAACCCTTATTTGGCAGTGTGTGAGATTTCTATGTGAGTAGACTAAACATGTAATGTGTGTTCAGACAATTGCTGGTTGGTAACTTTCATCTGCTCATTAATTAACAAGTAATTGGACATCAGATGAATGTGATATCCAATTAACTGCTAATTACTGCATACACACTTGTACCAGTACTTCGCAAATGTAGAGTAACTGCAGACCTACTCTGCTGCTGCGTGAATGTTGCTACGGTTTCCTATGTTAGTTTTAACAGCGACAATGTTTATTTGCTAAAAACACGCCCATTGCGAGTTGCATACTCCCACACTGTACGCCCACTTTCACGCCCATGTCGGAGCATTGCGAAGTCGCGCCTCCGCAACGCCCACGCCACTCCTCGTTTTCGGTTGCCAGTTACGGCTTTTTTTTTTTAAAGTAATTTTGCACAGTTGTCGTACGTATGTACTCGCGCATGCGTAATCACGCATTTGCGCATGCGCAGATACTTACATTTCGTAAATTTGCGATGCGATGACTCTTAGCGAACAACTCAGAATGAGGGCCAATGTTCCCTGTACACACTGTGTAATGTACACTCTGCTCACTGTACAATGTTCCCTGTATACACTGTGTAATGTACACTCTACTCACTGTACAATGTCACCTGTACACACTGTGTAATATACACTCTGCTCACTGTACAATGTTCCCTGTACACACTGTGTAATGTACACTCTACTCACTGTACAATGTTCCCTGTATGCTCTGTGTAATGTACACTCTACTCACTATACAATGTCCCCTGTACACACTGTGTAATGTACACTCTGCTCACTGTACAATGTCCCCTGTACACACTGTGTAATGTACACTCTGCTCACTGTACAATGTTCCCTGTACACACTGTGTAATGTACACTCTGCTCACTGTACAATGTTCCCTGTATGCTCTGTGTAATGTACACTCTACTCACTATACAATGTCCCCTGTACACACTGTGTAATGTACACTCTGCTCACTGTACAATGTCCCCTGTACACACTGTGTAATGTACACTCTGCTCACTGTACAATGTTCCCTGTATGCTCTGTGTAATGTACACTCTACTGACTATACAATGTCCCCTGTACACACTGTGTAATGTACACTCTACTCACTGTACAATGGGGGTCATTCCGAGTTGATCGTAGCTGTGCTAAAATTTATCAGGCAGTCAGACATGCGGGGGGACGCACAGCACAGGGCTAGTCTGCACCACATGTCAGTGCTTCCCCCCCTCCCCTACCCAGCAGAAGTGCGGATTGTTTGAAACTAGCCAGTGGAGCAAGTGAGTCACAACAAACGGACACCTTACCGACATGGATACTATCAGTCTGTGGTCATTACATTCCTGATCATTGGACTTTCATACCATCAGTCCAGCATTGGTGTGTTTACAGGCATGATTAATGAATGAACAGTGTGCAAAACTAATAATTATTACTACTAATAGCCGGCTTCTGCATGAGAACTAATCTTTATCTAACAGGCTATGTGTGTGACTGTCAGGCAAGCTTTGAGATACAGGACACTTGTTCTTTGAATTGCTTAATTGCTTTTATGTTGTGATTTAGATTCTAAGGTGTATAGTGTCTTTTTTTAAATTGTTTTTTACCATTAAAATTTGGCCTTCACCCAGAGACCTTCTGCTATATCAGTTAAGACTCTTAATATATTTTTTCTGCATTTTGAGTAGCTTATTTGCACAGACTATCTGCACTTTACTTGAGAATTTAATTTATGTCCATTCTCTTTTTAAAAATAGTCATCTTTTAGAGAACTGCATATTTTTTTATATAAAGGATTCTCATTATTTTTATTGTCATATTTATTGGTACTATATTTTAACCCTTTTTCTAGTGTTGTGAAATAAAAAAAAATTTTATACACAATTTTTGTACACATATTTCCTATATATAATTCTTTTTATATATTTATATACTTGTTGTACTCGGCCTATAAACACCTCAGGTCGCTTAGAACCCCTATCCGGTATTCCTATTTCTCATTTGCGGCAACCTACCATTGCCGTTTTTTTAGGGGACAGCTGACGCCCAAATAACTGGGAGTGTTTTTGAACCATCTGGGAATTTGTGGCTTAACAAGTGGCGCGGCATTCTCTTGCAATCTCATTAAAATTTGTATATTTACAAAACCAGCAGCTGTTGCACAATTACCTTTTTAGAGCGCCCACATTTGTTTTTATTTTGTTGCTATTTAATTCTTGTTGGATATCCAGATCCTCTGTTGTGGGCAGCCAGAAAGGCAGTGAGTAACATTTAATTTATTAATTGGTACATTTTTCAACTATCTATTTTTTAATCAGCGCCCACGTTTTCTGTGTTTTCTTATCCAGCAAATAGATACACATAGGCAATGGACTGCAACATAGTAACACCTGCGAGATAACATCGCATGATTGTTACTTTTAACTTCAACTGTTACATTATTTTGTCTCTATCTAGCGTTTCGTGCCATATACAGCAGTGTGGGGGGTTTTAAGTGTGATTTTAAGTGCATGAATTGAAATTAATTGTTCTTTTTATAAAACAACTGGCATTGTTCTGTTTATAATGGTTCCTTAGCGCGACCCTTACACACAGGGCCGGATTAAGCCCTCGGGTGGCCCGGGGCACCAAAGACAGCAGGGCCCCCCAGTGGTCAGTCCCCTCCTCTCGGGCAGCACGGTCGGGGACTGAGTCAAACAATCTCCAGCCTCTGCCACCAGCAGCATCTCTCCTGGCAGCAGCGAAGGCTGGAGATTGCTTGACTCAGTCCCCGACCGTGCTGCCCGAGAGGAGAAGGGAGGAAGCCGCATGCACAGCGTGGATCCCTACTGCCCCGGCAACCTGTAGATCAGTGCAGAGCTTCGGCCGGGGGGCCCCTTAAAACAGGGGGGCCCGGGGTACTGACCCCCGGGGCACCCCCCTTAATCCGGCTCTGCTTACACATTTAGTCAATTTGTACGCACTGTGTAATGTACACTCTGCTCACTATACAAGGCAGCCAGGGTGAGTGTATTTTCACCATACAAGTGTGCGATCGCATGTGTAGCAGAGCAGCACAAACTCATTTTGTGCAGCCAAGAACTTACTCAGCCGCTGCGAATACTTCAGCCTGTCCGGGGACCGGAATTGACGCCAGACACCCGCCCTGCAAACTCTTGGTCCCGCCTGCGTTTTTCCAACCACTCCCTGAAAACTGTCAGTTACCACCCACAAATGCCTTCTTCCTGTCAATCTCCTTGGATGGTCCCTTCGCACAATCCCATCACAGGGTGCCAATCCCCATTGCAGCCGTCTGTCGCAGTGCGGCTTGGATGCATGCACAGTTCGGATCTGATCGCATGCTGTGCGAAAACACACAGTAGCAATCAGATCTGAATGACCCCCAATGTGCCCGTTTCAGTGATGACACAATGCTGACATGAACGCAGTTGAGCATTTGCAGTTAATCTGAACTTGCGTCTACGCTCTATTACACATGTGGAGCAATGGTCGTGTGATGGAGGTCGCAGAGCAGATTTATTTGCAAAGGGATTGACAGACAGATATCATTTGTGGATGGGGGATCGGCGAGTCAAACGCAGGCTTGTCTCGACTATTTTTGGGGCATCTCACAGGCTGCAACTGCGATCCATTACCCAAAAATCATGGCGCCAGCGTCTCGCTACCAGCGACCATTTTACGCACTATAGGGTTACTGAGATCTTTGATAATTGCCTATTCTGAATACAATTCTCGGCTGCTGTGATATTAACATATTTTTGTACAACCGTCGTGTACAAATTCTCAGCAGCGAGTACAATTGCATACAACTCTGCATCAGGAGCAATGTTCCCTGTAGTCATCAGAACTTGCATGGAGGTGACAGCCACTAGATGGCGGTGCATTCCTTGCTCAGCACCAAACAATGTAACCCCACCTACTGTGAATTTGGCCACACCTACAAAACGAGGCACTGGTGCTCCGGGGTAGATGTGAGTGGGGGGTGGGTATGCGGATCACTGGGCTGTAGGGTTCGTTGTGTTGCTAGGGGTAGGTAGCCCTTGCACCGTCTCTGGTTTTATTAGTGATGAATAATAATTTAGCACCCTCCTAACACAACATTACTGGCCCACTGTGACAGCCACGGCGTGGTCACAGTGGCTGACGATCCAATCAGTGGTGGGGGACCCGGGGACCCTAGTGTCTTCTCTTTAATCTAGCACTGGGAGAGGGAGTCCAGCCCAGTGGGAAGTGCCCCGTTCTCCCGGTGGCCCGCCCCAATCTGATATATATTGCCCCTGCACAGGTTACCCAGTGTTACACAGAGCACATGTTTGTTGTATTAAAGACATTTTAATCCACATCTTGCACAAATAGACTCCAAGGACACATTACTCAGGCTACTTAGGCCTCCGGTTACAGCTGGATGAAGGCAGCGAGCCTCAGATCTTCTCTCGCTGGACCGGATTCAGAAATATTCAATATCACTGTCCTTGGTCTTCACACATTGGTATCCACTAAGCTCCGGCTTCTTGTTGGCCTGAGGAAGAGCTTCATACACACGGATGTCTATATACTCGTTGTCACCCATCTTGATCTAGGAGACAGAGTTACTTTATATAAACGTGTTCTAGGTAACTGCAGGAGAGAGCCTCCACCGGTTCATCATCTGGGGGAAAGTCATACATTTGTGGCCTGAACACATACAGCACATACTTGCCTACCTGACCCTCTCCATGAGGGAGAAAATGCTCTGTTCCTGGACTTTCCTGGTAATGTATGATTGACATCACCTGTGGTGAAACACCTTTCTTATCAATTAACTGGCTCACCACAGGTGATGGCAATCATACATTACCAGGAAAGTCCAGGAACAGAGCATTTTCTCCCTCATGGAGAGGGTCAAGTAGGCAAGTATGATACAGCAATGTTGCAGAGCGGTCTAGAAGGTTAGAATAGAAGTTTCATCTTACAGCTTCGGTCATTGGCCAGTTTAAGGCCTATCGGGCATTAGTCACCGCGAAGTTAACATGTTTTTGGATTTTTTGTACACGTTTCAGTAAAGAATCTGGGGAAAAAAAAGATCACTCCTGCCCGCATAGCAGATGCATAAACTGCGCAAAGTGTGAGAGCGTTCTAGGACTGTAACGTTACCGTAAAGCAGAAAGAGGTAACGTGCTTTATACCCACTTACTGGGCCGAATGTAATGGCGCCCAAGTTGCGGTGCCAAGTGGGTTGCCGCCCAAACGCGGACGGTTTTTTTTTTAAAGAGGCAATCACGTACAAGACATGATCTTACCTTGTGATTGACCCTTTAAAAAAAGTCTGCGTTTTTTTAAAGGGTCAATGTCTGAGTTCAGGCAGCAACCCACACCGCCGGTGAACTCAGGCGCCATTACATACCAGCCCACTGTATTAATAAAAAAAAAAGCTAGGCGGTCACCACACTTTAGCGACAGTTCAGTAGTCATCACTGTCATCTTTGCCTATCAACCTGATAGAGCATTAAGGGGAGGTGTATCAAGCCTTGGAGATAGCTGTCGTGGAAAAGTTACTCAAAGCAACCAGATTGTAGCTGCCTTTTATCCAGCAGTCTATGAAATGAGCTAGAAGCCAATTGATTGATTGTTCAATTCCCCCGCTTAATCTCCCTCCAAGGCTTGATGCATCTCACCCTCAAGGTGGGATGTACTAAGGCCAGAAATGCAGTCAGGAGTCTGAAAAATGTTTGAACCTAGTGGGTAATGCCATCTATGAGCTTCTTATAGCATTTCGTTCTGAGAGGGATTCAGTTGGATCGCTCCCAGTGTCATTCCACGCTTGCGCAACAGGATTCCCGCCAGTAGCGGATCTTGCCACGGGCAAGCAGGACTTTTGCCCGGGGCGCCGCCTCCCGGAGGGCGCAGGGCGCCATTCGGAGGGCGCCGCACCAGGGCAAGATCCGCTGCTGCTGTGCCCCCCCGCTGCCCCTGGCCGCTGTGAAGGGAAACTAGACGCTACGCGTCTAGTTTCCCTTCGTGGAGAGGACCTTTGCTGACCTGATAACTGGATCTGTGTCATGCTTAGCCCAAGCAGTGATACAGGTCACAGGGTCCTGATGACTCCATATGTCTTTACTACAGGGTTCCTGTGCCAGCCTCAGTCACCGGTACAAACAAAGAGCCATACAAGGAGGCACATTGACATATCTATAGTGGGTGCGAGGCACACGGGCCCCTGGGGTCCCACCCCACACACACTGCACCCATATGTTTAATACTTACCTCTCTGGAGTCCCCTGTCAGAGCCATCCCTTCTCGGCAGCGCAATAGAGTCTGAACACTAGGGGGAACAAAGTATTGCGCCTACTGAAAACTCCAAAAAGATGGCGCAGCGGGCATTTTTTCGGAGTTCTGTGCATGCGCATTAGCAAAATCTTCAGGAAAATGGCCACTGCACCGTGTTCCTGGAGGTTTGCGCATGCGCAATAGAGTATGTTCTCAGACCCTATTGCCGCTGCGGAGAAGGATGGCACCGCCGGGGGACTCTGGAGAGGTAAGTATTAAATCCTGTGCATCAGTCAGAGGAGGGAGCCCCTGAAGCAGAAGGCTGCACACTGGCCTCCTCTCTTAAAATGCCCCTGAAGAGGCTAATTTCCCCCCCCCCCCTCCTTGGTGACAGCTGTCACAGACATCCACCCGAACAGGACACCAGCTGGACATGGACGAGCACTACAAGCTCCAGAATACCAGAGTTTGCTGCAGGAGGACTGGTCCGGTTTTTACCCGCTCCCACAGAGAAGACCAGACAGGGAAGAGCCTCTGATGTTACGGGGACCTGGCAAGCGGATAAGCTGCACGTGTAAGATGGCAGCTGCCACCTGTAGGAGACAGGAGCATTATACATAGCGGGTACTGTGCCATCTGTGTTTCTATAGGTTATTCCCAGATGCATGTAATGTAGGTTGGCATATGAACAGCAGATGAGACCCAATTACTACACAATAGACTCACACTGGTCTGTACTTAGAGGCGCAGTCACCAGACACCGTAGTCACCCCCCGCCGGACACCGCAGTCACCCCCTGGAGTACTTACCCTAATGAAATAGTTTGTCCCACTCACGGTTTGAGTCTTGTACGTTTCGGCTTTGAAAGTGCTGAATTTCTTTCCTACTTTCTTTTCCAGCTCCGACCTCACCTAAACACAACACACCGTAGTCAGACAGGTAACGTGTTCTGTGATACACAATATACACAACACACCGTAGTCAGACAGGTAGCGTGTTCTGTGATACACAATATACACAACACACCGCAGTCAGACAGGTAACGTGTTCTGTGATATACAATATACAGTAGCACCAGCATAGTCCATTGTTCTGACATAATAAGACCTGGATAACAGAGGTATGAGGGCCCTGCCCTCTGCCTTACATCTATGGTAAGACAGGGATTGGATAGAGGAGGATACAGGCTACATATTGTGTCTGTCATGTTCTTTTGCATGGGTGTGGATCATTGGGCCGACAGTAACTAGGTCGATAGTCATTAGGTCGACCACTATTGGTCGACACCTGAAATAGGTCAACACGGTCATTAGGTCAACATGGTTTTTTTTTTTTGGTGTTGTTTTCTTCATAAAGTGACCGGGAACCCCAATTAGGGCACCGTGTCCCCTCACATGCTCGCATTGCTTTGGGTAGGGTGCCTGGCTGCGCCCAGCACAGGTTACTATTCCCAATCATAGTCCACGTGGATCATAAAGTATGGAAAAGTAAAAAAAAAGTCCAAAACTCATGTCGACCTTTTCATGCGTCGGCATTTGCCACGTCGACCAATAGTGGTTGACCTAATGAGTGTCGAGCCAAGCGTTGTCGACCTAAAGACTGGATACCCTTTTGCATTATGCTTTCCCACCACTAGGGGTCACTCTGGGGTGTTGTCGGATATCTGCTAATTATCAACATGGATAACACCTGATTTTCTCCTATGTAGGCTGCCTGGGAGCAGGTAGCATTGCTGGTCATTGTATGCTGTTTCCTAGTTCATGTGTGGCAGGGACCTGTCCTGTTATTTGCTGGACTTCTGTCCCTGTCTGCCTGTTTATATATCACCCTGTGTCTGCATACTAAGCTGTCCTGTATACCTGCCACTGTCTGCCTGTTTATATATCACCCTGTGTCTGCATACTAAGCTATCCTGTATACCTGCCACTGTCTGCCTGTTTATATATCACCCTGTGTCTGCATACTAAGCTATCCTGGAAATCCTGTATACCTGCCACTGTCTGCCTGTTTATATATCACCCTGTGTCTGCATACTAAGCTGTCCTGGAAATCCTGTATACCTGCCACTGTCTGCCTGTTTATATATCACCCTGTGTCTGCATACTAAGCTATCCTGTATACCTGCCACTGTCTGCCTGTTTATATATCACCCTGTGTCTGCATACTAAGCTATCCTGGAAATCCTGTATACCTGCCACGGTCTGCCTGTTTATATATCACCCTGTGTCTGCATACTAAGCTATCCTGGAAATCCTGTATACCTGCCACAGTCTGCCTGTTTATATATCACCCTGTGTCTGCATACCAAGCTATCCTGGAAATCCTGTATACCTGCCACGGTCTGCCTGTTTATATATCACCCTGTGTCTGCATACAAAGCTATCCTGGAAATCCTGTATACCTGCCACGGTCTGCCTGTTTATATATCACCCTGTGTCTGCATACTAAGCTATCCTGTATACCTGCCACTGTCTGCCTGTTTATATATCACCCTGTGTCTGCATACTAAGCTATCCTGTATACCTGCCACTGTCTGCCTGTTTATATATCACCCTGTGTCTGCATACTAAGCTATCCTGGAAATCCTGTATACCTGCCACTGTCTGCTTGTTTATATATCACCCTGTGTCTGCATACTAAGCTATCCTGGAAATCCTGTATACCTGCCACTGTCTGCTTGTTTATATATCACCCTGTGTCTGCATACTAAGCTATCCTGTATACCTGCCACTGTCTGCCTGTTTATATATCGTCCTGTGTCTGCATACTAAGCTATCCTGGAAATCCTGTATACCTGCCACGGTCTGCCTGTTTATGTATCACCCTGTGTCTGCATACTAAGCTATCCTGGAAATCCTGTATACCTGCCACAGTCTGCCTGTTTATATATCACCCTGTGTCTGCATACCAAGCTATCCTGGAAATCCTGTATACCTGCCACTGTCTGCCTGTTTATATATCACCCTGTGTCTGCATACCAAGCTATCCTGGAAATCCTGTATACCTGCCACGGTCTGCCTGTTTATATATCACCCTGTGTCTGCATACAAAGCTATCCTGGAAATCCTGTATACCTGCCACGGTCTGCCTGTTTATATATCACCCTGTGTCTGCATACTAAGCTATCCTGTATACCTGCCACTGTCTGCCTGTTTATATATCACCCTGTGTCTGCATACTAAGCTATCCTGGAAATCCTGTATGCCTGCCACTGTCTGCCTGTTTATATATCACCCTGTGTCTGCATACTAAGCTATCCTCGAAATCCTGTATACCTGCCACTGTCTGCCTGTTTATATATCACCCTGTGTCTGCATACTAAGCTATCCTGGAAATCCTGTATACCTGCCACGGTCTGCCTGTTTATATATCACCCTGTGTCGGCATACTAAGCTATCCTGGAAATCCTGTGTACCTCATACTTGCCGACTTCTGGGCTGCTCTCTCCGGGAGAGAGCAGCCGGTCGGCTCATCAGGGCAGGCGGGCAGTGAGGGAGCGGACCAGAGGTGGAACGGGGCGGGCCAGAGGCGGAACGGGGGCATGGCTCCTGGATTGCGTCATGTAAGCCACGCCCCCTGCTGTGTAATGCCGCTATTACCGGCATTATACAGCAGGGGGCGTGGCTATGATGACGCGATTCAACAAGAATCGCGTCATCGCCTGCTCGGACCGCCCACTTTACTCGCTAAGTGGGCGGCCGGGCAGGGGGTGTCCACCGAATTCGGAAGACTTGCCTGCTCTTCCGGGGGGCCGGGAGGGTCACCCGATTTTCGGGAGCCTCCCGTCCATTCCGGGAGGGTAGGCAAGTATGGTATACCTCATACTTACCTACATTTTCTTTCTCCTCTCCGGGAAAAGCCCGGAGAGGAGACGCTGCAGTGTCTTCGGGGGGCGGGGGCCGGACTGTGACATCACTAAGCCCCGCATCGGAAAATGCAGCGATTCGCGGGTCTGCGGGAAGGGGGCGGGGCTATGACACAATTTGCGTCATTTTAACCCCTTCTCCACCCGACGGACCCGTGAATGCGGGAGGTTATCTCTCCATCCTGCTCGCATCACTAGGGTGCGAGCAGGATGTGGGAGACCTGCCCACTCTTCCGGGGGTGCGGGAGGCTACCCCAAAAAAATGGGAGCCTCCCGCAGCTTCCGGGAGAGTAGGTAAGTATGGTATACCTGCCACTGTCTGCCTGTTTATATATCACCCTGTGTCTGTATACTAAGCTATCCTGGAAATCCTGTATACCTGCCACTGTCTGCCTGTTTATATATCACCCTGTGTCTGTATAATAAGCTATCCTGGAAAAACTGTATACCTGCCACTGTCTGCCTGTTTATATATCACCCTGTGTCTGTATACTAAGCTATCCTGGAAATCCTGTATACCTGCCACTGTCTGCCTGTTTATATATCACCCTGTGTCTGTATACTAAGCTATACTGGAAATCCTGTATACCTGCCACTGTCTGCCTGTTTATCTATCGTCCTGTGTCTGCATACTAAGCTATCCTGGAAATCCTGTATACCTGCCACTGTCTGCCTGTTTATATATCACCCTGTGTCTGTATACTAAGCTATCCTGGAAATCCTGTATACCTGCCACGGTCTGCCTGTTTATATATCACCCTGTGTCTGCATACTAAGCTATCCTGGAAATCCTGTATACCTGCCATGGTCTGCCTGTTTATATATCACCCTGTGTCTGCATACTAAGCTATCCTGGAAATCCTGTATACCTGCTACTGTCTGCCTGTTTACACACTACCCCTGTTTCTGCAACACTAAACTAACCTGGATGTCCTGAAAACCTGCCATTACCTGTTTGTTCCTGTTTTTTCGTTTATTAAACATTTCAAGTTTTTCTCCACATTGTCTTGTAGTGTCAGCCACAACCCCAGGGGTTAATCCTAACACACATAGGGGGTCATTCTGAGCTGATCGCTCGCTGACATTTTTCACATCGCAGCGATCAGCTCAAAACTCTGCAAAAGTGCGTATGTACCGCAATGTGCAGGAGCGTCGCACGGGTACAAAGCGGATCGTTGCTGAGCGATGGATTTAACAAGAAGCCATTCGCACAGCCGATCGCAATGAGATTGACAGGAGGGCGTTTGTGGGTGTCAACTGACCAATTTCTGGGAGTGTTTGGAAAAACGCAGGCGTGCCCAAGCGTTTGCAGGGCGGG
This sequence comes from Pseudophryne corroboree, assembly GCF_028390025.1. Lineage (NCBI taxonomy): Eukaryota > Metazoa > Chordata > Amphibia > Anura > Myobatrachidae > Pseudophryne > Pseudophryne corroboree. The sequence goes on from NC_086445.1 coordinate 1,041,268,218, forward strand.
TGTCTGACGTCAATTCCGAGATGAAAAAGACAGAAGTGATCGCAGCGGCTGAGTAAGTCCAGAGCTACTCAGAAACTGCACAAAATGTTTTTGCTGCGCTCGGCTGCAAAGCCGTTCGCACACTTGCAAAGCGAAAATACACTCCCCCGTGGGCGGCGACTATGCGTTTGCACGGCTGCTAAAAGTAGCTAGCGAGCGATCAACTCTGAATGACCCCCATAGATCCTACATACAGCAACGTTGGCAGGTATATATAGGGGGTAATTCAGATCTGATCGCAGCAGCAAGTTTGTTAGCTAATGTGCAAAACCATGTGCACTGCAGGTGGGCAGATGTAACATGTGCAGAGAGCGTTAGATTTGGGTGGGTTATTTTGTTTCTATGCAGGGTTAATACTGGCTGCTTTATTTTTACACTGTAATTTAGATTTCAGTTTGAACACACAACACCCAAATCTAACTCTCTCTGCACATGTTACATCTGCCCCACCTGCATTGCAGCATGGTTTTGCCCAACTGCTAACACATTTGCTGCTGCGATCAGATCCGAATTTGGACCAGTCCGGGAAGCAGGGGGGTTGTTATGAATATGGAAGAATAATGAAGTGAGGGAGCTGTGTGGGGGCAGGTAAATCTGGCAGATATGCTTGAGGAGGGTCTGTGGTGGATGGTCCTGGGGCACAAGCAGATAGCATTTCAGCTGGAGAAAAGCCATTTTCACTCGTCTCCCTATTTACGGAAGAGTACCCGGTCACAATGATGTTACAGATCTATAGTAGCGCATACCCTCCAGCTGGACCTTTTTTTATGGTCTGTACCGATTTCTGGCTCTCCAAACTTCCATTAAAAGAATAGGAAAAGTTACCCGTGGCCACGCCCCTTTTGCAAATTTGTACAGATGTTTGTGTAAAATGTTGGAGAGTATGGTAGCGGTGGGACTGTATATAATTATAGCGTGTTACAGATATACAGTAGCGGTGGGACTGTATATAATTATAGCATGTTGCAGATATACAGTAGCGGTGGGACTGTATATAATTATAGCATGTTACAGATATACAGTAGCGGTGGGACTGTATATAATTATAGCGTGTTACAGATATATAGTAGCGGTGGGACTGTATGTAATTATAGCATGTTACAGATATACAGTATAGTAGCGGTGGGACTGTATATGTAATTATAGCGTGTTACAGATATACAGGTGCGGTGGGACTGTATATAATTATAGCGTGTTACAGATATACAGTAGCGGTGGGACTGTATATAATTAAAGCGTGTTACAGATATACAGTAGCGGTGGGACTGTATGTAATTATTGCATGTTACAGATATACAGTATAGTAGCGGTGGGACTGTATGTAATTATAGCGTGTTACAGATATATAGTATAGTAGCGGTGTGACTGTATGTAATTATAGCGTGTTACAGATATATAGTAGCGATGTGACTGTATGTAATTATAGCATGTTACAGATATATAGTATCTGTGTGACTGTATGTAATTATAGCGTGTTACAGATATATAGTAGCGGTGGGACTATGTAATTATAGCGTGTTACAGATATATAGTAGCGGTGTGACTGTCTGTAATTATAGCATGTTACAGATATATAGTAGCGGTGTGACTGTATATAATTATAGCGTGTTACAGATATATAGTAGCGGTGGGACTGTATATAATTATAGTGTGTTACAGATATATAGTAGCAGTGTAACTGTATATAATTATAGCGTGTTACAGATAAATAGAAGCAGTGTAACTGTATATAATTATAGCGTGTTACAGATAAATAGTAGCAGTGTAACTATATAATTATAGCGTGTTATAGCTATATAGTAGCGGTGGGACTGTATATAATTATAGCGTGTTACAGATATATAGTAGCAGTGTAACTGTATATAATTATAGTGTGTTACAGATATATAGTAGCGGTGTAACTGTATATAATTATAGTGTGTTACAGATATATAGTAGCAGTGTAACTGTATATAATTATAGCGTGTTATAGATATATAGTAGCAGTGTAACTGTATATAATTATAGCGCGTTACAGATATATAGTAGCGGTGGGACTGTATATAATTATAGCGCGTTACAGATACAGTATATAGTAGCGGTGTAACTGTATATAATTATAGCGCGTTACAGATATAAAGTAGCAGTGTAACTGTATATAATTATAGCGTGTTATAGATATATAGTAGCGGTGGGACTGTATATAATTATAGCGTGTTACAGATATATAGTAGCAGTGTAACTGTATATAATTATAGTGTGTTACAGATATATAGTAGCGATGTGACTGTATGTAATTATAGTGTGTTACAGATATATAGTAGCGGTGGGACTGTATATAATTATAGCGTGTTACAGATAAATAGTAGCAGTGTAACTGTATATAATTATAGCGTGTTACAGATAAATAGTAGCAGTGTAACTGTATATAATTATAGCGTGTTACAGATAAATAGTAGCAGTGTAACTGTATATAATTATAGCGTGTTACAGATAAATAGCAGTGTAACTGTATATAATTATAGCGTGTTACAGAAAAATAGTAGCGGTGTAACTGTATATAATTATAGCGTGTTACAGATAAATAGCAGTGTAACTGTATATAATTATAGCGTGTTACAGATAAATAGTAGCAGTGTAACTGTATATAATTATAGCGTGTTACAGATAAATAGCAGTGTAACTGTATATAATTATAGCGTGTTACAGATATATAGTAGTGGTGTGACTGTATATAATTATAGCGTGTTACAGATAAATAGCAGTGTAACTGTATATAATTATAGCGTGTTACAGATAAATAGTAGCGGTGTAACTGTATATAATTATAGCGTGTTACAGATAAATAGTAGCGGTGTAACTGTATATAATTATAGCGTGTTACAGATAAATAGTAGCAGTGTAACTGTATATAATTATAGCGTGTTATAGCTATATAGTAGCGGTGGGACTGTATATAATTATAGCGTGTTACAGATATATAGTAGCGGTGTAACTGTATATAATTATAGCGTGTTATAGCTATATAGTAGCGGTGGGACTGTATATAATTATAGCGTGTTACAGATATATAGTAGCAGTGTAACTGTATATAATTATAGCGTGTTATAGATATATAGTAGCGGTGGGACTGTATATAATTATAGCGTGTTACAGATATATAGTAGCGGTGTAACTGTATATAATTATAGCGTGTTATAGCTATATAGTAGCGGTGGGACTGTATATAATTATAGCGTGTTACAGATATATAGTAGCAGTGTAACTGTATATAATTATAGCGTGTTATAGCTATATAGTAGCGGTGGGACTGTATATAATTATAGCGTGTCACAGATATATAGTAGCGGTGTAACTGTATATAATTATAGCGTGTTATAGCTATATAGTAGCGGTGGGACTGTATATAATTATAGCGTGTTACAGATATATAGTAGCAGTGTAACTGCATATAATTATAGCGTGTTATAGATATATAGTAGCGGTGGGACTGTATATAATTATAGCGTGTTATAGATATATAGTAGCAGTGTAACTGTATATAATTATAGCGTGTTATAGATATATAGTAGCGATGGGACTGTATATAATTATAGCGTGTTACAGATATATAGTAGCAGTATAACTGTATATAATTATAGCGTGTTATAGATATATAGTAGCGGTGGGACTGTATATAATTATAGCGTGTTATAGATATATAGTAGCAGTGTAACTGTATATAATTATAGCGTGTTATAGATATATAGTAGCGATGGGACTGTATATAATTATAGCGTGTTACAGATATATAGTAGCGGTGGGACTGTATATAATTATAGCGTGTTACAGATATATAGTAGCAGTGTAACTGTATATAATTATAGCGTGTTACAGATATATAGTAGCGGTGGGACTGTATATAATTATAGCGTGTTACAGATATATAGTAGCGGTGTAACTGTATATAATTATAGCGTGTCACAGATATATAGTAGCGGTGTAACTGTATATAATTATAGCGTGTTACAGATATATAGTAGCGGTGTGACTGTATATAATTATAGCGTGTTACAGATATATAGTAGCGGTGGGACTGTATATAATTATAGCGTGTTACAGATATATAGTAGCGGTGGGACTGTATATAATTATAGCGTGTTACAGATATATAGTAGCGGTGGGACTGTATATAATTATAGCGTGTTATAGATATATAGTAGCGATGGGACTGTATATAATTATAGCGTGTTACAGATATATAGTAGCGGTGTAACTGTATATAATTATAGCGTGTTATAGATATATAGTAGCGGTGTAACTGTATATAATTATAGCGTGTTACAGATATATAGTAGCGGTGGGACTGTATATAATTATAGCGTGTTATAGATATATAGTAGCGATGGGACTGTATATAATTATAGCGTGTTATAGCTATATAGTAGCGATGGGACTGTATATAATTATAGCGTGTTACAGATATATAGTAGCGGTGTAACTGTATATAATTATAGCGTGTTACAGATATATAGTAGCGGTGTAACTGTATATAATTATAGCGTGTTACAGATATATAGTAGCAGTGTAACTGTATATAATTATAGCGTGTTACAGATATATAGTAGCGGTGGGACTGTATATAATTATAGCGTGTTACAGATATATAGTAGCGGTGTAACTGTATATAATTATAGCGTGTTACAGATATATAGTAGCAGTGTAACTGTATATAATTATAGCGCGTTACAGATATATAGTAGCGGTGTGACTGTATATAATTATAGCGCGTTACAGATATATAGTAGTGGTGTGACTGTATATAATTATAGCGTGTTACAGATATATAGTAGCGGTGTAACTGTATATAATTATAGCGTGTTACAGATATATAGTAGCGGTGTAACTGTATATAATTATAGCGTGTTACAGATATATAGTAGCGGTGTAACTGTATATAATTATAGCGTGTTACAGATATATAGTAGCAGTGTAACTGTATATAATTATAGCGTGTTACAGATATATAGTAGCGGTGTGACTGTATATAATTATAGCGTGTTATAGATATATAGTAGCGGTGTGACTGTATATAATTATAGCGTGTTACAGATATATAGTAGCAGTGTAACTGTATATAATTATAGCGTGTTATAGATATATAGTAGCGGTGTGACTGTATATAATTATAGCGCGTTACAGATATATAGTAGCGGTGTAACTGTATATAATTATAGCGCGTTACAGATATATAGTAGCAGTGTAACTGTATATAATTATAGCGCGTTATAGATATATAGTAGCGGTGTGACTGTATATAATTATAGCGTGTTACAGATATATAGTAGCGGTGTAACTGTATATAATTATAGCGTGTTACAGATATATAGTAGCGGTGTAACTGCATATAATTATAGCGTGTTACAGATATATAGTAGCAGTGTAACTGTATATAATTATAGCGTGTTACAGATATATAGTAGCAGTGTAACTGTATATAATTATAGCGTGTTATAGATATATAGTAGCGGTGTGACTGTATATAATTATAGCGTGTTACAGATATATAGTAGCGGTGTAACTGTATATAATTATAGCGTGTTACAGATATATAGTAGCGGTGTAACTGTATATAATTATAGCGTGTTACAGATATATAGTAGCGGTGTAACTGTATATAATTATAGCGTGTTACAGATATATAGTAGCGGTGTAACTGTATATAATTATAGCGTGTTACAGATATATAGTAGCGGTGTAACTGTATATAATTATAGCGTGTTACAGATATATAGTAGCGGTGTGACTGTATATAATTATAGCGCGTTACAGATACAGTATATAGTAGCGGTGTAACTGTATATAATTATAGCGCGTTACAGATATAAAGTAGCAGTGTAACTGTATATAATTATAGCGTGTTATAGATATATAGTAGCGGTGGGACTGTATATAATTATAGCGTGTTACAGATATATAGTAGCAGTGTAACTGTATATAATTATAGTGTGTTACAGATATATAGTAGCAGTGTAACTGTATATAATTATAGCGTGTTACAGATATATAGTAGCAGTGTAACTGTATATAATTATAGCGTGTTACAGATATATAGTAGCGGTGTGACTATATAATTATAGCGTGTTACAGATATATAGTAGCGGTGTGACTGTATATAATTATAGCGCGTTATAGATATATAGTAGCGGTGTGACTATATAATTATAGCGTGTTACAGATATATAGTAGCGGTGGGACTGTATATAATTATAGCGTGTTACAGATATATAGTAGCGGTGTGACTGTATATAATTATAGCGTGTTACAGATATATAGTAGCGGTGTAACTGTATATAATTATAGCGTGTTACAGATATATAGTAGCAGTGTAACTGTATATAATTATAGCGTGTTACAGATATATAGTAGCGGTGTGACTATATAATTATAGCGTGTTACAGATATATAGTAGCGGTGTGACTGTATATAATTATAGCGTGTTATAGATATATAGTAGCGGTGTGACTATATAATTATAGCGTGTTACAGATATATAGTAGCGGTGGGACTGTATATAATTATAGCGTGTTACAGATATATAGTAGCGGTGTGACTGTATATAATTATAGCGTGTTACAGATATATAGTAGCGGTGTAACTGTATATAATTATAGTGTGTTACAGATATATAGTAGCGGTGGGACTGTATATAATTATAGCGTGTTACAGATATATAGTAGCGATGGGACTGTATATAATTATAGCGTGTTACCTCGTCACAGAGCTTCTGCACCTCAGCATCCGCTGGTTTAGCTGCCCCGAGACCACCAACTCTACCATGTGCAGCCATGATGATACCTGGACGCAGTGTCTGGGTGCTCCAGCATCACCTGTATTTATATCAGTGGAATATACCATTTGTTCTGAGTACTGGGTGGAGACAGGTAATTACCTGCTCACAGTCTTCCCTGTTCTATACATCAGGATGTAAATAAGGGACTACTGTACTGTAGAAAAGAGGGACAAAGTGACACATTCTAATATCCCTGATGTGCTGCATCTAAGCCAGACATTTAGGGCTATTGAGAGATGGACAGCTGCTGCGGCAATAGTGTGTGTGTGACCCTTCACCATGCAATCGCATGTATCGGGGGGGGGGGGGGGGGGGAGGGGTGCAGCACAACACACATGTGGAGCGGCCTCTCCCCTGTGTGTGCGGCCCCCGGCATGTGAGTAGGTGGACGCAGAGCTTGCTGTGGAATCTAGATCTGCGTCCATATCCGAATAACCTCCATTATTCTTTCCATAATTATCAAATATTTGGTTAATAATAATAAACCTGCAGTTCTCATAGGGCTCCTATATACAGACTTTAATGTTACCTGTGTAACATGTGCACGTGCTTTATGGTGGCCCACAGTCCAATAAATAACGGTCTAGGGGCCCTGTATAAACCCTGCCCCCGGACTCTGCAGCCTGATCCCAAACTAATTTTATTGTATTTGTTTTTTAATAAACCGGCCCGCAGCCCGCTGACACTGCAGAGCGCTGAGCCCGCTGACACTGCAGAGCGCTGAGCCCGCTGACACTGCAGAGCGCTGAGCCCGCTGACACTGCAGAGCGCTGAGCCCGCTGACACTGCAGAGCGCTGAGCCCGCTGACACTGCAGAGCGCTGAGCCCGCTGACACTGCAGAGCGCTGAGCCCACTGACACTGCAGAGCGCTGAGACTGCAGAGCGCTGTGCACGCTGACACTGCAGAGCGCTGAGCCCGCTGACACTGCCGAGCGCAGAATCGGGTGCAGGGTCTGTGTGGATTGTTGTGGGTGACTGTACCTGGGCGGTAATGGGGGTGGGGGAGGGTGGCTAAGCCAGCGGAAGACTCTCGTAGACGTGTCGCTGAAAGCGTCTGCGTCCAAAGACGGTGACCTGCACACACCGGACGCCATGTTCAACCAGAGAAGCTGCATCTGCCATGGGGCTGGTACGTGTTCCAAGATTGGTGATAATACTGAAAGGAGGTTATGGAGAATGATGGTGGATTAATAATGGACAATAAGAGGTTAATAGTAGGTTAGGGATTATAATGGGGGCCAAAGAGTCACCATGAAGGATGAGAAGTTCATAAAGGGTGCTGAGGGTTAAGGAGTGATAATGAGGGGGTGATGGATTGGGTGCACACCCTGCTGAAATGCTCTGACCACACCCAATCATGGATTCCTGAACCCCCCATGTACAAAGCCATAAATCTGACTTTTATTACGGTTCGTAATTAGTGCTACTTGTCGGGAGCTGCTCGTGTTGCATCATACTCCTGGAAAACATGTTTAGCCACAATTACCGTGGTTCTCAGACTGCTGTAATTGGCATGGTGCGGCCTATGTAGTCTAACAGCTCCAGGCTGTGTAAGGCGCGCCCTATGTAGTCTAACAGCTCCAGGCGTGTAAGGCGCGGCCTTTTCCTACCAGCAGGAAGAGCCTTTCCCAATACCTTACAGCTCTGTGCGAGTTTCTGCACACGTATGGCATGCATACAGCCTGCGCTCCCTTCTCATGGTTACACAGGGGTAATGGCTTCCAGTCATTGGCGTTTCTAAAATGGGTGCAGAGTGTGCGGTGCCCACGGGCCCAAGGGTCCAGAAGGGGCCCACACTGCACCCATTTCTTCTATACTCACCTTTCCGGCGTCCATCGGTGACTGTGTGTGGGCCCCTCCTCTCCTGTAGCCGTCACAGCCGCTGCTAGCGCACTGAGCGCTAGAGACTCTGACATAGTGCTAGAGTCTACAGTGAATGCGCAGGACTCTGGAAAAATGGCGCAGCAGCCATTTTTCGGAGTCCTGCATATGCGCTGTAGACTCTGGCACTGTGCCAGAGTCTCAGCGCTGACAGCGGCGGTGACGGCTATAGGAGAGGAGGGGGCCCACACACGGAGTCTGCACACAGGTCCCCTCCTCTAGAGATGCCGCTGCTTCCAGTGCATGAATACAGCAGTTCTCCTATATATTTCTTAAGGACAGAATTACTTGATAAATAGGCCCCAAAGATAACTGTCTGCAGACTGAACGTTTCCCTCCCCTCCCGCTGAGTGCCTGTGCTACTAAATGCCAGGCTCATGATGCATACCTCCCAACATTACTGGAGGAGGGACATTTGCGCTGCGCAGCCGCGCCCGATTTTTTTAAAAGGGACGTTGCCTATGGGAAAGGGTGTGGCTTAGTGGGAGTGCCGCGATCGCGAGCCACGCTTCTGTTTTTGGCACTGAGGGGTAATGCCCAGCGCTCTGTGAGTTGCTGGCATGCCCTCTCTCCCCCTGTCTCCGGTGGGTAGACGCTGTGCGCATGCCAGTAACTACAGGAGCCTCCCAACTGCCCCCCACCACCATCGTGGGACACTGTGGCCCATGGGTGGGACAGTCCCAAAAGAAAAACTGGACTGTACCGCGAAAATCGGGACAGTTGGGGGATATGTGATGGTTTGTTCTAACGCGACCAGGCCCTAAAGCTCTCCGGGCACCGAGGAAGAATTTCTGAAAAACTCCCAAGGTTGAGTTTTATAAAGGTGGTAGCAAAAAACACCGTAGGGCTAACCACACACAGGCCACCCTGCTCCCACCACGTAGGTGATCCCCCTCATGACAGGATTCATTCTATTGCCCATAATGATAGGAAGAATAAAGAATTCATCCCAGTCCCCAAAGACTGTGGCAAAAAACACACATAGCTGACATAAAGAAATTGTCATGAAGCAAGTGGTGCGGACTGCGCTGCCCGGCCAGATACCCTCATCTCTCCTGCTCAGGCATGGAGCAACGGCGTCCTCTTGCTGCGGCTTATCATCCAATCATGGTGATCGGCGTCCCAGGTGAAGCCGACATCTGGCACCGCCATCTTAGTTTCTGTCACATGGTCTCAGGAGCACCAATGGAATGATACAGGAAGCAGCATCACAACCAATTGCCTGAGGACCAGGGGCATAAGGTTCCTTCAGAGGTACTTCCTGTTGTCAGTGCTTTGTTGTCCATAATTGGCTGAGACCTATATTGTTCAGGTTTTTGATACCTGCGCCCAACCCTATACTCGATGTTGTATGTGAGAAACAAGTGTCTATGGGGGTCATTCCGAATTGATCACTAGCTGCCGTTGTTCGCTGCGTAGCGATCATTGAAAAAAAAAAGGCTAATGTGCGCATGCTCCATAATGCGCGCACGCGTGTCGTACGGTTTTGCACTGGTTCTAGCAACGATTCCAATCGCACAGCCGGCCGCAAGGACATTGACATGAAGTGGGCGTTTCTGGGTGTCAACTGACCGTTTTCAGGGAGTGCTTAGAAAAACGCAGGCGTGGCAGAAAAAACGCAGGCGTGGCTGGGTGTTCTCTGGGCGGATGTGTGACGTCAAAAGCCGTCCCTCCGTCGTTAGAATCAACGCACGCGAAGAGTAACTACAGGGCTGGTCTTGTTTTGCACAAAACGATTTTGCAGGCGCTCTGCTGCACAGGCGTTCGCACTTCTGCAAAGCGAAAATACACTCCCCAGTGGGCGGCGACAATGCGTTTGCACGGCTGTTAAAAACTGCTAGCGAGCGATCAACTTGGAATGACCCCCTATATGGTCTGTAAATACTTTTATTTTTGCAGTCACAATGCTCAGTATAACAGACAGTACAATGTTGCATATACTGTGTATTAGTCCACACGTAATTTGAGTGATCTGATCACACAGTATTATCTATGTTCATAGCAGTACATGCATGCAGTGTGAACAAACCGATGTGTAGAGAAATGAATGCAAACTTGATGTCTTATGATGAATACAGTAATGAACAGCCCTGAGAGCAAAGAATGTCTCTATTCTGGATATATCAAGTGGCAGTCTTTTCCTAAAGGGACTTCCGTGTCCCCCAGTATAATTCTGAGCAACTGTGCCCAGAAGCAGTTCTCTCTCAATGAATGGTTTCTTTTTCTTTTTTCAAATTGGATTTTTATTGAGGTTTTAACATGTGTAATAGAAAGGGAAATGGGGCATACTTGCCTACCCTCCCGGAATGGCCGGGGGGCTCCTGAAAATCGGGTGGCCCTCCCGAACTCCCCGGAAAGGTGGGCAAGCCTCCCGCTTTCCGTGCTGCCCCTCCACGACCCTCCTCGGCCGCTCGCAGCAGAGAACAAGTGGGCGGTCCGAGGGGGGTCAGATGACGCGATTTTCACTGAATTGCGTCGTTGTGGCTCCACCCCCTGCTATACAGCGCCTCTTTTCTCGGCACTGCATAGCGGGGGGCAGAGCCACGATGACGCGATCCTGATGCCACGCCCCCCGGACTGTCCACTACCCTGTTGGCCACGCCCCCAGAATGCCCATCCTGCTGCCGGCCACGCCCCCATGCACCTACAACGCTGCCTCCTCCCGGAGGAGGGGGCAGCAAAGTAGCTAAGTATGAAATGGGGGTATAGAAAAAAAAGGGAGGGGGTAGTGGTGGTGGGGGGGGAATACGGCAATATGATACAGACAGTTTTCCGATAGTATCAGTACAGCAACAGATTGGCTTCGGTAGTATTACATAGTCATAAAAATAAACTCAAATCAGAGCATCGTAGACAATAGACAGAAATATGGAGGTGTCGATAAGGATGAGCAAAACAACTGTTATGGTAAAGGAACTGGTTGGTGGCCTAAAGCACAGATTTATATTTAGTGCATGTGGGCATCTGAAATTCTGTGAGTTCTGTAGTCTCTCCATAGGAACCACCTAATAAATGGACAGGAGGTTGAGGTGGAGTAAGCCGCCCCTGCGGTTTCAAACTCTAGTCTCTAGCGCGGGGATTATGTTTGTGCGCCAGTGGTACGCAAGGTGAATCTTGGTGGCTAATAAGATATGATTCATTATGTATCTGTCATTATTCCTTAGGTGTCCTGTGTAGATATGTAGGAGGGCTAATTTGGGGTGAGGGGACACCCTAAAGCCTAACACTTTAGATATAAGGGAGAATACTGAGATCCATAAATTAGTGATAACTGGGCATTACCAGAAGATATGTGATAAAGATCCTACAATGCCACATTCACGCCAACAATTACGTGATATGTCGCTGTTCATTTTATCTAACCGAATTGGAGTTAAATATACTCTGTGTAAAAGTTTATAGAATGCTTTGATATGGTTGGTGCATTTCGATATTCGCAGAGCTTGTTGAAACAGCAATTCCCATTCTTCATTTGTTATATCGCAATTCAAGTCTACCTCCCATTTAGGTTGACAGGGTAGTTTGTGCTGGCTCTGAGTTGCGTTCAAGAAATTGTACCAATGTGATATAATAATAATAATAATAATTTTATTAATATAGCGTTCTTTCTCCAATAGGACTCAAGGCGCTTAACAGATACATAGCATAATATAGTACAGAAAGTAATGAAGTACAGAACAGCTTTTCATGAAATACGGAAGCATGGAGATACTAAAGGGACATTATGGAAATGCTGAGTAAACAGGAAAGTCTTGAGTCTACTTTTGAAGGATTCTATAGTTGGGGCGTCTCGCACTGTGCGGGGAAGTGAGTTCCATAGAGTCGGAGCCGCATGACTAAAAGCTCCACCTCCAGATGAATTACAGGAGATTCTAGGTACTGCTAAAAGTATAGATCCCCTAGTGCCACTTTTGGTAAGTAAGTCACGGATATAAGTAGGGATCGGAGAGGGTTTATGGAGATATGATGATGTCTGCTTCCACCAGTGTCGTATTTGTAAAAATTTGTAGAAATCTCTATGGGACACTGAATATTGGGAGTTAATTTTAGAGAATGAGGCAAGGGAGTCACCGTCCATAATTTCATTCAGGGTTAACGTTCCACGTGAAATCCATTCATTAAGTCTGAGATTCAGTATGAGGGACGCCAAGCCAATTAAGGATAAATCGGAGGAAGGTAAGAAAATGTCTCCAGATTTATCTACAAAGTCTAACCAAATTTTCAGTGAAACCTTCACAGAGTGTAGTCTGTTAGTGAAGGATTTCCCCTCAGCTGATAGGAGCCATAGAAGGTCTGCTAGAGGTAGTGGGAGAAGTATATCGCGTTCTAGCTTGGCCCAAGGCATGGGGTTATCTAGGGTAAATCAGGGACCTAGTTGTGCTAGTATACATGCCGATTGATATTTACGAAGATCTGGGTAAGCCAAGCCCCCATCCGATTTAGCAAGAGACATAATTTTTCTCAATAATTTCACTTTTTTACCTTGCCAAACATATTTGTTAAAAATAGAATAGAGTTTATCTATCGGGTAGTTGGGGAGGAAGACAGGGATAGTTCTAAAGAGGTATAGGATTTGTAAACGTCGGTTTACTTACAGGACTAAAAGCACTACTTTAAAAAGACAATTAATACACTTTAAATGGAGCCGCTGCGGCCGCTGTACTCAATCCTTAGCCTACGTACTTTTTACACCATTAGCGTACAAGCCCAGTACCGTTTACGTACTTTTGCGTACAAACGCCGCGCTGGCCGTACAAAGTACACTCAGTGCGTACACACCCAAAGATACACCGTGAGCACTTAGCAGCTGCACGAGTGACTGTAATACACTTATAACCTTAGCAAGGAAAGGAGACACGACACCAGATTGTACTTAAAATGCCGGGTTCTGACACACCAACATGTAATTACTGAAAGGGGGTTACAATAACAATACAATAAAATACAATAATAGCTACAATCAATGGTACATGCCTGTTTGGTTTCGCCTGCGCTTCCCAGTCTGGTCCTCAGTCATCAAGGTAGATGACCTTCAGAGTCTGTGATTGTGACCTGGCATGCAGCTGGCTCTTTATACAGTGGATCAAAACATAATACACTAGACACTGTGTGCTCTACTTCCATTGGTTCGGGGGTGGGACATATCCTGTGCACCGGGGATCATTGGTCAGCTCAAGAGGTGGGCGATGGCTAAGACTTGAGATGTGATTTCTGCCAGTTAAACCCAACACATTAATCATACATAAATCTGGTATTATTAATAACTTAATGTTGTAATATATGATAATATTCTTATTTCCACCAGATTAATATTTACGTGACTCTAAACAATATGATCCCACACATGATATGATTATCTATTTCCATCCTCAAGATATACATATATCCATATAAACACACACACACACACACACACACACATATATATATATATCACACACACATACTCCTGCTATTACAATTTGTTAGGAATCATATATATATATATATATATACAATTATATATATCTCCAAGCGTTTAGACTATGAATGTTATTACCTCAGATTTCTAAATGTCTGGTTTGTAATTTTCTTAGCTATTGCTAATTGAGTTTCTCTTCAGCCAAGCTAGGTTACTGGATATTGTCTTTCTTGTTTGCCCCGTCCTCAGATAAGACAATGACAATCCAGCATTTTATTGTCTTCAACAGAAACTGGGCTACACTAGAACAATAGGAGTAAACAAAGGTGTTTGCCTTCTTCATAGAATTTCAAAGCTTTGTGTAAATAAGGCCATTGTATTTGAGTCTCTGGGAGTATAATTTATGTGTGACCCATCTTCATGCTATTATAAGATGAAGCATACAGTGGGTGATTTATGCAATATATGGATTAGAAATATGATATGTCTGTGGCTTTTCCATGAGAGTACAAATTCCACTGTAATTATTCATACCACGCTCTAATACGCAGGACCGCGGGAGCGACCATACGCAAATTGCGAATATGTGCACGCACGGCCGAATAAGTACGCACACGGAGGCCATCTGTGTGTAGTTTGTACGTGATGTGTGTATTGCAATATTTTTCGACTTTGACAGTCCACCCTTTGGCAGTCATCAATAACTGCCACTAACTAATCAATAAGCAGAAAAAAAATATTACCTAAATAATATATACAAAAGCTTGGATGATTGGGGGAGAGTTGTAGGTGGGAAATGTATGACCTAGTGGGATAGTAAAAAGCATGTATGTATGAATCCATGTCTGAGGGGCATGTATCATCGTGCCGTATATGTTCTAAATAAGCTTCAAGGTATTGCGAAGTATACATTAAATCCTTCTCATCCCGTATTAAGGGTCTATAAATGGGCCAACAAACACTACCAAGCTCTTTTTGGCTTCTTGTTTCAACAAGTGGGGTGCACATTTAGTTGATGATACATGGAGGGGGAACATACGTGAGTGCTAGTATATGTGGATATCACCTGTCGACTATGTGTGCCATTAACTGGAGGTTGAAGAGATGAAGATAAGACACATATATAAAAATACATTCACATAAACATTTTGGGTAGGGCTGACGTCTTTTCCGGTTGGATGTATCTGGGCAGAGGGGGAGACAAAGAAAAACGGGTGAAAGAAACAGGCTATGAAATTCATTTGCAATCCTTATCATAATGCTGTTTCTATGGATGGATCATAAATGAAATCTGCTGCTGTAACAGCGCCCTCGCTCCTTAGACTCATCAAATTTGTGCCGCGCTTGCGCCGCGTTAGAATTTGAACACACCTAAATATCAAACCAATAATTATGATGACTCCCAGGATACAAAGGAGAAACTTCCCCACACTCGTAATGACATTTTGAGCCCACTCTCCTAAACCTGAGAACCATTTGCGTGGGTTCAACCATGAGACCCAGCCGGTCAGTTCATTACTCACAGTCGCTAAGGTAAGGTTGTGCTTCCTCCTGAACTCCCACTTCAACTGCAAGATCTCGTCCATCTTCTGATCGATGATCTCCGTGGGGTCCTCAGTGCTGTTTGTAATATACGTGCAGCACTTCACACAATATTGAGTTGCCAGAGTAACACAGTACCCACCTGTCACGGCTGTGACGTAATTAAGGACCATCCTGTGCTGGATCAGTTTCCTTCTTGTAGGCTTGTAACTCCCTTCCCGTATACCTGAAGGTGTCATCATACATCTCAGTGATATTATCTATCAAGTTCGCTACCGCATGGATATACTTATAATTTATAGTTCCTCTGGCAGTACGGGTGATGTCTAATGCGAGAAGGAACTGAATCCCGGTGGATTTGTGGATCAAATCAGAGGCTGCGTGCTTTGTCCTATCTATGAGGTGTCTCTTGATGATGTGTTCGTAGTGAGTATGAGTATAAGGAGCCTGAGCACTGCGGTGAACATCTTTCATTTTATCATGGGTTATGGTCATGATCTCCGGTAGTACTCTCCCAATATAACACAATCCCTCTGAGCTCGGGGCAAGCCACTTGTATGCTTTCCTCCCACATATGAAATAGGCATCATCTGGGAGAACATAGGGGACAAAATGTAACATCACCATATTGCAAACTTTCCAAGTAGAGAAACCAATCCCTAGTTCTGCCATCTGCTCAGTACAAGTATCGGGCTGGATGATATGAGCACAATGCCCTGATGATACTTTTCCAACCCACATGGTCTTGCTTCCACGGGTATACCTATACCGAAAATACCTTCCACTGTTGGTTATTTGGCGTACAAGTTCAGAGTCTATGGGTATCCTATCAGCTCTGTGTGAAAAGGTCATTGTCTGGTTATTCCACGTCACTTCCCAATTTCCTGGTTTTCGGTAATTGTAAATATTAAAACACAATAAGGAACTGTGTACATGATACTGGTGGAGCTTCAAACTAGGGGGCCTAGAGATATTGAATTTCTTGTCCACCGGTCTCCCATCCCGTAATTCGAGTACCTCATCTATTGCTAAAGGGTATGGTACTAATCCTGGCTTACTCTGACCTTGAGGTACTTGTGAGCACACCCAGCATTCTGTCTGGTTTAAGACCTTACCCACCAGTGAGTGGTAATCACTCAACGGATGGCGGTCCATGTCGATATTAAGGTTGGACTGACATCTCTGGATGCACCCATCCTCGACTATATTCTCACAATTCCTACAAATACAATATTCATCAGACAATAACCCCTCACAGTGCCTCCGAGCTCCATGACTACCAGAGCGCTTTCTGATACCAGCCTTTACTCGAGTGATGTGCTGCTCCTGAGATCCTACAAATTCGTACTCGGCTTCAGAACCCATTCCAGATCCCTGCTCGACCTCTCTGGGACCCTCACCAATACAAATTGTCCTGATCAAAAATAGAATTACTAGTAGAACCCGAAACGCAGTCTCTAGTGATAGATCCATTTCGCTAGGGGAAAGAAGGAAAATAAGAAGGAGAAAAGAAAGGAAAAATGCAGGGGGAGGTGAAAAAAGAAAATGGTGCGACAACCGTCCTAGATCTTGTTGCTCTCTGTGCTCAGGTGCCGTTCAACAGTCCTGCCTCTCAACTTTCCCGGAACAAACACTCTAGTGATAAGAGGTTCTCTTTGCCTTGCTCTTTGAACACACAGTTCACTTGGAACACACAGTTCACTTTGATCACACAGTTACCAAATTACTTTGTCACGAGTTCTCTTCCGGGTCAGCGACCTTCTTGCAGTGGGACGAGTGGACCCAAGTCTCTCTTTCGGTGACCTTTAGTGCTGTCGTGCTGGTTAACAAGACTTGGTATGGTCCTTCCCACCTGTCTATGAGGCAGCCTGAGCGTAAGAAATTTCGAATCATCACATAATCCCCAGGCTCAATGTCATGACAATTACTGTTCGGTAGGTCAGGAATCACCAGCTTTATATTTCTTTGTTGATTTCTCAGCTGCTGGCTCATCCCAACCAAATATTTCACAGTCACTTCATTATTACATTTCAAATCATCCTGGGGGTCTATCATTACATGAGGTTGTCGACCAAAAAGGATTTCAAAGGGTGATAAGTGGAGACCTGGGAGTGGTTCTGATGCTGTACAACACTAGTGGCAAAGCTTCTGGCCACAACAATCCAGTTTCAGCCATTACTCTGCTCAGCTTGTTCTTAATAGTGATGTTTACTCTCTCTACCTTCGCACTCGCCTGTGGTCGGTACGGAGTGTGCAGCTTGCTATTAATTCCCATCAGTTTGCACATGTCCTGAAAGACTTCACCTGCAAAATGGGTACCCCTATCACTTTCAATTATTCTAGGGATACCATATCTACACACAAATTCCTGCACAATTTTCTTTGCAGTGAACGTAGCAGTATTTGTGGCAGCAGGGAACGCTTCTACCCAGTTGGAAAATACATCAATACAAACTAACACATATTTCAATTTCCTACAGGGTGGTAACTGTATGAAGTCGATTTGTATTATCTGAAAAGGTCCGTCTGTCGGAGGGATATGGGATGGCTCTGTTGGTATTGTCTTTCCAATATTCTTCCTCAAGCAAGTAAAACATGTCATTGCTCTCCTACCTGCATGAGAAGAGAATCCTGGCGCACACCAGTAGGCTCTTACCAGCTTGCACATACCCTCTTTGCCCAGATGAGTCAGACCATGTGCCGCCTCAGCTAGACTTGGAAGATATGCTCTGGGGGCCACTGGCTTACCGTGTCCACCTGTCCAAAGTCCTGAGGACTTCTGGCCATATCCCTTTGACCTCCAGACTGCTTTTTCCTGTAGGGAACACAAATTTTGCATTTCAATTAGCTGTCATGTGTTATCAGTTGTGTGAAGTAAACCGTCTCTGGATGAGAGAAGAGAGGGGAAAAATAGTAAATACAAAAAGAAAATGTCAGGTTTGGAAATGTCAGGTTTGGCATTCACCAACAGGCTGTCACACCATCATGCATATCGGTGTCTGTACACAGTCTCCCTTCACCAGTATTCTCATTCTCCACCCTTTGTGCATGACCAGGCACACTGCAGTAATACTGGTGTCCTTGTGCTGGTGAGATATACTGGATTTGGACTGACCTCTGAAGGACCGAGTAGGCATGTGGCGTTTGAACTGTAATCGGGTCCATGTATTGTACCCTCCTGTCGGTGAACGTAAGAGATGAGGAGGAAACTTTGAAGAAAAGTCACATAGAGGTTAGTAACAGATAGGTTTGTAGAGGCAAAGAGGATTTTATAAAATTTGACAACTGGATTGGGCACTATGGGGAAGTGATTCTCTACTGTCTAAAACCCCTAAAAAAATTATATGTGTCATATCTCTACTGGGACTATCCCAGCCATCAATCCAGTGTCCTGTCCATCCTAAATTCGTAGGGAACCCGGTATCTGTGAGATAATTTCCTCTACCTGTGATGGACATGAATCTAGAACAGTGAAATGTAACATTAGTCTTCGTGGGTGTCTAACATACTTTATACTTCCTGAGCGGGAGCACATTATATGTATATCATATCTAACAAAGCTCCTGTTAAGTTAATCAGGGGCCATTTCTGCTAGGAAAAAGAAGCAAAAGTTTAGCGGCCCCATCTTAACCCCAACAAGTTTTGTCAAGAGGGTAAAGTTGCATTTATTCCGTTCTTCCCATTAACCGAATCTGTGTTTTCTATGTGGCTCATGATTCCTTACTATATGTCCCTTGATCCCGTCTATGTGTTTAATAACGTGGCTTGTTTTCTCCGTCTAGGGGTCTATATTGACTATGTGTTCTACTACTCTTACAGTCCTTTCTTTTTACAAATGTAACATATTCTCGGATCAATTCCAACTACCAGGGTTTTGGGGTTTAGGCTGATGAGGCTTTGCTGCAAGAGCCTGTAGACGTATTGTCATCAGCTTCTCCTCCTGTTGTTCTCTGCGCCTAGCAATATTCTTGTGGTGTTCAATTGCGCACTCTCTAAGACAAGCTACTGTGGCCCCTCTCCAATTAGGCAAAGATGTTTGTACTCTGTCCCTAACTGTCTTATTGAGTCCGTCCATTAGCACAGAGACAGCCACCTCCCTGTAATTCGCATCGTTCCCTGTATCTGATATCCCAATGTATCTATCCATTATTTGCAGGGCCCAATGGAAATATTCAGATGCCATTTCATTTTCACTCTGTTTTATGGTGAAAATTCTTCTCCACTTAACAGTAGTGGGGAAATACAACTCTAGTTGCATGTTAATTCGTTCCACATTCTCCTGATTGTATTCATCAGTCATAGGACTATCCGACTCTAATCTACAATCAGTGATACATTTTTGGGTGTCAATATTAGGGGGTAGGCACGCTTTCAAAAATATCCGCCAATCTTTGTTAGCTGGTTTATGAGCATTACCCAGATCTCTGATAAACTTCTGACATCTGGCTAAATGCTTCCGAGGGTCGGGGAATTCTGAAATGATTGACCGCAGTAGAAAGAGGAGGGTTTTTGATCCTGCACCGACCTAGATTCAAAGTACAAAAGTGATAATGTAGAGACCAAAGATGGACAATATAGTTTAGGCAATTCCTATCAGTCCGTATGGCGGTGCGCCCAGAGTCGAAAATGGGGGAAAACAGGTATATACGTAAAGAGAAAAGTATGACTCTTGTTTGGGCGCACTCTTCAGTTAACTAGATGTAAAAAATAGTATCTAAGAATTGATTTAATCTTTATTTCTACTTTCTAAAATACACTAAGAAACAGAACAAACTAAATGGTGTTTGGACAACTGTAGGTGTCCCTGCTGGAGAGAAAGATCTCCCAGGATGGGAATAAAAATGTTCAGATCTTAATTATGCCTGGATAACCGCATATCGGAAGATGGCTACATGTTAAGCTACTTCCGTCTGCTCAAGATCTGTACAAACTGTGTTTGTATTGATGCAGCCCTAAATAGGGTTAATTCGTGAGTGGGAGAACCCAAACACTGAATAGCAATTCTATTAAGCACCACTGTTATATTGATGCAGCCCTGAATTGGGTTAATTCGTGAGTGGGAAGACCCAAACACTGAATAACAATTCTGTTAAGCACCACTGTCTAGGTGAGAGGAGGAAAAATAAAATAAAGAGGGAGGAGATTTGAGTGTAAGTGGTGATACTGCTGTTGGTGTGGTTTTCACAGGAAACAGAGTCTTCCTACTTCACTAGGTATTCCCTAGTGGTCGCCCATCTAGGTACTAACTCAGCCCACCTAGGTTTAGCTTCCAAGATCGGACGAGATTGGGCGTGAACGTAGGGGTATGGTCGTAGGAATGTGATCCTATGGCACCAATGAGAGTGCACCGAAAAGGGGGATTGATTCCTCCTGGGAAACGGAATGCTGAGAATGCATAAGAGAGGAGGAAGAAGAAGGCTAGATGAGTAGGTGTGAATCTGCTGTCCACGTTAGACTGGAGAGACGTGTCTCCTGGGGGACACGCACCCCAGAATCATGGATGAGAGTTCACAGAAGGAAGGAAAGTGGGAAAAAAGTTCCAGAATGAGGACAGGTGGTTATTACAGGACTGTTATGTTAAATTGAGTCCCTTTGGGTCACCTCTGTTATTGGAAACTATCGGATCCAGGTTCAAAAAATAATAACACTATAATTAATGTCTGCAACAAATTCACAGGAAGAATAATACTGTTAATCAAGGTAATGCAAGTTGCAAATGATAGGTATTAGATCACTGGATATGTCCGACACCTCTGTTACATGCAGATTTCAACAATATCCAATGGATGAGGTTCTATCTAGTGCACCGTGCCTAGGCAGACACTGGTGATATTATCCGGAAGTCGTCTGTAGACAAAAACGTGTGTGTTTATCATATGAACCAATGTATGAGGCGGAGTGACTATCACCTATGCGAACATCGTTTTGGTGATATGTCCCCAAAGAAACAAAAAGACATGATACATACAGTTTGCAAAACACTTTGGCAGGCTATAAGGCAGGATTGCACAACATCTGTTCAGTATTTTAAATGAGATAAACAAATGTGTTGTTATAGCAAGAGTGGGCAAGAAATAAATAACCGTGGATATATTAAGCTCGTTCACTGTAAAACATCAGAGAATCTATCGAAGATTTTTCCAATAACCAACATATAGCATTTTTTGCTGGAATGGAGAGACTGAGCTATCACAGACCAGTAATGGATGTCGTTCATTCAATTAGCAAGTGATCAGGGTGCCCGCACTAGGAGCTGGGTAATCAAAGAAGCCCTGCCCCTGTCACAGTGTTAGATCACACTGTACCTAACTGGCAGTGTACATATACATGCAATACGATTTGGCTGGAACTACCAGCAATGTAGATAATTTCTAATACGAACAAGATATGAACTTTGTTTATGTTAGGACAGGTACAATAAACTGTTGAATAAGCATCTAATATCACCCATTCAGTTGTCAAATTGGTAAGGTGCCCATAAGGAACAGATGTCAGGTAGGTAGAGTGCCCGCAAGGAAAACGCGTTTCACCCGGTTCCGGGCTTGTTCACTTCCATTCTGAGCTGCTTTTCGGTGCACTCTCATTGGTGCCATAGGATCACATTCCTACGACCATACCCCTACGTTCACGCCCAATCTCGTCCGATCTTGGAAGCTAAACCTAGGTGGGCTGAGTTAGTACCTAGATGGGCGACCACTAGGGAATACCCAGTGAAGTAGGAAGACTCTGTTTCCTGTGAAAACCACACCAACAGCAGTATCACCACTTACACTCAAATCTCCTCCCTCTTTATTTTATTTTTCCTCCTCTCACCTAGACAGTGGTGCTTAACAGAATTGTTATTCAGTGTTTGGGTCTTCCCACTCACGAATTAACCCAATTCAGGGCTGCATCAATATAACAGTGGTGCTTAATAGAATTGCTATTCAGTGTTTGGGTTCTCCCACTCACGAATTAACCCTATTTAGGGCTGCATCAATACAAACACAGTTTGTACAGATCTTGAGCAGACTGAAGTAGCTTAACATGTAGCCATCTTCCGATATGCGGTTATCCAGGCATAATTAAGATCTGAACATTTTTATTCCCATCCTGGGAGATCTTTCTCTCCAGCAGGGACACCTACAGTTGTCCAAACACCATTTAGTTTGTTCTGTTTCTTAGTGTATTTTAGAAAGTAGAAATAAAGATTAAATCAATTCTTAGATACTATTTTTTACATCTAGTTAACTGAAGAGTGCGCCCAAACAAGAGTCATACTTTTCTCTTTACGTATATACATGATTGACCGCAGCTCAGCTCTTGACCACGAGCAATACATTGCATTATTCCTGGTGAGGATTACTCCCTGACTATCGGTTCCCCCATTGGGAGTTACTATTTCCAAGACAGGATGTAATCCTACCATTCTATTCCTAATCTGCTTGCTGTGAGGTGTTGTTGTCTCTGTGTAATGAACAGTCTCACACTTACCGATGTCTGTGATCTCACCAGTCCTTTCAGTGGGGGATACTGTTACTGCTCTTACTGGTTGGACAGGGCCCACCTGAATTTCCTGTAAGGCGACTGCCTGGATGAGGGCTGAGAGTGGGATGGATGCATCATTTTCCTCTGACCTATGACCTTGGAGAGAGTTCAAAACAGAATACAACTTGCAAGGGTTGAGGTTAACACATTGATTATGCATTTTTCTATCATTTACAGATATACCATTCATTGTAGCCATCTTCTCCCCTTCAACCTGTGTCGGTATTGGTGTGTTCGTGTCCACATTCCTGTCAGGTCTGGAATTTGCTGTGAGAGCCAATTCCCTCTGCACATTCCCCTCTTGCTGCCACAAGTTTAAACAATCATTATGTCCGATCCTTCGTTTTCTAGATTTGATCAGGCATATTCTACTACCTACTGTACATTCTGCAGTACCTCTGGTTCAAAGCTGCCCATCCTAGGGAATGATGCCCTATCTTTGTCAGTCATACGTACCCATTCGTCACAATAAACTTCAGCGTGTGGACCATATTTCCCACACATAATAATCCTCGCTGCTCTTAGGTTCCTGGTGCTCAGAACAAGGGAGATGTTATGAAGTGAGTCCAGAGCACCAGGACGGAATGCTGGGAAAAGGGAAATGGAATGGGAATAGCCCCTGGCACCTTACCTCCGTTGTTTTACCCGTGCTGTCAATTCACTCTTGCGAGACTGTGGTTTCTTGGGCCCATGGCAGCCGCGTTTGAAGGGCGGATTAAGTCTGCCCAACTCCGATGCCCCCTCAGGTCTTAAGGAGAGACAAAGAGTGAACTGAGACAGGGTAATAACAAGGGGCCCTCTAACTGAAACAACAAGGCCAGGGGCTACTGGCTAACCTAAAAGTATGCGCGGCATGCCGCCAAAGGAAAAGAACAACAAAGGAAATGCTGTCCACACGCCGACACAATACTTTTGTGTACCGGCGGTGACAGCATAAGCAGAACCCTCTGCAAAACACCAGTGACAGATACAACCAAGGAATACAGCGGCCTAGGCCGATGGACGCGGCAAAGCCGCTACTCACGGAACCGGTACAAATACTGGCAAACGAACAGGAACCCTCAATGCTGCCGACACAGACTCTCAGAACTGGAGGACAGGCAGAATCCCGAACGACAGACCGGTGGACACCAAGAAGCCAGAAACTCGACCAGGCACAGGCAAAGCCACAGGACTTCTGGACAGGAACGCTTCACGGCAGGACACGGGATCAGACACTGGAATCGACACAGGAACCGACACTCAAGAAGCAGCTATACAGACACTGCTAGACTGTAGCTCAGGAACTGGCAGAGACTAGCTTAGAACTCAAACACTCTGGAAGACTGGAAACCTAGAAATATCACCAGCGTCTGTGAATTGCACTGAGCCAGCATATAACAGAGAGGCCTAATTAATTATGTCGTGCAGCTGCCCTGTTGCATGACTCCAAACTGACAAGATGCAATTAGCAGACAGGTGAGACCAACCACATGGAAACAGGCTGCAATTACACAGACTCACCACTGACCGCAAACAATAATCTTCTAAACCAGAGCAAAAGGAAATCCTGGCCTGCAAGAGAACTACAAACATAAAATAGGAATGAACCACTACCAGTGGTTCATAACAGCTGCCCCCTTGGGCCGCGGGTTTCCAGCCTGAACCCTGGCTGCCATACGTCTCTTACTTGAGCAACTGGCTCCCATAATTGTGGGTCTTTTTAATAACTAAAAAAAATTCCCACAAACACCAAAATACTCAATGTAAGTAGACGGTGAAAGTTCTTAGAGCGCTTTCACCCACTCTCGCCCACGTTGGCCAGTACTGCGATACACTGTTGATAGCGGAAGGCAATGTACCCAACTTAGGGCTCCTATCAGACCTTGCAGCACCGTAATTTCTTTCGGTGGAGGTTCTGTTGGAATATTTTCCTGAGAGAGGCAGCGAAAAATTCTTTTTCAGTATCTTTCCACTGGAATTTTGTTTTTAGGGTGAAAAACAGAGAAATTAGATAACTATTCTTCACCCTTTCCAGTGGAAGTTAACCAGGGAGATTTCCAGACGTTATCAAAGAAAAAGCCTTTTGTCTATACAATTACGTCTGTGTATGCCTTTCCACAGCGCATATGACACAATGGTATCACGTTGTGCTGTGTAGAACACACGGACGTGTGATTCAATCGCACAACCTATAGATACTAGTTATCTATATGCCCTACGATTGCTGTAGACCACCTGAACACCTAGTTCACTTTGAACACCTAGTTCACTTTGAATACCTAGTTGACTTGGGACTGTGAACACATAGTCCACTTTGAACACTTAGTTCAATTTGAACACCTAGTTCTTATCACGTAAGGTAGCGAACCCTACGCCACTGAGCCTCTACTAACCCAGTGTATCACGACGGGATCCCGAATTCCCGGGGTTCAACCTACTCACTCCCGCTTTCACTCACTCAAATACGCTTTGTTTTTCTGTACAGAAAATTTTCACTTGTTCTGATTGGCAGCATTACCCCCAAAGGCAATACAGTTTAAACAAAAGTTTTATACTAAGCTGCTTTAGAAACCGGAGAGTTATGTGCTATTGTAGCATGGCTACTGTCCCACCTTTTAACTGAACGAAACTATCATGTAATTTGTACTTATCGTCCGCACTCTTCCGCACTTTGCGTAAACACGCGACCGTGCGTGTCTTTTACGCTGCGTGCGCAGTCCTATACTTTGTCCGAGACACATGTACAAAACCATGCGTCCGCAATAAAACAAATCCCACAACCTCTATAAATGTGAGCAATGCTTACTATAATCGCTTACAAGGACAACCGCTTGTTCTGTGTAACCTTTAACGACCAGGCCAGACCTGCGTGTTGTGCTTTATATATATTTACTTCCTTAAACACTTTTATTTAACAAAACTATATAGCAACAAATGTATCTGATTTCACACAGATCTAAACAAATCTAGCAATCTAAATCTTGCGGCAACAATGTGAGAGGGTATGCAAATTATCGGTGCCCTTTGTGTACGCTTTTGGCGCCGAAATAAAATTCACAGATTTTTAAATAGCTTTTTTCCTGTTTTACGGGTTCTATCAGCACCTCTGCAGACCAGACAGAGCAGACACATTCTAACAGCACACAAATAGGGTTTTCAGTACATCCATCGACCAGGGAAAGGTTACGTAAGATAACTTGTGACTGTAGTACTGGTCGCACAGGTTGAATAACTTCTATGAAAATGACCCCTTATTTATTTTGTCCCAAACACATCTGTGTTATTCATGACAGTTTAGGGGGTGCTACCACGGGCAAAATAAATCTGCACAAAAAAAGGGAAGAAAGAGGGTTCGGAATGCCCTAAAGTGGTGCACACAATCTTATATTAAAATATAACTTTTATTATTATATATAATAAAACCAGCGAATTTTAAGAAAAAAGGTAAGAGAGTGTAAATAAGATAGAAATTGTGATTAAAATTGAAAAAGCTGCGCACTAGATGTCATCCGTATAGTTCCTAAATTCTAATATTGGAACAATGAAGAGTGTCCTAGAGGTATATGCTTTCTCTATAACTGTATATCTGTTATTCTAAACTCCTAGAATAAGTGTCTCTATTTTTCAAGTCCCTCTCGGGATATGTACTCTGAGACCGTTATGGAAACAGGACTCCTATGTTCTTAATATATAATAGTAACAAAATGATAGTAGTGCTCCAATGGTTTGCTGTGTTAAATAATAAACATAATGAAATGATCTTCCAACAATGTGTGTTATGTTTTTATTGTATCACTGGAATGATAACATCATTCTTAGGCTTCAATTGTACCACAGAGGCATCTGTATATTCTCAGTTCATTTGATACTGTTACATCCACTGTGAATGAGTCATGTGTGTAGTGATACAATTGTAACACATGCAGGAGAAACAGCAGGTGTCTGATTCTCAGATTGAACTCTAACAGCCTTATGGTTCTTGGCTGTTTATGTCTGACAATCTAATCTCAGTTTAATTGTGACAATTGTAACACATACAGGAGAAATAGAGTTCAATCTGAGAATCAGACATCTGCTAACAGCCTTATGGTTCTTGGCTGTTTATGCCTGACAATCTAATCTCAGTTTAATTGTGACATGAGGATGGACTTATTTGCAGCTCACGTCGCTGCTTATCACAATGGGTTAAACTTTCCCCGTCACAATGTTGATTGGTGATTAATATTCACCTTAACACAGTATTAATTAGGCACTTTCCCCTCGGAATCACTATAATGTTATACTGTATACGCTCCTAAATTATTCATAAAGGAGCATTCAAAGTTTATTCTTTTGAATTAGATTGAGACAGAGATAGAGCAGGCTTATTGGATAGCAATTAGGCATTCATTAAGCATGTGAACCATGTCACTGATGCCCCAGTATATATGCAGTCCTTTGAACAGTGCTTTATAGTATAAGTATACTGTTTATGTTAAAACTGAGTACTGCATCTATAAGGACATTAATTAAAGGTATTTACTACATGTCATTAATTCAGCTCAGTAACTTTCAATGCACACAATAGAGTCACATATATTTCTCAATTAAGCTGTTTCCTACTCAAGGAGCACTTGATATATCCTTCACTATGCACACTGAATTTCACAATGCACACTGGAGTCTGGTATCTAATTGCTATCCAATAAGCCTGCTCTATCTCTGTCTCAATCTAATTCAAAAGAATAAACTTTGAATGCTCCTTTATGAATAATTTAGGAGCGAATACAGTATAACATTATAGTGATTCCGAGGGGAAAGTGCCTAATTAATACTGTGTTAAGGTGAATATTAATCACCAATCAACATTGTGACGGGGAAAGTTTAACCCATTGTGATAAGCAGCGACGTGAGCTGCAAATAAGTCCATCCTCATGTCACAATTAAACTGAGATTAGATTGTCAGGCATAAACAGCCAAGAACCATAAGGCTGTTAGCAGATGTCTGATTCTCAGATTGAACTCTATTTCTCCTGCATGTGTTACAATTGTCACAATTAAACTGAGATTAGATTGTCAGACATAAACAGCCAAGAACCATAAGGCTGTTAGAGTTCAATCTGAGAATCAGACACCTGCTGCTTCTCCTGCATGTGTTACAATTGTATCACTACACACATGACTCATTCACAGTGGATGTAACAGTATCAAATGAACTGAGAATATACAGATGCCTCTGTGGTACAATTGAAGCCTAAGAATGATGTTATCATTCCAGTGATACAATAAAAACATAACACACATTGTTGGAAGATCATTTCATTATGTTTATTATTTAACACAGCAAACCATTGGAGCACTACTATCATTTTGTTACTATTATATATTAAGAACATAGGAGTCCTGTTTCCATAACGGTCTCAGAGTACATATCCCGAGAGGGACTTGAAAAATAGAGACACTTATTCTAGGAGTTTAGAATAACAGATATACAGTTATAGAGAAAGCATATACCTCTAGGACACTCTGCATTGTTCCAATATTAGAATTTAGGAACTATACGGATGACATCTAGTGCGCAGCTTTTTCAATTTTAATCACAATTTCTATCTTATTTACACTCTCTTACCTTTTTTTTTAAAATTCGCTGGTTTTATTATATATAATAATAAAAGTTATATTTTAATATAAGATTGTGTGCACCACTTTAGGGCATTCCGAACCCTCTTTCTTCCCTTTTTTTGTACGTAAGATAACTTCCCACCCTTTGCTGATAGATTAAGTCTGCTATGACATGCTAGGCTGCGAGCATGTGAAAAACCGGAGGAGCCCCCAATTGTAAACGTCGGTTTACTTACAGGACTAAAAGCACTACTTTAAAAAGACATTTAATACACCTTAAATGGAGCCGCTGCGGCCGCTGTACTCAATCCTTGGTCTACGTACTTTTTACGCCATTAGCGTACAAGCCCCGTACAGGGGCCCTCATTCCGAGTCGTTCGCTCGGTATTTTTCATCGCATCGCAGTGAAATTCCGCTTAGTGCGCATGTGCAATATTCGCACTGCGACTGCGCCAAGTATCTTTGCTATGAAGATAGTATTTTTACTCACGGCTTTTTCATCGCTCCGGCGATCGTAATGTGATTGACAGGAAATGGGTGTTACTGGGCGGAAACAGGCCGTTTTATGGGAGTGTGGCTGAAAACGCTACCGTTTCCGGAAAAAACGCAGGAGTGGCCGGAGAAACGGGGGAGTGGTTGGGCGAACGCTGGGTGTGTTTGTGACGTCAAACCAGGAACGACAAGCACTGAACTGATCGCACAGGCAGAGTAAGTCTGGAGCTACTCTAAAACTGCTAAGTAGTTTGTGAGCGCAATATTGCGAATACATCGGTCGCAATTTTAAGATGCTAAGATACACTCCCAGTAGGCGGCGGCTTAGCGTGTGTAACTCTGCTAAATTCGCCTTGCGACCGATCAACTCGGAATGAGGGCCAGTGTACGTACTTTTGCGTACAAATGCCACGCTGGCCGTACAAAGTACACTCAGTGTGTACACACCCAAAGATACACCGTGAGCACTTAGCAGCTGCACGTGTGACTGTAATACACTTATAACCTTAGCAAGGAAAGGAGACCCGACACCAGATTGTACTTAAAATTCCGGGTTCCGACACACCAACATGTAATAACTGAAAGGGGGTTACAATAACAATACAATACAATAGAATAATGGCTACAATCAATAGTACATACGTGTTTGGTTTCACCTGCGCTTCCCAGTCTGGTCCTCAGTCATCAAGGTAGATGACTTTCAGAGTCTGTGATAGTGACCTGGCATGCAGCTGGCTCTTTATACAGTGGATCAAAACATAATACAATAGACACTGTGTGCTCTTCTTCCATTGGTTCGGGGGTGGGACATATCCTGTTCACCGGGGATCATTGGTCAGCTCAAGAGGTGGGCGATGGCTAAGACTTGAGATGTGATTTCTGTTGTTTGCATCTGAGTTCCCGCCCCATGATCAGTTAAACCCATCACATTAATCATACATAAATCTGGTATTATTAATAACTTAATGTTGTAATATATGATAATATTCTTATTCCCACCAGATTAATATTTACGTGACTCTGAACAATATGATCCCACACATGATATGGTTATCTATTTCCATCCTCAAGATATACATGTATCCACATACACATATATATATACTAGGTGCTACATCACGCCCTACGGGCGCTCTTCACACCGTCGCAAGGGCTACGCCCCGTTAACCCCTGCATGCCTTTCTGGGGTTCAATATTTGTATTATATGGAGTATTACCTGCATTCCTTTGTTAGTGGGTAAATATTGCACAATGAAAGGGCGTGCGATGGTGAAGGAGGCGCAGCCCCTTGCGACGGCGTGAACAGCACCTGCAGGGCACGATGTACAGAATGTAGTGGGTGCGGGGGGGGACTGCGGATGGGGGAGGGTGTCTGTAGATGCTGTGGGTGGAGGGGGGGCGGAAGCGGGGGGGAGGCTGGATGGGGAAGGGTCGGGAGGTGCTGCGGGTGGGAGAGGGGCAGAGGAGTGGGGGCTGCAGATGGGGGAGGGGTCCGGAGGCACTGCAGGTGGGGGAGGGGCAGGGGTGCCATAGGTGGGGGAGGGGCTGGTGCAGGGATGATGCGGATGGGTGAAGGGTTCCGGAGGTGCTGTGGGATGGGAAGGGGCGGGGGTGCCGGGGGTGGGGTAGGGGGTCTGGAGGCACCGTGG
Source organism: Pseudophryne corroboree (assembly GCF_028390025.1). Lineage (NCBI taxonomy): Eukaryota > Metazoa > Chordata > Amphibia > Anura > Myobatrachidae > Pseudophryne > Pseudophryne corroboree. The sequence continues at coordinate 1,041,299,144 of NC_086445.1, forward strand.
GTGGGGAAGGGGCAGGTGGTGCGGTGGATGGGGAAGTGGGTCCGGAGGCGCTGCAGGTGGGGGAGGGGCAGGGGTGCCACGGGTGGGTGAGGGGCAGGTGCAGGGATGTTGCGGATGGGTGAAGGGTTCTGGAGGTGCTGTGGGATGGGAAGGGGCGGGGGTGCCGGGGGTGGGGTAGGGGGTCCAGAGGCGCCGTGGGAGGGGGAGGGGCAGGTGGTGCGGTGGATGGGGAAGGGGGTCCGGAGGCGCTGCAGGTGGTGGAGGGCAGGTGCAGGGGTGCCGTGGGTGGGGGAGGGGTGGTTGAGGGGGTGACCGCGGATGGAGGAGGGTGTCTGCGGGTGGAGGGGAGGCAGGTGTAGGGGGAGACATATATGGGGGTGGATGGTGGAGGGGCGGCGGAGTGGGAGGCGGCGGTGGTGTAGGGGGTCTGGAGACAGCGTGTGGGGGAGGGGTGGAGTGCCGCATGTGGTGGTGGGTAAGGTGCAGAGGTGTGGTGCATTGGGGAGGGGTCTGGAGGCGCTGCGGGTACTGTACCTGGCAAAAAGGTAGTTGGAGGGTATGCAGTAACAAGGCCAGGACAGGGGTGATGGTCAGAACAGGGGTGATGTGGCCAGGACAGGGGTGAAGGGGTCAGGACAGGGGTGATGGGGCCAGGACAGGGGTGACGGGGCAAGGACAGGGGTGACGGGGCCAGGACAGGGGTGACGGGGCCAGGACAGAAATGACAGGGACAGGATAGGGGTGACAGGGCTAGGGTAGGGGCGGCAGGACCAGGACAGGGGTGACAGGGCCAGGATAGGGTTGACAGGGCAAGCACAGGGGTGACAAGGCCTGGATAAGGGTGACAGGGCCAGGATAAGGGTGAAAGGGCCAGGATAAGGGTGACAGGGCAAGGCCAGGGGTGACAGGGCAAGGCCAGGGGTGACAGGGACATGACAGAACACAGGGCACGGGAGAGATTGGTATTAGGGACAAAACAGTGGTGACAGACAGATGTGTCTTACCGGAGTCACTGCTGCTGGCTGCTGCTGTTCCACTCCAACCTGTTGGGATCTGCTGCTGGTGGAGACTTGGCATGGCTGACTCTCTCAGGCTGGAGTCCTGCTTCCTCTGCCCGTCCGCATCCCTCCCCCCCCCCCTCCTCAGTCACACACCGCGGACCTCGCGCGGCTGCCGGGCACTGTGGTAAGGGGAGACTGGGAGTGACTGGTTAGCCCCCAGGAGACGCTGCGGCTGGAGGGAGGAGGGGGTCATAGCATGCACACGGCGCAGACCTCGCGGCTGCCAGGCACTGTGGTAAGGGGAGACTGGGAGTGACTGGTTAGCCCCCAGGAGACGCTGCGGCTGGAGGGAGGAGGGGGTCAGAGCCTGCAAGCAGCGCAGACTTCTGCAGCGCTGCCCGCCGGCTAAAGTGTGAGAAGCAGGGTGCACCTCACTGCAGGCGGCAGCACTGCAGGTAGTGGTGGGGTTGTTGGGGCTGGAGATAACAGAGGCAGTACGGAACCTGCACAGCGGCAGGTGCCCCACAAAACTGCAGCTAAGAAGCGTGGAGTGTGCCAGAAAGTGACGCTCCTCCGCGCCAGAGAGCCCCTGCTGAGTATGCTGATGTGGGGGGTCAAGCACACAGTGAGCCGGTGCCCGTCTGTCTGTACGGCATACCCCCTCACACACCTCCATACCTCCCAACTGTCCCGATTTTCACGGGACAGTACAATTTTTATGGGTCTATCCCGCTGTCCCACCCGCGGGCCGCAGTGTCCCACGGTTGGGGGGGGCAGTTTGGAAGCTCCTGTACTCGCTGTTCTGCTTAGCAGAGCAGCTGTGAATAGACGCTGTGCGCATGCGCCCAGCGTCTATTAAGTGGAGACAAAGGGAGAGGGGGCACCAGGGGGTACGGATTAAGAGGGGGTTCCGGCAGCAGAGCCGTATTAAGGGGGGGGGGGGGCCCAGGGGGTACGTCCCGCGGGCCCCACAGTTTTAGGGGCCACCCCGGCTGGAGTAGCTCTGTCCCACCTCTGAAGCTCCCCCGTCCTGCCAGTAACAGCAGCAGCATTGTCCTACAGTCAGCACATGCTGCTGCGTGTTGGCAGGTCTGTGGTGTTGCAGGGAGGCAGAAGCCTCCCTGCTTTCTTCTGCCTGTGCGGGTGTGTACGGGGGGGATGTCTGGATTTACCCCTAGCTGAGGGTCCAAAATCCCATTTTAAAAGTTCTGGAATTTGCATAAGAGGGCGTGGCCACATGGGCCGCAATTAGGCCACGCCCCCAAACCCACAGCAGGCACAGCAATGAGATTACTCAAGTGCCCTGGGCCCCCAGACTCATAATCTGCCCCTGGGGGCATGCCAGCAGCTCACAGAGCGCTGGGCATGCCCATCACTGACGAAAATGGGGGCGTGGCTCGCGATTGCGGTCCTCCCGCGAAGCCACACCCCCTTTTCGTTGACCACGCCCTTTTTCACCATGCGTGTGTCCCTCATTCTGCCTAAAGAAAGCTGGGAGGTATGCACCCCTGTCTGCCTGAAGAAAGCTGGGAGGTATGCACCCCTGCCTGTGCCATGGCCATACCATCTGCTTCTGCCCCTAGTCTCCTATAGATTTGCCCAGATCTGTGACTCATTTGACTAACTCCGCCCAGTGTTGTGACTCCGCCCAGCGTTAGCAAATGAGGAACAAAGTCACAGATCTGGGCTATTATATAGGAGATATATATATATATATATATATATATATATATATACACACATACTCCTGCTATTACGATTTGTTAGTAATCATATATATATATATATATATATATATATACAAATGTCCAACAATGAACGGCACTCAGAGACACGTATACTTGCAAAAGATTGTATTCCAAATCGTCAACGTTTCGGGGAGCGAAACCCCGTCGTCAGGACACAGCAAAAACACAAATACACGACACACTTACCCTCCTAAATACCCCAGTAGTCTCACCGCCGCCATCCGTCATGTGCACGCCCGCTACTCACTCCGCTTCCGCTCGCGTCATCAAACTCCCGCTTCCGGAATCAGCCGTCTCCATGGGAACCCAAAGCTTGCGGTTACACTCGTACCCGGCTGCAGTCCATTAGCAGGAAGAGACGCCGGCATGACTCACAGGGGAGGCTGGGCTGGCAACACAGAAGACAGGCAGAAACATGAGACAAATACATAAAAACAGTGTATAGCAACCAGCAAAACAGAATAGACACAGCAGCATGTATCATATACACATCACCAGTAGAAATTAAAAACACAAACAAATTACACAAGCATATTCCAGTTGATCTTCTCGTTAAGACCCCCAGGGGCACAGGTGCCCAATCTCAGAATCCATTTAGTTTCTTTAACTAAGAGAGACTTGGCACGATCACCACCCCTTAGACTAGGGGGTACGTGATTTGTTTGTTTGTGTTTTTAATTTCTACTGGTGATGTGTATATGATACATGCTGCTGTGTCTATTCTGTTTTGCTGGTTGCTATACACTGTTTTTATGTATTTGTCTCATGTTTCGGCCTGTCTTCTGTGTTGCCAGCCCAGCCTCCCCTGTGAGTCATGCCGGCGTCTCTTCCTGCCAATGGACCGCAGCCGGGTACGAGATGAACCGCAAGCTTTGGGTTCCCATGGAGACGGCTGATTCCGGAAGCGGGAGTTTGATGACGCGAGCAGAAGCGGAGTGAGTAGCGGGCGTGCACATGACGGATGGCGGCGGTGAGACTACTGAGGTATTTAGGAGGGTAAGTGTGTCGTGTATTTGTGTTTTTGCTGTGTCCTGACGACGGGGTTTCGCTCCCCGAAACGTTGACGATTTGGAATACAATCTTTTGCAAGTATACGTGTCTCTGAGTGCCGTTCATTGTTGGACATTTATTTATTATTGGTTCTGGCACCTGAGCTTCATTAACTCTTATATGGGAGTGCCGGCTGCTGCTGGATTCATGTATTAGTGCTCCAAGCTGTGGAGCACACGTTGCATGGCACCCACCTGATTTGTTTACAGCACCTACTCTGCTATTTGTTTTTAAGCCACTGCATACAGATGGATCCTGCTGCATCTTTTTCCCAGGATACCCCTGGGTTCAGGAACTCTAGGATTACTGACATGGGAGAGACGTTTAGTTTTTCTCAGGCTGAAATTGACCTAATCCTCTGCCAAGAAGTGATTTCAGATACTGACAAGGCTGTGAATGCAGAAACACTTTTTCACCAAATCTGGAGGTTGAAGCGTAGGGAGATTGATTACATGCTACATAGTAGCTCCCTTTCGGAATATTTTAGGGAACACAAAATCCCTAGGGGTTTCCGGGTGAGAAACGTCCCGACCATAGGACGCAACAACCCGGACTTTGTGCGCAAATGGATCGCCATTTTAAATAAATGCGCTTTCGACCTTATGATTTTGGTTATCGATGAGGCAAATAAAGAACTGATAGCTACTCGATCTAAGATTAGGGCGTTTGAATCTGCTTCACTTAAAGTGCTGGAGGAAGATTCTTCCCAAGAATGGTTGAAGAAATTGGAAACACAGTGCCAGCAGTACCAGAAAGACTTGCTTAAGTTTAAACGAAACAAAAAACTGGCAGTTGATGCAGATTATGAGGACTACCAGGTATATAGGTGGTTAGTGGGAAATGAACCAACCAAGGTTCCTCAAAGATTTCCTAGATCTAGGAGACCCTGGCACAAGAAATCCTCTAACAGTGATAGGCAAGGGCCGCGCTCCAGCTCAGATAGCGAATTTGCTGCATCGGAAGGTGATGATGTACTCGCAGATAAGGAAGCCCCTTTAGTGAAGGGCACCCGAACCGTCAAAAAACCTATAACCTCACTGCCACCCGACGGGGTGGCCAGAACAAAAGGAGTACGGGCAGTCACGCAGCGTCAGAATCGCTGATTTTCAATTTATCGCAGCGAAGTTTGGAGCCGGCTGAAATCTCGGTGCTTTGTAAAGGCCTCAGTTTTGTGCCCACTAACCTCCACGATGTATATAACTGGTCCAAAGATGTACATGCCTTCTCTAGAAAATTGCGACTTAAAGAGTTCTTCCAGCATTCTTCAGATACTAGCGATTCCTCCATCTTTTCCAGCTTCATCAAACGCTCATCGAGATCGTCATTTGACCCTGGTTCATCCAATGCCTCTATAAAATCTTTTCACCGGCTACTTGATGACTCCATCACTAAATTCGCAGCGGCACCAGCCAAAATCAAGTTTAATCTTTCTAAAGCTGAAACCAAAGCTCTAGAAGCCTTGGCGTCTTACGACGATATCATAATTAGACCCGCCGATAAAGGTGGGGCGATTGTGGTTTTAGACTTACAATTCTATAGAGATGAGATCTATGCTCAATTGGATGATGTGGAAGTCTATCGCAAATTACCATCAGACCCAACTTCACGGTTCCAGAAAGAACTTTTGGGGATTCTCAATTCAGCCCAACTATCCGGTCAATTACCAAAGAAAATAGTTAAAGCCCTGGATGTCAACCACCCTAGGGTTCCGTTGCTTTATACTCCCTAAGCTACACAAGGACTCCTTGAAACCTCCGGGACGCCCTATTATCTCGGCCCCTGATTCGTTATACAGACCAGTTGCTCAGCTACTTGATTCCATTTTACAGCCTTTATTGCTACATAGAGACTCTTTTCTCAAGGACACCACTTCATTCCTCAAGAAATTACAGTCTGTTCAGGACATCCCTCCAGGAACTTTGCTTTGCTGCCTCGATGTTTGCAGCTTATATACGGCTATCCCTCATGATGAAGGGCTTCGGGCCATGAGGAATTTCTTGCAGGCTGAACTTCCTGAACAGCTATTTGACCATGAGCTATTTTTGTCCCTCTTGGAGTTAACTCTCAAACGTAATTATTTTTTGTTTGATGGTTCTTTTTTTCTCCAGCTAAGAGGGTGTGCGATGGGGTCCCCTGTGGCCCCGTCGTACGCAAATATTTTTATGTTTGAACAGGAAAAACTGATCTTTTTCTCCAATTCGTCTATTGGCGACAATATTCTTTTATACTGTCGCTATATAGACGATATTTTTCTGTTGTGGAGTGGGGGACAGGATGCGCTTGTTAAATTTTTGAATGAGGTTAATGGCTCTGATTCCCCCATTAAGTTTACACATACGTGCAGTATGACAGACATCCACTTTCTTGATGTCATGATTCGTCTCGAAAGTGGCTGTCTGTCTACGGAGGTTTTTCATAAACCCACTGATCGGAATACTCTTTTATTAGCGTCTAGCCATCATCCAGAGCCCCTCAAGAAAGGGCTCCCTCGTTCTCAAATTATGCGAATAGCCAGAATAGCGTCAGATCCCTCCAAAGTACCTGGTGAACTTGATGTCTTAATTCATAATTTTACATCTCGTGGTTATGATCCGGGTTTACTTGAGAGGCAGAAGCAGGAGATTTTGGGCATGTCTAGGCAATCCCTTTTGGTACCAACGGATAAACAGCTTAAAAACAGGATTCCTTTTCCTTGTAATTTCACTTCCTCTAGTGGAGGGGTGAGTAGAGCCACGAGGGCACTGTGGCCAATAGTGTCCTCGGATCCTGAGCTCAAAGTGTTTCACCATACTACTCCTCTGATGTCGTTCCGCCGTGGCCGGAATATTAAAGATAGATTAGTCAGAACTGACATCACTGGGATGGGTATTGCTAGGCCCCCTAATGTTTTCTACAAACCTTCAGGTTGTTACCGGTGTAGTGGTTGTGCAACGTGCAAATTGATGTTGAACTGTAAATCGTTCAAACATCCTCATTGCCACAAAATATATGACATCAGGTTTGTATTAACCTGCTCCTCTGCATTTGTTGTGTATATCATTGTTTGCCCTTGTGGGCTAATGTATGTGGGCCAAACTACCCGCAAGTTCTCTGAGAGGATGGCGGCTCATAGATCAGCCATCAAACTTACCCTTGAAGGCAAAGTGATCGATCAACCGGTAGCTAAACATTTCAAAAGTGCTGGACATACGCTAGAGTCGCTTCGGTACTTTATCATTGACCACGTACCCCCTAGTCTAAGGGGTGGTGATCGTGCCAAGTCTCTCTTAGTTAAAGAAACTAAATGGATTCTGAGATTGGGCACCTGTGCCCCTGGGGGTCTTAACGAGAAGATCAACTGGAATATGCTTGTGTAATTTGTTTGTTTGTGTTTTTAATTTCTACTGGTGATGTGTATATGATACATGCTGCTGTGTCTATTCTGTTTTGCTGGTTGCTATACACTGTTTTTATGTATTTGTCTCATGTTTCTGCCTGTCTTCTGTGTTGCCAGCCCAGCCTCCCCTGTGAGTCATGCCGGCGTCTCTTCCTGCCAATGGACCGCAGCCGGGTACGAGGTGAACCGCAAGCTTTGGGTTCCCATGGAGACAGCTGATTCCGGAAGCGGGAGTTTGATGACGCGAGCGGAAGCGGAGTGAGTAGCGGGCGTGCACATGACGGATGGCGGCGGTGAGACTACTGGGGTATTTAGGAGGGTAAGTGTGTCGTGTATTTGTGTTTTTGCTGTGTCCTGACGACGGGGTTTCGCTCCCCGAAACGTTGACGATTTGGAATACAATCTTTTGCAAGTATACGTGTCTCTGAGTGCCGTTCATTGTTGGACATTTATTTATTATTGGTTCTGGCACCTGAGCTTCATTAACTCTTATATGGGAGTGCCGGCTGCTGCTGGATTCATATATATATATACAAATATATATATCTCCAAGAGTTTAGACTATGAATGTCATTACCTCAGATTTCTAAATGTCTGGTTTGTAATTTTGTTAGCTATTGCTAATTGAGTTTCTCTTCAGCCGAGCTAGGTTCCTGGATATTGTCTTTCTTGTTTGCCCCGTCCTCAGATAAGACAATGACAATCCAGTATTTTATTGTCTTCAACAGAAACTGGGCTACCCTAGAACAATAGGAGTAAACAAATGTGTTTGCCTTTTTCATAGAATTTCAAAGCTTTGTGTAAATAAGGCCATTGTATTTGAGTCTCTGGGAGTATAATTTATGTGTGACCCATCTTCATGCTATTAGAAGAGAAAGCAGACTGGGTGATTTATGCAATATATGGATTAGATATATGATATGTCTTTGTGGCTTTTCCATGCGAGTACAAATTCCACTGTAATTACTCATACCACACTCTAATACGCAGGACCGCAGGAGCGACCATACGCAAACTGCGAATATGTGCACACACGGCCGAATAAGTACGCACACGGAGGCCATCTGTGTGTAGTTTGTACGTGATGTGTGTATTGCAATATTTTTCGACTTCGACAGATTTTGGGGAGGATAATCATCACCACTATATGCCCTAACCACGACACGTGATACATCATCCAGTCCATCGTCAGAGGAAGATAATTAGCTGAGATCAAATCAGCAACATTTGGAGTAATCTGTATTCCCAAGTATTTTAAACCTCTATCTTGCCAGTGGAACATGTATATAGCTTTCACATTGTGGATCTCATTCACAGGAAGGTTAATAGGCAAAGCTTCGGTTTTGGTACTATTCAATTTATAATACGAAACTATAGAGAATTCTTCCAGTACGGGGAAGAAATGGGAAAGCGCAGAGGGAGGGTCCACTAATGTGAGCAATACGTCATCAGCGAAGAGACAAATTTTGTAAGCTTTACCAAATAATTCTGGTCCTTTTATATTAGGATTTGATCTGATTTTTTCCACTAGGGGTTCAATCAGTAGCGCAAACACCAATGGAGAAAGAGGACATCCTTGGCGTGTCCCGTTTGTACTAGGAAATTTTGGTGAAAGCATGCCGTTTACGTACACCTTGGCTGATTGGTTAGTGTAAAGGGCTAATATGGAGGATAGGATTCTACCAGTAAATCCAAACTTATCCAACACCGCCCGCATGTAGCCACAATGAACACGGTCAAATGCCTTCTCCTCGTCTAACGATAACTGCAAAAGAGGAGAGTTAGTGTTCGAATAAAGGTCATTAATCCGTCTAGTATTCTCGGGGGATTGTCTCCCTTGGATGAATCCAACCTGATCGTGATGTAACAAACTAGGTAGATAAGGGCACAATCGGTTAGCTATAAGTTTCGCGTAGATTTTAATGTCCGTGTTCAAAAAGGCTACCGGGCGGTAAATAGGCATAAACACCGGGTTACCCGGTTTTAGGAAGGCAATTATATGGGCTTCCAACATCTCATCCGGGAATGAGTCGTATTCAGATGCATGGTTAAAGACAGTAGTCAGGGGAGGAACCAAGGATTCCTTAAAGCTTTTGTAGAAGTTATTTGTATACAGTACCCCCGTCAGGTCCCGGGGATTTATTCAGTAGAGAGGGAATCAATAACAGCAGAGATTTCTTCTTGGGACCATGGTGATGCTAAGAATTGCAAAGTATCCTCGGTTAGAGTCGAGAGTTTAATTCCATTTAAAAAGTTATCAATTAAAGGCATAATGTGTTGAGGGGTCAAGGGGTCATCCTTCAAATTATATAGGGACGAATAGTATTTGGCAAAGGCATTTGCTATGTCCGAGGGATTAGATACCTTTATTGAGCCTAAGGTGTTTATTGATTTCACACGATCTCGAGCAGCTTTCCCCCTCAGTTTTCGTGCAAGAATTCTGCCGGTTTTGTCACCGTGGGTGTAGAGAATTTTTGCTTTAATTTAAAAAGATTTTTATGGACTCCCTGATGCGAGCTCTTATTCATTTCTTCCCTGGCAGTCATGAGAGTCTGGTAAATCCTTTTATTATCTGGAGATAATTTAAGTTTATTTTCTAAATCTAAAATGAGAGCTTCCAGCTCCACCTGTTTCTTAAGGGATGTTTTTCTAAAACATGCCGCTAACTGAATAGCCACACCCCTGACCACTGCCTTCAAAGCACACCAATTATTGAATTGAGACGTATCCTCAGGATAGGTTCACCTCTAGGTATTGAGAGATGGCTAGGGTAAGGGATTGCTTGGCTACTAGGTCTTCCAGTAAATAATCTCTCCATAGCGCCATATTCTAGTTGGGGTTTTAGAGGGAGAAGTGACAAACTTTAAGAGTAGGGTGGAGTGATCCGACCAGGACACTGGCAAAATAGAGGCCTTTTATACCTGTTGTAAGGTCGATTTATCAGAAATGGCTAGATCAATCCTTGAGAAAGAGGAATGGACCGGGGGGGAAAAGGTGTAGTCCCTACCGGAAGGATTTTTAGCCCTCCATATATCGTACAGTTCATATTCATGAAGAATATGACGAAAGACTCGGGAACTATCATATGTCATGGTCGGGCGCAAAGGCGTTGAGTGGATGATCTATCCACCAGTGGGTCGGGAGCGATGTTAGAATCACCTAAAATTAAGAGGGACCCCACTATGTTTTTCTGAATAACTTTACAAAATTTCCTGAGAAAAGGGATTTGTTTAGTATTGGGAACATACACAGCAGCTAATGTGATCGATTTATCGTCTAGTTTCCCCTGTAGAATTATGTATCTACCCTCCTGATCAGACAGTTGGTTATCTAGAACAAAGTTTCAAGAGTTATATATGAGAACAGCTACCCCCCCGCTTTCTTGGAGGGGCCGTTCGCTGAATAACAGTGAGGGAATTTGCTATTAATAAACAATGGGGGGCCAGAATTTATGAAGTGCGTTTCCTGAACCGCCACTATGTGGGCTTTTTGTTTTGCGAAATAATTCAAGGCTATTTTGCGTTTATTTGGGGCATTTAGACCCTTTGCGTTAATTGAAAGTATATTAACCATATTGACACCTAAAAAGAGTTGCTAAAGAATGAGAACCGAGCCTTTCCTGTAGTGGAAGTGATTACAATAAAAAGTACCAAGAGGCGAACAACAATTGTAACAAATATCAAGTCTATCATATGCAGGGAGTGGGGGAAAAAAGGGAGAGAGGAAAGAAAAAAAGGCACCAGGTAAGTGTCGCCATGGGCTGCCATCGAGGGCAACACAACGGGGACATGGTGGGGTCAGAAGCCCACCCTTGCTACATAATATACATCATTGCAAGTGTAACCCCTTGCTAACCAGTAACTAATATTTTAACTTCTAGACTGGATAAATTGAGCATAGCTGTCATATGTCTGGTAGTATGGCCCAAAATGTGTACATACATCCTAACCCAATGTAAGGTTTAAGTCCAATTCACCACCTTGAATAAAGCAACCGTCCAAATAGATACAGCCATTTGTGGCGTCCAACAGGCAAAGCAACTCGTCGTAAACAAATGTACAAAAAGGTCAGTTAGCGACCAAATAGCATGAAGACATAAAAACAGATACGTTATTCAAGGTGGAGGAACCAGCAAACAGTACGATCTGGATCCAGTTTGTCAATATATACATGAAACATCCAGCAAAACGGAATGAACATATTTCTAACAATTCCCTGTTATTAAGGAAAAGAGGGAGAGAGGACAGAAGATCCTAGGTTTGAAATGATAGAATAATAATAAGTCCAGGAACATGTCAAACAGTGTCAGGTAGAGTCTATACCAGAGGCATAACTAAGGGGGGGTCGAGTAGGGCACGTGCCCTGGGCGTCTTGGCATGCCCAGCAGAGGGGGGCGCCGGCCAGGGCATCATGCCCACCCGCCCCCGCTATTGCTCTGCCCCCGTCCCGCTGCAATGTGAGGGGAGGAGAGCGCAGCGTCTCTCTTGCCCCTCAATGTGCTCACTGCTCAGTGTGTGTCTGTCTGGTCTCCGGCGGCGTTAGCCAATCAGAGCTTGAGGACCGGCTCCTGATTGGCTGCCGGTCCGCGAGCTCTGATTGGCTAACAAACCGGCACCACAGTTAACATAGCCACCGCCGGAGACCGGACTTCATGGAGCGTTGAGGGGCAGGAGAGGCGCTGCGCTGCACTCTCCTCCCCTCACAGAGCAGAGGCCAGCGGGCAGCGGCAGCAGTGACAGTAAGTGGGTATCCTGGTTGAAGTAAGCAGCAGCCAGCGGGAGGGGGGGTCATGTATCTGGCACTGTGGGGCAATATGTATCTGGCACTGTGGGGCACTGTGTATCTGGCACTGTGGGGCACTGTGTATCTGGCACTGTGGGGCACTGTGTATCTGGCACTGTGGGGCAATATGTATCTGGCACTGTGGGGCACTGTGTATCTGGCACTGTGGGGCACTGTGTATCTGGCACTGTGGGGCAATATGTATCTGGCACTGTGGGGCACTGTGTATCTGACACTGTGGGGCAATATGTATCTGGCACTGTGGGGCAATATGTATCTGGCACTGTGGGGCACTGTGTATCTGGCACTGTGGGGCAATATGTATCTGGCACTGTGGGGCACTGTGTATCTGGCACTGTGGGGCACTGTGTATCTGGCACTGTGGGGCAATATGTATCTGGCACTGAGGGGCACTGTGTATCTGGCACTGTGGGGCACTGTGTATCTGGCACTGTGGGGCAATATGTATCTGGCACTGTGGGGCACTGTGTATCTGACACTGTGGGGCAATATGTATCTGGCACTGTGGGGCAATATGTATCTGGCACTGTGGGGCACTGTGTATCTGGCACTGTGGGGCAATATGTATCTGGCACTGTGGGGCACTGTGTATCTGGCACTGTGGGGCACTGTGTATCTGGCACTGTGGGGCAATATGTATCTGGCACTGTGGGGCACTGTGTATCTGGCACTGTGGGGCACTGTGTATCTGGCACTGTGGGGCAATGTGTATCTGTCACTGTGGGGCAATATGTATCTGGCACTGTGGGGCAATTGTGTATCTGGCACTGTGGGGCAATTGTGTATCTGGCACTGTGTACTGTGTAAAAATGGGACTCAGCGTGCATACTGTGTAAAAAGGGGACTCTGCGTGTGTACTGTACAAAAACTGAACGAAGGTGTGCTGAGAGACGACACAAGGGGTAGGTGACAGAGTGCTGAGAGACGACACAGGGGGTAAGTGATAGTCATGTTGGCACGCCCCATATTCAGTGGCCATGCCCCTTCTGGTATGTGGCCACACCCCTTCTGGTGCATGGCCATGCCCATTTTTTCGGCGCGAGCACACATACTTAATTTTCTGTTTGTTTTTTTGTTTTGTTTTTTTCGGGGGGGGGGGGGGGGGGGCTCCGAAAACCCTAGTTACGCCTCTGGTCTATACCTGAAAGAGAGATAATATACGACAAGTTCTCTTAATCATACGACCTGACAGATTGAAGTAGAGATCATTTCGGGCTGCCTGCTACTTCCCAGTCTTGTTCCACTTTGAGGTTTCGGGGAGATTTAGTGGAGATGTCGGTCAAGTTCCAGGCTGCCAAAAACTGAATGCCCGCATCCGGGGTGGTAATTGAAGTGGTGGTTCCGTTTCTCCTGATCAGGAGCTTCACAGGGGAGCCCCATTTGTAAGGTATGTCCGCTGCTCGGAGTGCTTTGGTGACTGGGTAAAAGGATCTCCGTAGAGCAAGTGTTGCCGCAGAGAGGTCACCAAATATTTGGAGGTCGCCCAGGATAGCAGATGAAGTATCCGAAGGAAGAGCCGCCTGGATAATTTTCTCCTTGATATGATAATAGTGCATTCTCATCAAGGTGTCTTTTGGAACATCCCTCGGAGCGTTTCTTGCTTTTGGTAATCTGTGGATGCGGTCTATCAAAAATGTGTGTATCGTCACCGTAGGAAGTAGCTTAATGAAGATATCAGTGACGTACTGTGGTAAGTCAGGGTTCGAGATGTCTTCAGGGATTCCTCTGAATTTAATATTTTGACGTCACGATCGGTCTTCTAAGCCGCACGTTTTTCGTCTGAGTTCTGTGACTTCAGATTGCAAATCTTCGCATTTTTCGATCAGTTTATTATGTGACTTAACCACTTCCTCGAGTTTGTTTTCGAGATGGTCTGTTCTTTGTCCAATCGCGTCCACAGACTGTTGACAAGTCTGTAGTGCGGCTGTGAAGTCAGCTACAATGTCTGATTTGAACGATGCCAAAAGTTGTTTCATGAAACCCAGCCTCAGCGGCGAGTCATCTCCCTGCTCACGTTTAGGTATATTATCTGTAAGGAAGTGATCCATTTTGGAGCTTTGTCCCTGCGTAAGTTTCGAACCTGTGTCACTTTTCCCAGTAGCTTTGGAGTTCTGCTCAGACGGGGAATGTTTGAAGAAATTCACCGAGGTCTGGTCCTTCTGACGTTTAGGAGGCATAGTTAGGAATACAAGATTCAATGTCTAATGATGAAATCGGTGGGGTAGGAAACAAAATACCATCTCAATGTAGGGTTACATATGCAGGGGAGTGATTTCAAAGAATTGGTAGCGAGGGAGGGAATGTAATGAGCCAATTACATCTTTTCGTGCTTTTCAAACTTGCTCTGACTCAAACACGGCTTTCTACCCACGGTGGGGTCACAGCAAACCTATGACTGCTTTTGATACAATAGATCTTGCCCTCCAATCCTGGGCCACTGGCCTTTTTGGGACCCAAGAGAGACTCACCGGGTTAAGGAGGTAGATGTCAGCTAGCGTGAAACAACCTGCAGTGGGCTAATAGTAACTTTATACAGTGAAGACTTTATGGCGGTACGGTATCAGAGATTATATAGAGACTGACGATAGCCACAAGCTGGTGCTGCTGTGGTATTAATAGTTTAGAGACAGTTTATATATCAAGGAACAGTAATTGTAGGACCAGAGGCGTAGCGTGGAGCCATGGCTCCCGGAGCAAGCTCACGTCCCAGCGCCCCCCTATATACAGATGCTGGGGTGAGGGGGGAGACAGATGCTGGGGGAGAGAGAGGAGGGGGGGCAGGTGTTGGGCAGAGAGGTGGGGACAGATGCTGGGAGAGAATAGAGAGAGAGGGGGCAGTGGCGCACGCAGGGAGGGGTTCCGAGTACCTGGAAACCTCCCATGATGAGCCAACATTTTTATTTTTGAGACGGAGACAGCAGTGTCTTCATCTCAGTAAAAGCCGCGATCGCGTACGCAACCGCGTAGCTGCTCTAGCAGAGAGCTGTGTAGCTCTCTGCATAGAGCGTGTCACGGGGGGGGGGGGGGGAGCTGCTGGCTGTGCATGGTCAGCCATAGCAGCTCCCTCCGAGGTCCACACAGTTCCGCCTGTCAGAGTCACCGTCAGCGGCGGGCGGAGGCATTCACTGTCAGCGGCGGAGATGCAGTAGTCGGGACATCGGCAATGATGGAAGCAGCAGACGGAGGCAGTCACCATCAGCGGCAGAGCTGCAGGTCCTCGGCTATGGTGGAAGTGGCAGGAAGGCACAAGTGAGCATGTATATTTATTTTTTACAGTTTGTGAATACAGCTATACTATATATGTACATGTATAAACCTGCGGTTTAGAGTATCAATTACTTGAAAAGTCCTGGTCTCACCCTCCCCCTACCCTACCTAACCCTCCCTTTTAGGTGCCTAACCCTAACCCTCATCCCCCCCACCACAGCCTAACCCTAACCCCCCCTTCCCCCAGGTAGCACCTAAACCTAACTCACCCTTCCCGCACACCCTAAACAGTCTCCTCCCGGAGCCTAACACCCCCCTTCATGGTGGTGCCTAACCCTAAACCAAACCCCCCCACCCTCCGCACCCTAACTCTAAGTCCCCTGGGGGTCGACTAAACCTAACCCCCCCCCCCCCCCCTCCATCCCCGGTGTAATACTTACCCACCCCACTGACGGTCGGGATACGGCGTCGTGTCCTGGCCCCTTTTGGGATTCCGGTGTGGCATTCCGTTGTGTGTTGGGATTCTGGCGCATCCCATAATATATATAAACATATATATATATATATATATATATATATATAATATCTCCCATATATAATATATATAATGCCCTCCCTGGAACCATCAGATTCAGTTTGACCTTCAGTAAAACACAAATTAATTTTTGGGATGTGACCATCAAAAATGAGAATAATACATTGCTAACTTCAATCCACAGTAAGGACTCTGACCCAGTGGCGGAACTGTGGGAGGCAGTGGAGTCGGCTGCCGCCGGGCTCCTGACCTCAAGGGGGCACCTGTCCTCCATTGCCTCCCACTGCCCGACAATCAATCGCCGCTCTGCCAAATGTGGATGGAGGATCGGTGTCAGTGTCGTGACACGGCTGCAGCAGCTGCCTCCTCGTATCCACAGAGACGAGCTGGCAGCTGGCTGCAGCTAGGGGGAGCTCCAGCGCACAGCTGATCACAGGCACTTCCAGAAGAGCTGGCCGTCTATAGCTCTCTCTTCCTCCATCCTGCTGCTAGCCGAAGGTAGGCACTGGCACCACCTGCCTCATGCTGCTGCACTGTGTATGTGTGGTGTGTGTGGTGTATGTGTGTGTATGGGGTTGATTACTGGGGGTATCTTTAATAAATATTGGCAACACTGACTGTTTATGTGTGTTGATAATTTTAAGGGAGGTGTGTGTGTGTCTGTGTGTTTTAACGAAAGTTGTGTGTTTAAGTGAAAAAGACGTGTGTGTGTGTGTGTGTGTGTGTGTGTGTGTGTGTGTGTAATTAAATGAGGCGTGGTGTGTGTAATTGTGTGTAAGTGTGTGTGTGTAATTGTGTGTGTAATTAAATGAGGTGTGTGTGTGTAATTGTGTGTGTGTGTGTGTGTGTGTAATTGTGTGTGTAATTAAATGAGGCGTGGTGTGTGTGTGTGTGTAATTGTGTGTGTAGTTGAAAGAGGCATGTGTGTGTCTGTTTAATTGAAAGAGGCATGTGTGTGTAATTGTGGGTGTGTAACTGTGTTTGTGTGTAATTGAAATAGGCGTGTGTGTATGTAAGTGAAAGGCATGTGAGTGTGTAAGTGAAAGGCATGTGAGTGTGTGTGTGTAATTGAATGAGGCGTGGTATGTGTGTGTGTGTGTAATTGTGTGTGTGTAATTGAAAGAGGCATGGGTGTGTCTGTTTAAGTGAAAGAGGCATGTGTGTGTGTAATTGTGTGTGTGTGTGTGTGTGTAATTGAAAAAGGCGTGTGTGTGTGTAATTGTGTGTGTGTAATTGAAAGATGCATATGTGTGTAAGTGAAAGAGGCATGTGAGTGTGGGTTTACGTGAGAGGCATGTAAGTGTGTGTAAGTAAAAGACATGCATGTGTGTGTAAGTGAAAGATGCGTGTGTGTAAGTGAAAGGCGTGTGTGTGTAAGTGAAAGATGCATGTGTGTGTGTGTGTAATTGAAAGAGGCATGTGTGTGTCTGTTTAATTGAAAGAGGTTTGTGTAAGTGAAAGAGGTATGTGTATCTATGGGATCAGTACTAAATGCCGCCGGCCGGAATCCCGGCGGTCGAAATACCGACGCCGGAATCCCGACCACACAATCCCGACAGGGGTGGCGAGCGGAACGCAGCCCCTTGCGGGCTCGCTACGCTCGGCACACTATTATATTCTCCCTCTATGGGTGTCGTGGACATCCACGAAGGGAGAGTATGTCGGGATTGTGGCGGTTGGGATTCCGGCGTCGGTATTTCGACCGCCGGGATTCCGGCCGGCGGCATCTTGACCGCATCCCGTATCTATACTACTATTGTGAAAGTACTATTGTGAGTACGCTGCTACTGTTCACCCCAAGTACCAGATATCTACATATGGTGTGTGTGTGTGTATATATATATATATATATATATATATATAAAAGTGCCGGCACTCTCTCCTCCTCCAGTTAATGCCCAGGTGCCTCCTAACAGGTTTGTGGGACCTTGTAGCTAAATCAATGAAGTGGCACTCACGGGACTTGATTGATAAAAATAAGACTCAGGACACGGCGGTCTCAGCTGAAAGATCTTTCATCTGAGACCGCCGTGTCCTGAGTCTTATTTTTATCAATCAAGTCCCGTGAGTGCCACTTCTTCATTTTATTTTTATATATATATATATATATATATATATATATATATATATATATATATATTCCTATATGTATAGGGGGGGGCACCAGCATTTTATCATGCCTCCGGGCGACTGGGGCGAACTTACGCCACTGCTCTGACCGTAACATTCTTTTATTGCACTCCAGTTTTCATCCAGCGCCTTTGAAAAAGGGCTTGCCTTTCTCTCAACTGCTGAGGGTGATACGCATCACCTCTAATCCAAAGGAATTACCAGGAGCTTTGGAATCTATGTGCCAGAGATTCTTGGACAGAGGAAACTCCAAGAAACTCCAAGAATGAAATCAATAATGCTTTATCGCGGATTGAGAAACTCAACAGAACTGAACTTCTACATGTGAAAACTGATCCTACCAATAAAGATCGGGATAGGCTCAATTTTTCCAGTATGTTCACAACGGCATCAGCCTTTATGCGTAACCGCATCAGGGAACATTGGCATTTGATCTCCAGTGGTCCGACATTGAAAAAATACTTATCTCTAATACCAAGATTTGCTTATAGACGAGGACCGAATCTCAAGGACCTTTTGGTCAAGACAGACTTTTCACAGCGGAAACCTAGACAGATGTCCAATTGGCTTACCACCAAACCGGGAGTATTTAAGTGTACAGGATGTTCGAATTGCTCTTTTCTGATAATAGGCA
This sequence comes from Pseudophryne corroboree, assembly GCF_028390025.1. Lineage (NCBI taxonomy): Eukaryota > Metazoa > Chordata > Amphibia > Anura > Myobatrachidae > Pseudophryne > Pseudophryne corroboree. The sequence continues at coordinate 1,041,317,628 of NC_086445.1, forward strand.
ATCGCTTCAAAAATCCCACTGATGGGAGGGAATATTCCATCAAATATAGGCTAGACTGTAACAGTAGATTTGTTGTTTACATTTTGAGCATGACCATGCAACCGTCTGTATGTCGGCAAGACTAGTAGAATGATGAAAGAACGGCTCAGCCAACACCGCTCATCTATCAAGAAGTGCCTAATTGCCACAGACACCTCAAAAGACTTAACTAACTTACCGGTCGCAAGACACTTCAAGGATGCACATCATACTGTTAAACAGCTCAAATGTTGTATCATTGATCACATACCGCCCCTACAACGTGGTATCAACTCTGCAGGGTGCCCAAACTTTTGCAGATGCCATTTTTTGTTTTCTGTTCTTTTGATAGTGTAAATGATGGAAATAAAATCAAACTTTTTTTTACATGTTATAAGAATGTCTAATCTGTAATTTGATGCCTTTTGGAGATTTTTCCATCTTTCCTTGGCTTCTTTTTGCACATTAAAATGAATTTTTGCCTGGGGTGCCCAAAGTTTCGATCCCCACTGTATAGTGACTTTTTGTTGGACTCTGCATTCCGCTGTTTGGTTTAATTTTCTTAGACACAGCCGTGTGTCCTGTCATTGATGTTCTTTGCATGCTATGTGCTGTCAGACACCGCCGTGTGTCTTTATAGATCTAGAGACTCGATCCTGACAGGCAGTGCCGTAACTAGGCATTTTAGCGCTGTGTAACAACAGACAAAGAGGAAGGGGGGTGCAAATCCCCACCCCCAAATTCCCTTCCGCATACTGAAAATTACCTGTAACAATCCCTGAACCTATCTGGTAATAAAATTCAGAGAATTCGTCACAAATGTTTGCAAACACATGTTTAGCTGCTGGCCACTTCACGGCTTCTCTGATACAGCAGTCCTAACCTACATAATAGCAGTGCCCACATAGGGCCATGTAATTTGTCACAGTACGCCTCATGATAAAGGCTATTACTAAAACACTTCCAGACAGAGAGCTAACTTACCCGGGAGCCACCCCCAGGATCTCCCATTGGCACTACAAGGAACAGCATGCCTTCCAAATGCTGCTCCCATTCAATGCCTCATGCACACAAGCAGACAAACAATTTGGAAGCTGCTCAATCATACCTGGAGGTAATTATATATCAGGTGCTGGAAGGGGGAGGGGTCACAGACAAACAACAGACAAAGAGGAAGGGGGGTGCAAATCCCCACCCCCAAATTCCCTTCCGCACACCGAAAATTGTTAAGGGTTGTTTTGCAAAGAAGCAAAAGAAAGGCTGTTTGGTATGTCTCTCTGGGGCACACTTTATTTAAATTAACTGGATGGTGAAGTTATGAAACCGTGATATATATATGTGATGTATTAAAACTTAACTTTTAATATATTCAACAGACTAAAAAATTATATACTACAATATTATAAGGAAAAGATTAATTAATTAACAAATTAGCCATATGAAAAAAAATCTCGCTGCTTAAATCAGCAAAATAGGTTAAAACAAGTATTAAATAGCATATATAGATGACGATCTAGTGATATGTCACTCGCTTATTTAGAAGTGGGTGACCGGAAGTTTGTCTATACACCCACTGTATTTTAAGTGAGTATTACTGTTAGACATTTGTCCAGTGCGAAAATAGAAATCCTTGTTATCTCTATCAATTTATGATTGGATATACACATGTATATTTCATATGAGAGATCCAAGAGAAAACCGGCTTTTATATTACCGGACTCCTATTAGAGTGGTCAGCTGAAATGCGTATTCTGCAATGTGTAGCTTGCAAATAAGTTTTGCTGATCAATGAAAGGTATGTACCCTAATGGGACTACAGTACCCAGTATTCCCAGAAGGTCACCCTTTCTGGTACTGACCGGGCCCAGTGCTGCTTGGCTTCCAAGATCAGACGAGATCCGGCAGGTCCAGCATGGTATGACTGTAGAAAATATGGTAAATACCTCTCACCATAGAAAATGGCTGCTACTCCTATCAGGTTGAGGTTCCGTGATCAGGTATGTCAAGTTCTCAATGGCCTATTATTGGCCCTAAGGGAAGACCCCCGTGGTTTTAAGGGGGACCAAAATGTGGAGAGATTATTCACTAATGAAATCCTCCACGTTGGAATTGTGGTGAGGAACACATATAGGAATCACCTCGGACGAATTAAGGTGAGACAATTGTAGTAATGGTATGTCAAAATTTAATGTGATGAGATTATAGTAGAAAGTCTTGCGGAATACCATAAGCAGCACCCTATCTCATTGTAACGAGATGTAGCTAATTTAAATAATTTCCACAGTATAGCTAAGTATAATGTGAATAATGATTCATGTATCAATATGACAATGCCCTTAGAATACACCACTAGGACTGTACAGTCATATAAACAAATTGACATAAGATGTTGCATAAAAATGTCTAGGCAGCTCTGTCTCAATGCAGACAGATACAATTGTTTTTTAACTAGACCACATAGGCTGCAAGAAGCAGCTGACTTCAATCAATGAAAGATACAATTATTTGTATAAAGTTGTCACAATAACAGATTGCTGAGAATACTGCAGAAATGCTGACTCAAATCTCAACATATGATTTTTTGAAAATTCAATATTAAAACCAGCACAAAAGCTGCAAAAGCAGTTGATATTCTGTTTACAAATAAACACTTACATAAAGAATCCAATTATGTTTGGGAAAAATAATCACAGTTAATGAGAGCAGAGTATCTGTAAATAGGCACTGCTCTAAAATAGGTGAAAGCTCTCCTGCAGACAGAGTGCCTGAGGTCAAAGGTAATTGCCTGATTTGATTGGTGGAGTTAGTGATAAAATTAATTGATTAATTATTGGGGTAATTGAGCACTTAATTGCTGCACCAATAAACTAATATAGCAGCTGACAATGCAATTCCCTGCATTAGATAGGTGCTATGTATCTATGCACCATATCCAAGGGTGTAATATTAACACTCATTGACAGCTGAAAAACGGTTCCCTGCAAAGGGTAAATACCCTGTGTAGATTTAAGTTGCTAAGGGAAACGTCAGGCAATTGTTGTTTCCGGCTTCAATGTTGCTGGGGAAAAGGTCCGTGCACCATGCACAGAATAGGGGCAGCTTCTCCCTTACGAATGCGCTAGGCACACAAGGAGAAGGCTGACCAGGGGGCTTAAGTCCGCTGCAGGGAGCGGTGTTATACTTGCGGCGTGTGCTGGAAGGAGTCCGCCTGTCGGAGCCCCATTGCCGAGGTCCCGGAAGTCGGGTGCCGGACCGGAAGTGACGCGCGTTTCGCTGGGAGGAGCTTGTTCAGACGATCATGCTGTACTATCAGTGACACCTTTCCTTTCACCCTCGCTTTCAACATCCACCATGCAGACCCTCTCTTGCTCACTATGTGCAGCTTATTATCCATCTTTGGTGCTGTATTTAGCAGTATCAGATTCCAGCTGCCTATATGGGATTCCCCAGTAGACAACATATGTTGGTCTAGTGATGTTTACAGCCATACCACACTGGCAAACGTCCAATTCCGGCTGATCTTGGAAACTAAGCAGTGTTGGGCCCAGTCAGTACCAGTATCGGTGACGATCTGACAATACTGGCTGCTGTACATCACTCACTTAATACAACAAGGCAGCGGACATTGTGCATTCTGTGGGTTTTCTCCCCAATAGGGCAGTTTGGATTCTTTTTGCACATAGATTCTTATTTATACTAGGTGATTCATCGCGCCCTATGGGCGCTCTTCACACTACGCCCCCTTAACCCTTGCACACCCTTGTGGCGTACAATATTTTTATTATATGGAGTATTACATCCAATCATAATTGTGTGAGTGTGCAAAAAAAATTAATATGTATCAATTGCTTGATACACGTTCTGGCGCTAAGATTGTGCTGGTTCTCTAAGCTGCTGTTAAAGTGAGAGACAGTCAATCTCTCATATAATGCAAAAACACTGTGTAAAACATGAAAACAGCGCTAATGAAGAAACTAAAAAACAGGTGTTTCCTTAAAATGAATTACATACGTTTTAATAATATATCACATAAATATAAAAGAGAAACTCTCATAGATGTAAACCATAGGATTATGGAGCCTCTAAAGCCAGTCTCTGCCCCCCGACATTTTGATGTATATATGCACACCTCTTGGTATTGACAGTGTCCCTGTGACCGGTCACAATATCAACAGGATCCTCAGTTTAAATATGCAGATGAGTCCAATCTTGTAATATATTTACCAGGATTATAGTGGATTAGCCGGGTATCCCACCTAGCGAAGATCCAGAGGCTGTCTCAGATCCAACGCAGATGTTTTTGGTGGTTTTCCCTCTTATTAATTTTCCACGTCCATGGATTGGAAATGTCCAAGATGGTAGTGACTGCAATGGTATCCTGAAGATGATTTTAGGGTGTAGGAAACCAGCCCTGACCCAGACACCCTAAAATCATCTTCAGGATACCATTGCAGTCAACCACCAAAAACATCTGCGTTGGATCTGAGACAGCCTCTGGATCTTCGCTAGGTGGGATACCCGGCTAATCCACTATAATCCTGGTAAATATATTACAAGATTGGACTCATCTGCATATTTAAACTGAGGATCCTGTTGATATTGTGACCGGTCACAGGGACACTGTCAATACCAAGAGGTGTGCATATATACATCAAAATGTCGGGGGTCAGAGACTGGCTTTAGAGGCTCCATAATCCTATGGTTTACATCTATGAGAGTTTCTCTTTTATATTTATGTGATATATTATTAAAACGTATGTAATTCATTTTAAGGAAACACCTGTTTTTTAGTTTCTTCATTAGCGCTGTTTTCATGTTTTACACAGTATAATTGTGTGAGTGGTTAAATATTGCACGGACAAAGGGCGTGTGATGGTTACGGGGTCGAAGCCCCTTGAAACGGCATGAACAGCGCACCCAGGGCCTGGTGAATCACCTAGAAGGTGCTGTGGTTGGGGGAGTGGCGGGTGCGGGGAAGATGCGGATGGGACCCTAGGGTGCCGCGGGAGGGGCGGTTGCCGTGGTGATGCAGGTGGGGGAGGGTCTGGTGCGTGGGTGCCACGGGTGGTGGTCCGAAGCCACTGCGGGTGGGGGAGGAGCGGATGCGGTAGTGCGGCAGGAGGGGCGTGTGCGGGGTTGCTGCAGGTGGGGGAGGGGGCCCGGAGCTACCGCGGGTGCTGGAGGGGGTGTCTGGGGGTGCCACGGATGGGGCCAGAGGTACTGTGAGTCGGGGAGGGGTGAGTAATGCTTCTCCTGCTTCTTCTCCTGTCAGCAGCTAAGCTGCTGTCCTCCCTTTGGCAGTGGCTCTCCCGGAGACTCGCACAGCAGCCAGTCACTATTGTTAGCGCCGGTGTCCTAACGTGCCGCATTACAGGGAATTAGATTACCTCAATAAACTACAGCTCCCAGCAGCCCTAAGGGTCGGAATGCTTCGGCGCTAAGGGCTGCTGGGAGCTGTAGTTTATTTAGTGCATCTACTTCTCTGTAATGCGGCGCGTTGGGACACTGGTGCTAACAATAGAGACTGGCTGGCAGAACTGAGTGACTCGCTGAGTCAATGTAAAAGGTGAGAGTGCTGTGCAGTGTCAGTGTCACTGCACACAGGGCCGGCGCTAGCCGCTCAGCAAAGGGATGCAGTGCAGGGAGGCACCAGGAAGGAGAGGCGTTCTGCCTGCTCTGCATCCCTGTGCTGAGCTGCTGCTGCTATCCCTGCTGCTGCTGCCGGCTGCTGTCACTCATGCAGCGGCGCCGGAAGCACAAAACCTTTTCTCCCCCTCGGCGCCGGCAGCACAAAGCCTCCTCTCCCCCCTCCCCTCCCCTGTGTGACATTCAGTGGGCGGGAGGGAGCCAAAGGGGGTGGGGCTAGATGGGAGTAAGGGGCGGAGCTACACGGGACCATGCTGCAGCAGGAGGATGAGCTGCTACAGCTTCGGCAGCCAGACTTCATTAGATAAGTGTCTGGAAAGAGAGTGAGTGTGTGTGTATATATACAGTGTCTCTGTATACTGTATATATGTGTGATTGTGTATGTGTGTAATGTATGTACAGTACGTATGTGTGTGTGTTTGTATATATATGTGTCTGTTGTGTGTGTATGTGTATGTGTGAGTGCTGCATAATGTGTGTAAGCGTCACTGGTACAGGGGGTGTTACGTGTGTAAGCGTCACTGGTACAGGGGGTGTTACGTGTGTAAGCGTCACTGGTACAGGAGGCATTACATGTGTAAGCGGCACTGGTACAGGGGGTGTTACGTGTGTAAGTAACACTGGTACAGGGGGCGTTACTTGTTTAAGTGACACTAGTACAGAGGGTGTTATATGTGTAAGCGGTACTGGTAGAGGGGGCATTACGTGTGTAAGCGTCACTGGTACAGAGGGGCGTTACGTGTGTAAGCGTCACTGGTACAGAGGGGCGTTACATGTGTAAGCGTCACTGGTACAGGGGGCGTTACGTGTGTAAGCGGCACTGGTACAGAGGGGCGTTACGTGTGTAAGCGTCACTGGTACAGAGGGGCGTTACGTGTGTAAGCGTCACTGGTACAGGGGGCGTTACGTGTGTAAGCGTCACTGGTACAGGGGGCGTTACGTGTGTAAGCGTCACTGGTACAGGGGGCGTTACGTGTGTAAGCGGCACTGGTACAGAGGGCGTTACATGTGTAAGCGTCACTGGTACGGGGGGTGTAACGCGTGTAAGCGGTACTGGTAGAGGGGGCATTACGTGTGTAAGCGTCACTGGTACAGAGGGGCGTTACGTGTGTAAGCGTCACTGCTACAGGGGGTGTTACTTGTGTAAGCGTCACTGGTACAGGGGGGGCGTGACATGTGTAAGCGTCACTGGTTCAGAGGGCATTACATGTGTAAGCGTCTCTGGTACAGGGGTCATTATGTGCGCTGTGCGTTTGTAAAGTATGCGAGGGTGCAAATTTATAGTTTGCAGGGGGCCGGCGAACACTCTAGCAACGGCCCTGACTGCACACCCACTGCACTGCACAGCACTGTCACCTTTTACATTGATTCAGCGTCCAGACATTACCCTCCGCGATATCGCCCACTCCATCAATTACATTAGCCATATCGGGGCTTCCAGGCCGGCAGTGTGGCGTTGACGAATTCCCACTAGCACCTTGCTAGGCCTCTACCGGTAGCTGGCGGAAGGCGGAACTAGGAGACGTTAGGTGCTTCCCTGGACAGCCGGAGGACGGGGCTATGTTTGGCATAACCCTGTAGGTCACAAGATGAAGCAATCTTTTTGAGGCAGATGATGTTTATTTGCTCAATAATAGCCTTTAAAATGACTCATCCCTATTGCTAGGGGCAACAGCATACAACAAGATGTTCCAGCAGAATGAAGATGGTACAAATACAATTTTCATGGGGCAACTGCCCTCCTTTTATCCTACTCCAATACACATTACCACAGGGGGTAAGCCCGCCCTGTGGTGTACAACCAATCAATGTTTACCCATGGGCTGTGCATGTTTTGGTCACATGCACAGCTAACATTGTTCTCTATGGACAGTGGGGAGTGGTCACTCTCCTTTGTCTGTCCCATCCTGGAGGATCAGGATACGCCCCGGTGCCGTTCAGTCTAGGCTGGGGGAAGTTTTCCCGCCTAAACTGACTTCCAGAAACCTGCCCGGGACCCATCTCACTGTCTGCAGCCTGGATGCGGGCTCCAGAGCTGGGCAGCTTAGATCCCCGGTCAGGGTTTCCTGGCCACTACGGGTGATCCCTATGGAGCTCCAGAAAACCACTCAGCTTGTTTCAAAGCTGAGCTTCTCCTCCTTCTTCCAATGCCACTTTCAAGTGTGAGGCTGGAAGGGAAAGTATTCCATTTTTGGGGAAAAGGTCTGGGAGAATCCATCAGCCTGCACAGCCATGGATTCCCCCCTCCTGGGACACACAACCAAGTAAGTGCATTTTACCTTTAAATACATCACATTTAAAATACACTGTACATTCCCCTTTAAATATACACTGAGCCTGTGTTCTGCACAGGCTCCACATACCCAGGCACTGCAATGCCTCCCAGCACAATACACTTTTTATTACATTTAAAACACAATGTTTTTGTTTTAAATACTGTGCCCAGCGCTCAGCGCTGGGCTCCCCTAGCCCTGCAGCCTGGCTGCTAGGGCTCTCTCTCTCTCTCAGTGCTGGAGGTATGGGGCTGGCTTCCCCCATCCTCCAGCCTGCCTGCCTGCCACTGGGGTCCAGGGAGCTGGCTCTCCCTGTCCCCCCAGTGTGGCACTAACTTGGTGGCCTCGGCGCACCCCCCTGATCTAAAGCCCGACGGCCCGGGACACTTGTCCCGGTCGCCGTGGCTCTGTGTCTGTTGCAGCGCTGAGGTCCCGGACCCCAGCACTCACCAGCCTAATCACCCCCCCACCGCCAGGGAGCCGGCTAGCCCGGTCCCCTGTGTGCGGCGCGCTCTGGTGCCCTCGCCGCGCAGGGGGCCGGCTACCCCGGTCCCCTGTATGCGGCACTGAGATCCGGTGCCCTCGCCGCAGCGCCCGGCGGGGAGCCGCGCTGCGGCGCACCCCCCCTGCCGCCCAGCAGCCCGGGACCCCTGCCACAGCCGGCTACCTCCAGTGTGCTGAAACGCGGGAGCAGAGCTCCCGGCCCCCCAACAGAGGCAACCACAGACCGCGCTGCAGCGGGAGCTGAGCTCCCAGCTGCAGTGGCTCACCCTTCTCCCCCGGTGCACACACAGCTCAGTGCGCTGGGGGGCTATGCTCACCGCTGCCGTTGCCGGGAGCGTAGCTCCCGGACTCCAGCGGTCAGCGGCTCACACAGATCGCTGCAGCGGGAGCTGATCTCCCGGCTGCAGCGGTTCCCCTCTCCCCCGGCGCGCACACACTGCTCAGTGTGCCGGGGGATGCCCTCACTGCCACGGTCGCCGGGGAGGTCCGGGACCGCGGCACACACTACAAATACATATTTAACCATTTTACACACATTTACATTACATTTTAAATATGGCGCCGGACACCTATTGTCTATAAATATGGCGCCGGGCACTGAGGGTTAACCCCTTCAGTGCTGCGGCCGCCATTGTCCACGTGGGGGGGTCTCTCCGGCCACACACCCCCCCCCATTAAAGCGGGTCAACAAGGGACCCATGTCCCAACGATTTGGTCCCTGGTCCCGCAGTCCTTAATGGGGTTACCGGGAGTTCTTTGGGGGTTCAGGCTCCTCCTGACGTGACAGTCCATCTGCATTGCTATGAGCCTTGCCTTGCTTGTGGATAATATGAAAGTCATAAACCTGAAGAGCAAGGCTCCACCGCAACAGTCTACCATTTTCCCCCGTGGTGTGCTGGAGCCACCGTAATGGATTGTGGTCCGTTACCACCGTAAAATGGCGGCCATACAAATAGGGCTGAAGCTTCTTCACAGCCCAAACAATAGCCAAACACTCCTTTTCAATTGTGGCATACCCCACCTCCCGAGGTAGCAGCTTTCTGCTCAAATAGGCCACAGGGTGCTCCTGTCCATCCGGCCCCTCCTGGCTCCGTACTGCCCCGAGTCCGTATTGTGATGCATCAGTCTGTACAACAAAGTTTTTACTATAGTCCGGCGCCATCAGTACTGGGGCTTGTACTAGAGCGGTTTTCTACGACTGGAATGCCAACTCACATGCGGTCGTCCAGTCAACTATCTTGGGGAGTTTCTTCTTAGTCAGATCAGTCAGGGGTTTGGCCACGGAACTAAAGTCAGGGACAAAACGTCTGTAGTACCCTGTGATCCCTAAGAAAGCCAGGACCTGTCTCTGGGTTGTGGGCCGGGGCCAGTCACGGATTGCCTCCACCTTCGCTGGTTCAGGCTTCACCTTAACTCCCCCCACAGGGTGTCCCAGGTACTGTACCTCTGACATCCCCATTTGGCACTTGTCTGCCCTGATGGTCAGACCTGCCCACCGAATCCTCTCTAACACCAACCCCACGTGCCTCAGGTGCTCTTCCCAGGTTCGGCTGAAGACAGCAATGTCATCCAGGTAGGCCTGGGCGAATTCTCTGAACCCCTTCAGCAGGTCATCGACCACACTCTGGAAGGTGGCTGGCGCATTCTTCATCCCAAATGGCATGGTTTTGAACTCAAATAAGCCAAAGGAGGTGATGAAGGCGGACCGTTCCTGAGCCTCGGGAGTCATTGGTATCTGCCAATACCCCTTGCTCAGGTCGAACGCAGAGATGTATTTCGCTCCAGCCAACTCGTCTAACAGTACGTCAATGCGGGGTAGGGGATAGGCGTCGGATTTGGTCATTTCGTTCAACCGGCGGTAGTCTACGCAGAACCTGGTTGTCCGGTCCTTCTTGGGAACCAGTACAATGGAGGAGGCCCAGGGACTGTTGGAGCGCGTGATTACGCCTAGCGCTAACATCTCCTGCACCTCTTGGTAGATACTCGCCTGCGCCTCTGGTGAGACCCGATACGCGGGTTGCCGAATCGGCCTATGCTCACCAGTGTCTACATGGTGGGCACGTAGGGAAGTCAGGCCAGGCTTCCTGCTGAACTGGGCCTCAAAGGACTGCAGCACTGACTCCAGCTGCTCCCTCTTGGGGCTACCAAGCTCACTGCTCCAGCTAACTTCCTCTACACCACCCTCACCCTTGGCATCCGCGAGGAGGTCAGGAATGGGATCTTTTCCTGGTTCCTCCATCGGCAGGCAGCACACAGCGGCTACCGACTCCACACGCTCTTGGTATGCCTTTAACATGTTTACATGGTAGGTACGCTGCCTCCTACCATCGCTGTCAAATGACACCACGTAGGTGATGTTGCTTAGGCGTTTTGCGACCGTGTACGGTCCCGCCCAGGCAGCTTGGAGCTTGTTCTGACGTGTGGGCACCAGAGCCAGCACCTTCTGCCCTACTCCAAAGACCCGAGCACGCGTGCCCTGGTCATACCAAGTCTTCTGCTTGGTCTGTGCTTCCGCAAGATTCGCTTGCGCTAGTCCCATGAGATTCTCTAACCGATCTCTGAGCTTCAACACATACTCCACCACGGACTCATCCTGGTGGATCAGCTCCCCCTCCCAAGACTCCCGGAACAGGTCAAGAGGTCCACGGACTCTGCGGCCATATAGTAACTCGAAGGGCGAGAATCCGGTCGATTCCTGGGGTACCTCCCGATATGCAAACAGGAGGTGCGGCAGGTATCGCTCCCAGTCTCCCCCCTCCGAAGTCACAAATGCCCGTAGCATCTGCTTCAGAGTGCCATTAAATCTCTCGCAAAGTCCGTTAGTCTGGGGATGATAGGGGGCAGTGCGGAGTTGACGCACTCCGCACCTCGCCCAGAGACAATGGACCAGATCACTCATGAACTGCGTCCCTTGATCAGTTAGGATCTCACTGGGGAACCCTACTCTACTAAATATGCCTAGCAGAGCATCCTCTACCTTTTCCGCAGTGATGGCGGACAGAGCCACAGCCTCTGGATACCGGGTAGCATAATCCACCACGGTGAGGATGTATCTCTTCCCCGATCTACTGGGCACAGGTAGGGGACCTACTATGTCCACGGCCACTCGTTGAAAAGGTTCCCCGACTATTGGCAAAGACCTCAGGGGAGCTCGAGCACTGGGGCGTCCAAGCCGTTGGCATACATCACAGGACTTACAGTAGGTTCGGACATCATCCGACACTCTGGGCCAAAAAAAGTTCTGCGTCAGGCGCCTCAGTGTTTGGTCCCTCCCCTGGTGTCCCGCCAAAGGGATTTCGTGTGCAACTGACATCAGTTGCTCCCGAAAGCTCCTGGGAACCACCAGTTGAACTTGCTCCCGTACTGGCCTATCCCCTTCTACCTTGGCTACCCGGTACATTAACCCTTTCCACCAAGCCACACTCCCTGCCCCCATCCCAGCCAGCTTGGTGCCTCATACCTTCCAGGGATGGGTCAGAGAGCTGAGCTTCCCTAAACTCCTGCCTGCGGCCCTCACTTTCTCCTAAGTCTGGACACTCTACAGGGGGAATATTGGGGTAAGTCAAGTTGGGGTCAGTCGTAGGGTCGGGGTGGTCGCTCATACTCACCGCCGGAGTTGGCAAACCACTAGGGACAGGAGCATCACTGGGCACCCCCACAGGATTCAACAAACTGGAACCGACATCCTCTGCGTTGCTAGGGGACGTAGGCCCACCAGAGGCAATGGGCAGATGTGCTGATCTGGCCGCTGTGGTCTTTTCTTCTGGGATGGCTGACGCTGTGGTTGGCAGTTGTCTAGCCACTGTGGTCTTTCCCTCTGGGCTGGGCTGCGCTGGCAGAGACGATGAAGACTGTAGTCTGGCCGCTTGACTCCGGGTGATGGCGTTCGCAAAGGCAGTAACGATTCCTCCACCAAGATCATTCCCCAAGACGACGACAGTTGGGAGGCCATCCATTACGGCAACATCTCTTAGCTCTTGTCCAGCTCCCCAGTCGAGGTAGACTCTGGCTATGGGCACTTCTCGCTCTAGCCCATCGGCCACTGTAACTCTTGCAGTGCAACCCTGCAGTACTGCAGCAGAATCAACAAGGTGGGGGCTCACAACCGTTATGGAGGCCCCAGAGTCTCTTAAGCCTTCGCCCTGCAGGGACCCCACTTGGACAGGCTGCAGGTGCCGCCACATATTTGGTGGGGGCTTCTTAGCCAGACAGGTGGCTCTCTCCGCAGAGTCCACCTGTTCCTCGCCACACTCCATCAGACTGACTGGAGTGGGTACAGTGTCTGAAGGCTCACCTCCACGGGTTAAGCAAGCAATCCGGGCTCCAGCACTCGGATTTGGGGCACGAGTCTGGGGTGCTTGGGATGCAGGACAGTTCATCCTCAGATGTCCGATTTTCCCACAGCCATAGCACTTTTTGTCCAGGCGTGGCTCCGATGTCCTCTGATTACTGGCAGGGGCACTGCGGGGCGGTTGCTGGCCAAAAGCACCCGGGTTGGAAGATGCTTGCTTTGGGGGGCGATGAGCTGAAGAGGGTGTCCCCCTGGTGGTACAGTCTTTTGGGGATGGCTGCTGGTTGGGCGCTTCTGCCCCTGCGGCCGAATTGCCACATACTTGTCTGCTAACTGGGCAGCCATCTTTAAGCTGGGTGGCTCCCGGTCTAGCACCCACTCCTTCACGTCTGGGGCGCACCTGCGGTAGAACTGCTCCCTGCAGATCAGGTCAATCAGTGCGTCCCATGTAGTGGCTTCAGAATCCTTCACCCACTTCACCACGTACTGCCGCAGCTGGGTGGCGAACTGCTCATGGGTGCTGCTAGGATTCTTGGGCAAGTCTCTGAACTTCTTCCTGTAAGACTCTGGAGTGATGAAGAATCGCTGGAGGAGGGCATTCGCAACTTCGTCGTAATCCCCACAGTCCTCCGTGGCCACTCCTCGATAGGCCTCCAAGGCCTCTCCATGCAGAGTGGGCACAAGGTGTCTCACCCACTCCAACTTGGGTAATTCATGTAGTCTGCAAGTCCTCTCAAAAACTTGTAAATGTCCATCAATGTCCCCATCCCTGTCTGCAAACTTGGCAAACTGAATACGTCCCGATCTGTGTACAGCAGTGGTCAACGGCTCCCGGGGTATCACGGCTTGTGATGCCTGGTCCGCATGCCACATCCGAATGACAAGCTTGCGTTCTTGCTCCGTTACCCTTTAACCCAATTCCGCTAGCCGATCTGCTAGGGTATCCGGGCCGTTCCCCCCCCCCCTGGGACGTTGGGATCCTGGCCCTGCTAGGGATTGCTGGGAAACATGGCTGCTGCTAGAAGGGGCGGGGCTTGTGGGTCTCACCGGTTCCATACGAAGGTCCACTGGTAGGCCGTCCTCTGCGATGCTGACGCCGTCAGTGCTCTCCACCTCCGCCCGATGGGACTCCTCCAAGCTTATGAGCGCCGCCTTCATGACGCTTCTGGATGCGTTGAAAGGGATATCCACACCCTTCTCCTGCCACACGATCTCCAGATCGCCCTTAGACGTTCCGATGAAGTCCGTCATCTTGTGCGTTCTCCTGCGCTGCAGTTACTCCTCTGCTGAGTAACTCGGCTTCTCCAATCCGGAGAGCGAAAAGCCGCCTGGGATGATCCCACCGCTATGCAACCAATTTCTGTGAACGGACGGGTTCGTCCCCAGTGCACAGAAATTGAAGGTTAGGTCACACGGGACCTGAACACATAGGGGATTCCCGATTACCGTCAGTAACCGCCTGTTACTGACTCCACCCACTGTGCTGTGGGTGGGTTTATGCTGCCACCACCAAACTCCTAACCTGCCGTGGCAATTGGAACCACGGTTCTGCTCTGTATGTGCCGACACACTGCGTTACCACACCTGTGTGGTGTTGACGAATCCTTGCTAGGCCTCTACCGGTAGCTGGCGGAAGGCGGAACTTGGAGACGTTAGGTGCTTCCCTGGACAGCCGGAGGACGGGGCTATGTTTGGCATAACCCTGTAGGTCACAAGATGAAACAATCTTCTTGAGGCAGATGATGTTTATTTGCTCAATAACAGTCTTAAAAAAGACTCTTCCCTATTGCTAGGGGCAACAGCAATACTGCAAGATGTTCCAGCAGAATGAAGATGGTACAAATACAATTTTCATGGGGCAACTGCCCTCCTTTTATCCTACTCCAATACACATTACCACAGGGGGTAAGCCCGCCCTGTGGTGTACAACCAATCAATGTTTACCCATGGGCTGTGCATGCCTTGGTCACATGCACAGCTAACATTGTTCTCTATGGACAGTGGGGAGTGGTCACTCTCCTTTGTCTGTCCCATCCTGGAGGATCAGGATAAGGATGCCGTTCAGTCTAGGCTGGGGGAAGTTTTCCCGCCTAAACTGACTTCCAGAAACCTGCCCGGGACCCAGCTCACTGTCTGCAGCCTGGATGCGGGCTCCAGAGCTGGGCAGCCTAGATCCCCGGTCAGGGTTTCCTGGCCACTACGGGTGATCCCTATGGAGCTCCAGAAAACCACTCAGCTTGTTTCAAAGCTGAGCTTCTCCTCTCTCTTCCAAGCCAACTTTCAAGTGTGAGGCTGGAAGGGAAAGTATTCCATTTTTGGGGAAAAGGTCTGGGAGAATCCATCACCCTGCACAGCCATGGATTCCCCCCTCCTGGGACACACAACCAAGTAAGTGCATTTTACCTTTAAATACATCACATTTAAAATACACTGTACATTCCCCTTTAAATATACACTGAGCCTGTGCACTCCACATACCCAGGCACTGCAATGCCTCACAGCACAATACACTTTTTATTACATTTAAAACACAATGTTTTTGTTTTAAATACTGTGCCCAGCGCTCAGCGCTGGGCTCCCCTAGCCCTGCAGCCTGGCTTCTAGGGCTCTCTCTCTCTCAGTGCTGGAGGTATGGGGCTGGCTTCCCCCATCCTCCAGCCTGCCTGCCTGCCTGCCACTGGGGTCCAGGGAGCTGGCTCTCCCTGTCCCCCCAGTGTGGCACTAACTTGGTGGCTTCGCCGCACAGTGCGGCGCATCCCCCTGATCTAAAGCCCGGCGGCCCGGGACACTTGTCCCGACCGCCGTGGCTCTGTGTCTGTTGCAGCGCTGAGGTGCCGGGAGCATAGCTACCGGACCCCAGCACTCACCAGCCTAATCATCCCCCCGTCGCCAGGGAGCCGGCTAGCCCGGTCCCCTGTGTGCGGCGCGCTCTGGTGCCCTCGCCGCGCAGGGAGCCGGCTAGCCCGGTCCCCTGTATGCTGCGCTGAGATCTGTGGCATCGCCGTAGCGTCCGGCGGGGAGCTGGGCTGCGGTGCACCCCCCCTGCTGCCCAGCAGCCCGGGACGTTCATCCCGGCTGCCACAGCCGGCTACCTCCAGTGTGCTGAAGCGCCGGGAGCAGAGCTCCCGGCCCCCCAGAAGAGGCAACCACAGAGCGCGCTCCCTGCCGCAGCGGCTCATCCTTCTCATTGAGCTGTGTGTGCGCTGGGGGGCTGTGTTCACCGCTGCCGTTGCCGGGAGCGGAGCTCCCGGACTCCGGCGGTTAGCGGCTCACACAGATCGCTGCAGCGGGAGCTGATCTCCTGGCTGCAGCGGTTCCCCTCTCCCCCGGCAGGCACACACTACTCAGTGCGCTGGGGGATGCCCTCACTGCCGCGGTCGCCGGGGAGGTCCGGGACCGCGGCACACACTGCAAATACATATTTAACCATTTTACACACATTTACATTACATTTTAAATATGGCGCCGGGCACCTATTGTCTATAAATATGGCGCCGGGCACTGAGGGTTAACCCCTTCAGTGCTTGCTACGGCCGCCATTGTCCACGTGGGGGGGTCTCTCCGGCCACAGGGGCCAACGGTTCTTTTTAGAAAGGGGCACCCGTCAAGGATGCCCTCTATCGCCACTGCTATTTAATCTGGCCCTTGTCCCACTGCTTAGGACATTACAGGATTGGTCGGTTTTTCGGGGTATAAAAGTAGGTGGACAGGAAATTAAACAGTCAGTCTTTGCTGATGATATCCTTCTTTATATATCAGACCCCGAGCACTCCCTTACTTTGATCCTAGAAAAAATCCAACTATTTGGCCACATTTCAGGTTTTAGTATTAATATGGACAAATCTAAAGCGCTATTGTTGTATGGCAATGTGACATGTCCGCGTTGGACCTCACATTTTCCTTTGCACTGGGTATCCACATATATTACATATCTGGGTATTATGGTGCCACGCTATATGTCTGATCTATACAAACTCAACGTAAGCAAGGCCATACGCACTCTAAGTGAAGATATTAAGAGCTGGGAACATCTACCACTGTCATATTTAGGCAGGGCTAACCTGCTAAAAATGGTGGCTATACCACGCATAATATACCCATTGCAAACGCTTCCCATACTGCTGACTAAGTAGGACGCACAAATGATTAACAAACTTATCAGAACCTTTATATGGAAGGGGGGCAGGGCACGTATCGCTTTGCGTAAACTTGTCCAACCTAAGTCCAATATGGAGGTATCAATTTTCCAGATGTAGTAGTTCATAATCAAGCCGCACTTCTGAGACACTTAAGAGACTGGCTGCAAAACAGCTCTAGATATACGAATACATCCCTGGAACAAAAATTTCTAGCGAATATAGATTTGACATGTTTTCTCCAACAACATGATTGGGAAATACCGGACCATGTTAAGTCAAACCCACTCTTGTGGTCTACTAGGAAAATGTGGCACATACTGCGCCACAACGCGAAATTGAATCAATATTACTCTTTACACCTGCCCCTAATTAAAAACCCAGAATTTTTGGACGGCATGGCTGTCCACCCCTTCGCAGTGTGGAGGGAGGCTGGTATAGTATCGATTCGCTCATTGGTATCTGTGGAAGACCACCGTCTGCTTACTTTTTCGGAGGTTTCAACGAGACATGTTGTGGTCGCCTCGTCTCCCCTTCCATTTATGCAAACACAATTTTATGTCAGACATGTCCTTACACATTTTGCGGAGGGGGACTGGACTAACTCTCTAGTTAGCCTCTTAATACACCCTGTACCAAGTCACAAGGCCATATCCAGGATTCCATACACTATACTTTTTTGAGGACA
Organism: Pseudophryne corroboree; assembly: GCF_028390025.1. NCBI lineage: Eukaryota > Metazoa > Chordata > Amphibia > Anura > Myobatrachidae > Pseudophryne > Pseudophryne corroboree. The sequence continues at coordinate 1,041,335,184 of NC_086445.1, forward strand.
ATATTAGATCATGCTGCTGTGGCAGGTGGCATGTCCAAATGGTTGGCTCACTTTCCTGGACTGACTATACCCGTGATGGAAAAAGCATTGTCTTATTACCGAAAGGTCCTGCCAGCAAGTATGTATACTGAATTATTTCTTAATGTGTATCACAACACTTATCTATCCCCGCTACGACGGTTCTATATGGGAACGTCGGAAATACATTCTTGCCCAAAATGCCACCAGAGTGAGGCAGATACTTATCATTGTTTATGGGCATGTCCGATTGTGCAATATTTCTGGCATCTTATTAGGAGATATGCGGAGGCAAAGTTAATAACTTACGTGCCCTTTACCCCCGAATGGGCAGTTCTGGGTATCATTGATCCCACTCTCCGAATGCCATCGGAATGTAAAAAATTACTGATAGTCCTCAGTGCGGCGGGGTAAAAGACAATACTACAGGGATGGATAGATAGTACGCCGCCTCAGATACCATTATTTTTTAACAAATTACACCATATATTCAGGATGGACTGGGTGGAAGCCATTGTAGATAGAGGTAAACAAGTAGATCGTTTTTTTAATCTCTGGGAATCCTATATCTCCACTCTGCCCCTCAATACGCGGCTGCAAATTCATAATAGCCTAAAGAACACCACGTGGTACATAACGAGATTGGCAGCACAAGACCAACCTGTATCTTTGGTCTGAGAACAGACAAACATGGCGGCTCCCCTCAAGGTTACCTATATTGTTTATAATACCGTGAGTGAACTAAATGATTGATTATATACCATGTAAAAGTCTTTGTTATTAGATGTATGTGAACTCACTGTAAAACTCAGAGTTGTAACCCTTTTGCATTACTGCTTTTTTAGTCTCTGCAATTTCTGTTCTGTAATGTGATATCCATGATGTCTCAACAAAAATTGTTTGAAAAAAAAAAAAAAGTAATCTTGGTATTAGGCCATTACCCCATTGGTAGACAGGCACTATGCCTGTGGGCACTTACGGGCATTAGGCCCGGGCGCAAGTTAGTTACAGATAAAGGGTTGAATCTGAATTTGGAATCTTGGCACTAGGCAAAGATTTCATTCCCATTGTCAAGTGTGCATTTGGACTGGGCTCAGTCCAGGGCAGGGACGGAACTTCTCCTAAACTAGGGGCATAGTAGTATCTTCGCAGTTGGGAACGCATAGTACAGAACCCTTCCGGCTCGGTTCCCACAGCGAGTGGGCTGTACGGTAGCTCGCTCGAAGCCTGCAGTTGGTTGGGTGTGTAGGGCTGGCTGGCCCGCACGTTCTGTACTCTATTTGGGGATAGGAAAGGTCGTGTAGAGACGATCCCGCCTCCACGTAACCCACCATCCCGGCTGTCCACTACAGGCCGCCCAATTCGCGCGTGCGCCCGGGGGAAAAGTACAGGCATTTGTTGGTCGGCCCGACGTGCAGGATCTGTCGACACCAGCGTAACGGTAACTCATTGTTATATGTCATTACTGTGTCTCCTTGAATGTGCCTGTATTGCTAGCTGAGGATATTTGCAGCCGTTCTTTCTAATTAGATTTGTTTAGAGTTTCATAGCAGCATAGGCCAGTTTAGTTTTTAGCCTATCTGTTAGTTTGTTGGAAGGCTGCTGTCAATTTCTCCGCAGGAGCAGAGACTCGCGACCGGCAAGTTGACAAGTGTGGCGGTGTGAGTATATCCCTCTGTGTGTTTGTCTTGGTCTGTGTTGGATGCCAATTCCCGAGTCCTCGCTACGCCTAGTGATGCTCGCTTCACCTGGTGCGCAAGTGCCAAATAGGTGGCAGTTGGGTGGCTGAGGCCATATGGCCAGTGATGACATTCACCTAATCGGTGAAAGTCGCTGCCATCCCTGTGTATCCTCTTCCTCGCCGCGGAAAAGAGTTGATACTTCGTGACCAGTGTTTCTCTTCCTCCAGCATCTGGGTATCAAGGCTGAGCCGTCGCGTCCTGGTTACTGGAGCACTTCCTGGTCCAAAGTGGTTCCGTGGTCGGAAGCTGAAGGAGACTAGCGGTAAGAAGTGAGTCACACCTGCACGCCAGCAGGCATAACACCGTACACAGCACGCTTACACACCGGCCCCAAACTCACCTCTTTTAGGGCACGCACCGGGAGAACAAAACCACAGGAGGATGCAGTAATCACCGAGGGTCTGGCATCAGATGTTGTCAGGGTAACCACCATGCCCCCTGCTTTATCACCACCCGACACCTGCCCAACCCAACCTCTCCACCATGGAACGCATCTTTATCCTCCTGGAAAGCAACGTTAGGTGACATCTTCGAAGATCCACCTGCATTTTTCAGGGCATGTGCCCTCTTTGAGTTGGCTCCACATCCTCTGACCTCACCATCGAGGTTCTCTGCTGCCAGGCTGCTGCTCTTTCTCAAATGCACAGGCACTGACTTCATCACTGTGTGAAACCCAAGTGTGTGGGACACAGGGGTTGGAGGTAAGTATACAGATAGGTGAATGCTCACATAGGTATAGCTAGTAACTGCAGATAGTAGAACCTTTTCTTTTCCAGTACACAGGTCTCCTTTATTCTTGCAGAGAGATGAGAGAAAGGAATTCATGAAGAATACTTTATTACCATTTCTTGGTTACTGTTAGGGAGGCCAATGCTGGGCCATTTTTTCAATCCCGGGTATCGGGATTGAGAAATGGTCAATCCCTGGATTCCCGGGATACCCGGGATTGGCTTTTTCCTGTGTGGCCGCCCCCCTCGCCCAGCACACATAACTCACCATCAGTGGCGGTTCTTGCCACGGGCAAGCGGTACTTTTGCCCGGGGCGCCGCCTTCCGGAGGGCGCCGGCGCCATCCGGAGGGCGCCGCACCAGGGCAAGAACCGCCACTGTGCCCCCCGCAGTGCCCTGCTGTGCCCCCCGCTTTGAAGGGAACCAGACGCGTAGCGTCTAGTTTCCCTTCATTGAGAGGACCTTAGTTGTGCGGTGCGCGATGACGTCATCGCGCACCGCACAGCAAAGGTCCTCTACATGAAGGGAAACTAGACGCTACGGTCTAGTTTCCCTTCGTCTAGAGGACCTTTGCTGTGCGATGCGCGATGACGTCATCGCGCACCGCACAGCATAGTGGCACAGACACTAGGGGGTCATAATTGACCTCTAGTGTCTATGCTGTTCTATGGAAGAGACGTAATAACGTCTCTCCCATAGATCGAAGAGAGGAGAGCAGAAGATCGGCGCCGCCGGCGGAGGGGGTCTGGATCAGGAACGGGGATGGTAAGTATTCTTTTTATTTATTTTTATTTTTTCTTTCAGCGCGTTGACCACGCCCCCAATTGAAGCCACGCCCCCCGTATTTTGCCCGGGGCGCCACAAACCTTAGAACCGGCCCTGCTCACCATACATACTGGTCACTGACTGTCTTTCTGGAGAGTTGGCAATTAGGAATCTGACTGACTGAAGTATAATAATGTCTGTTCCTGACTGTACAGATGAGAGTCAACGTTTTTGTTAACAGATCACTATTTATTATTAACTATGAGCTTTTAATTAGACACTTGTCAGATCCTGACAATGGATGCTGTTTTTGCAATATTAAAATCTGCTTAACTTTTGGCAGTAACATACTATACACTGCAATTCCTGGTAAAAGCTCAGTGTCTAGCAGTGACACGCTCATTTAGGCCCATTTCCAGTATGTTTACTGAAGTGTTCCGCTGGCACAGAATACCTCTCCCGAGTGGCTGTCCCCTACTATCCCTGCCTTGGTATCTGTTTGGATGATCGACCATGTCATGGTCGACAGTCATTGGGTCGACCACTATTGGTCGACATGGACAAATGGTCGACACATGAAAATGGTCGTCGCGTGTAAAGGCCGACATTAGTTTTTCACATTTTTTTTTTTTGGCGAACTTTTCCAAACTTTATGATCCATGTGGACTACGATTGGGAACGGTAATCTGTGCCGAGCGCAACGGTAGCGGAGCGAGGCACCTTGCCCGAAGCATGGCGAGTGGACGCGGTGCACTAATTGGGATTCCCCAGTCACTTTACGCATAAAACGACACCAAAAAAATTGGGGGGAAAACTCATGTCGACCTTTTCATGTGTCGACTTTTCATGTGTTGACCATTTGTCCATGTTGACCATGCCAATGTCGACCAATAGTGGTCGACCTAATGACCATTCATCCCGGAAACACCCTGCCTTGCACTTTATTTTGAAAGCCTGGATCCGCCACCCCGGACTGCCCTGCTTAGTCACTCACCTGCCAACCTCATGCAAATCTCTGCCCGCTTGTGTCACTCTTATACCCCTTTCACATCGCACAAATAACCCGGTATCGACACGGCATATTGCCGTGTTGACACGGGTCAGTGTGCGATGTGAAAGCACTTTGCCCGAATTAGCGGGTCGCCTGACCCGGTAATTCAACCCGGTATAGAAGAAAGGTTATTCTCGGGTTGAATATTGGGTCAGGCGCAGTGTGAATGGGAGCCGCGTCGATGCGACACGGCTCCCATTCACAGCATAGGGAGAGGCGGCGCAGGAGATGAGCTCATCTCCCAGCGCCGCCTCCACCCCCGCACCTGCTGCTGCTGTGCCCCCCGCTGCTATGGCAACTGACCCGGTATATTGCCAGGTCGGAAAGCCAACAAAAGCAGAGCAAATGCCGGAACCCGTTTCTCTTCCCGGGTGGGATCCGGCATTTGCGATCTGAAAGCAGTATTAGCCAGGCTGCTCCTCTGGGCTGTCTTTAACCACTTAACTGACGATCCCCCCCCCCCCCCCCCCCCCCCAAAAAAAAAGCTCAGAAATTGTCGAGTTTTTTTTATTAGTGAATTAGGTGAAGAACATGAATTTAACCTTATCCAAAATGATTTTAGTTAAGAAAAAAAAATTCTCAAACATCGGTCGGGAAGACCGGGAACATCGCTACGTTACTTTTTACCACTAAAACAGCTGCCAGCTACACAAGGAGGGTCTGGGGGGGCGTGGGGGGTTGTTTTACACTTTCCTAGCGGCTGCCATTGTCTGCAGCCACTGGGTTGGGGTGGTCCTGCCGTCCTGATTAATCAGCAGCACGGCAAACACTGAGGGGTCCCTGAGAGCAGCAGCGGAGGGAAGTTTCCCTTCCCTGCCGCTGCTAACACTGTCTATCTGACTGGTCGCATCCTGTGCGACCAGGTCAGATAAGACACTTGCTAGTGTGGTCGCATCTGATGCCACCATGACAGGCAAGTGGTTAACAAGGACTCACGGCTTGTCTGAAGGAAAAGAAGTTCGCCTCCTTCAGTCACTAGGTGTCTGGGATGCTAGGGATGCTCCTTTCACAGTAATTACCAGAGGATAACAGAGCTTCAGAGGGTACAGGTAGCACTCTTTGTTTTACTTTTTACCGGGTTGACCGAGCACTATGGAGCCTGATAACGCTGCTCCGTTAGCGCAGCTCCCTCCATCTCCGCAGTTACCTCAGGAGAGTTCTCCTGACAGGACTCATCACCCTCAGGCTGAATCACTCCGCCCCTCTCCTCAGAGACGGGTCACACACACTGCTCTGTGTTACTCCGCCCCTCAGTCTCCCCTCTGCGAGGGACACCTATGCATCTCCATAAGTCCCACTGTTCCCACAGGATTTTTTTTTAAATGTTTATATACTGTATGCACAGTGATGCCCCATATATATCATTACAAGTGGTTACACCAATAGGGTATCACAACTGGACCCTCTACAGCCAGGGCCGTCTTTTCGTATGGGCTCAATGGGCTCTTGCCCAAGGGCCCCAGGAGTAAAAGGGCCCTAGGCTGATAGCTGAGGGTCTCCTCTTTCCAGGGGTACCAGATTTTTTAAAATCGGCCCTGGGGAACCGGAGATATCTGACTTCAAAGCAGTGGTCCCGATCCAAGCCTGTTAATTGTTCTTCCCAGCCAGATATCTCGGGTTCTGTCTGACGTAGAGTTTTTCTGAGGGTATAATCCAAAAGCTGTGACTCTCCCCTTTCAGATGACACTGGCAGCTTTTTTGCACTTTGCCCAGAACCACAGATATCGGCCTTCAAGCAGCTGGTCCCTGCTCCAGCTCCACACGCCTAATATGCAGTTTTATATTTTTGTTGGTGGATTGCTCTGGCTCCTGAAGTCTGATCCCCAAGTCCCCAGTACCTCCTGACAGGTGAGACACTCTAGTATTTTTTATCCCATTAAACCTAAGAAATCTATTTCCAGGAACTGGAGATATCTACAGTAAAGCAAGTTGCCCTGACCCCCGTAAAATGATGAATATTAAGCCCACTCCACTATCCACCCCTCCCCTATGTTTTAAACACCCCTACCACCCTGGAAGTCATGTATCAGGGCCCCTTCATTCAGCCCAATGCCCCCTTCTACAGTTTAGTGTTCTCTTTTCCGCCCCATTTGTGCAGTAAAGGAGTAATAATTAGCAGAAATTAGTTCTCCAGGTCCTACATGCTGAGCGAAAGATAGAACCCCCCTACCCCTCGCAGGACATCAAAGTTGCCTACCCTCACCCTTACCGCTGATGGGTGGGTAGGGGCGCCAGTGCATTGCCGTGCCCAGGGGCCTACACTGCTGTTAAGACGGCTCTGTCTCCAGCCACTGCCAGATTTACCGTGACCACCGCCAGGACCTCTGCAACCATTGCCAGGTAACCGACAACAGCCACTGGACCCTCGGCAACAACTACTAGATCCTCTATAGCTGCGGCCAGACTTCATGTCACCACCAGAGCTGGTCTACCATCCACCACAGACACTAATTTACTTTCTGTTTCTTTTAACAGGGCCTGGGCTTGCAGCCAGGGGTGTAGGGAGGGTGGCTCTGGTGGAGCGCGAATTCCAGGCGCTGGAAAAGTTAGAGGGCGCGCCGCCACATGCCCCCTCTTCCTCCACCCGATATACTGCGGGCCGCTATACAGGTAGCCGCAGAGCAAGAGGAGGAGAAGCAGAGAGGTGCACACTTACTCGAACTCAGAGACTAGGTAGGGACCAGGGCAGACCAGAGGTGACAGCAGGAGACACTGACAGCCGGCACATGCCGCCCTCTTTATCCGTCTTACTCTCTGCTTGTACCTTTGCAGTAGGGCTACTGCTTTTGTCCTGCTACACCACTCTCTGCCCCCGCTGCTGCAGCACCTCTCTCTGTCCAAGCTGCTGCAGCACCTCTCTTTGTCCAAGCTGCTGCAGCATCTCTTTCTGCCCCAGCTGCTGCAACACGTCTCTCTGCCCTGGCTGCTGCAGCACCTCTTTCTGCCTCAGCTGCTGCAGCACATCTCTTTGTCCCAGCTGTTGCAGCAGCACCTCTCTCTACATTGATGCAGCAGCACCTCTCTCTGCATTAGAAGCTGCAGAGCAACATGTATAAGCGGCTCTACTGTGGTGTAACGCGTATAAGCGACTATACTGTGGCGTGTAAAGTATATAAAGGGCTCTACTGTGTGGTGTAATGTGTATAAGGGGCACTACCATGTGGTATAATGTAAATAACGAACACTACTGTGTGGTGTAATGTGTATAAGGGGCATTACCATGTGGCGTGTAAAGTATATAAAGGGCTCTACTGTGTGGTGTAATGTGTATAAGGGGCACTACCATGTGGCGTAATGTAAATAACGGACACTACTGTGTGGTGTAATGTGTATAAGGGGCATTACCATGTGGCGTAATGTAAATAACGGACACTACTGTGTGGTGTAATGTGTATACGGGGCACAACCATGTGGCGTAATGTAAATAACGGACACTACTGTGTGGTGTAATGTGTATAAGGGGCACTACCATGTGGCGTAATGTAAATAACGGACACTACTGTGTGGCGTAATCTGAATTGGTACTATTCTGTGGCCACGCCCCTTCCCCATGAAGCTACGCCCCTATATGTTTATTGCACGCCTTAGGTGCGCACTGTTCCTATTTTACCCATGGGGGCACTCATAGGAAACTTTCACCCTGAGCTTCACAAAGTCAAAAACCGGCCCTGTCACCAATTTAGGATTTTTTCAATATTTTTTATTTTCATGTGTAACATACACCCAATTCAGTACAGGGGAGGGGGCGCTGAAATACACCCTTGCTCCGGGCACCACGACACTTAGATACACCTCTGCTTGCAGCATGGTTATTCTGTATTTACAATGTCGCCAAATTCCTCCCCAGGAGGATTTAGACTTCTCCCTCTTGAACCTGATATGGGCCTGTATTCTATGCAATTCCCGTTTCAGCTCAGCCATCTCAGTTGCACAAATCCATCCTCAGTGGGGTATGACTGCTGCTCCAGGCTCTCATAAAGGACTTGGGCATCGTCACCCTCTACCCCACCACAGGTAACCATACTCTCACTGACCTGGGTTACTTCACCTTGGGGGCCGGTATCCTGTGGTTTGGTCTCTGACAGCAGCTCCAGTTAAGGACCCCTCATGGGGCCCACATTCACTGGGCCAGCCACATTCACCAGTTCCTCTCTGGGCTTGAACAAGTTTTCCAGTGCATTCATTAAAACTAGGTCTCCAGGGCTAGAATGTAGTAGGCCCAGAAGCCTGGGCCTCATTCTTCTCCCCAGGAGGGTCCATCCTCCCTTCGGAAAACACTGGTAGGGGCCAAAACACAAGGAAATACCAGAGCTCAGCAGCACACAACCTGTCCGTCGTCATCATCATCATCATCATCATCATTTCTCTGCACTGTACACTTTCTTGTTCACATTCTGCCTGCCAGGTTCTTCCTTCTGCTGCTGCACAAGAGGGAGAGCTGGTGACCTCAGTGAGCTCTGGCCGGGGGGGAAGGGGGGCCGGGCAGGGGGGGGCCGGGGTACAGTATCCCCCATGCCTCCCTTTAATCCAGCACTGCATAGACATCACTTTTACTGATGATTTCAGGAGCTGGGTGAGCATAGTACATATCACAGCTGTATTATTAGACCTTATTCATTTCCACGCCTGGAAGCCCTCCAATGTGAGAACACAAGCTGGGGGGGGGGGGGGGGGGGCCAGCGGACCTTGTTCTGTTACTGAACCTGTTGAATAGTTCATATCTGCCCAGGAATCCTGTATACAAACAGAGCATACAGCCAGCGTTGGCCCCAGATGTCAGGCTTGGGACCAGCTTCCCAGGATCCATCTCTGTTTGGTTCTGTGGAGGTGGGAGGTGAGGTGACCTGGAGGTTGGGATGTCAGTGAGAGATGTGACCACTGTACTGAGGCCTGGCTTCCTCTGGCTCCGAGTGAGGCCAGGTCTGGTCACTAATGTAATTACCCTTCAGCTGCTCAGCTAATATCAGGATGTTCTCAGGAAACGAAAGCCAAAGCCAGGACGTTAATATAATAAATACTTCTGATTTGAAGACAACACAAAGCAGGACATTGGCAGATAAATAAATATCCCCTTCTAAAGCTGAAGGAAGGAATAGGGCTCCGGCATGGAATACGTTGTACATTGTTTGTGTGTTCTGCAAGGTTAACTTAGTGGTTCCACTGTTACTTTATAAACTTCTTCATATAAACTGACCCCAAATAACACTGAAATATTAACACAGAGAACCGAGGTCCTTGCTAAGTATATATCACTAGAAGTCAGAAAAAAATATATATTACGTTGATCATTAGAAATGAAAACCAAGGACAGAGAGAAGATTGTGATTAGAGATAGACAAATGGTAATTGCAGGAATGTAGGGGCTGCTGTTCTATATAAGCCACAGAGGCTGGTGCGTGGGAGACCAGCCGTGGAATGTACCACATACAAAAGAACATCTATTATTGCTCACCGTTACTCTGAAGGCAAGACCCCAGCAGATACGCATTTCTTAACTTGGCATTGATAGCTATTGTCAGGGCTGTCAACAGGGGGGGACTGCTAGGACAGTAGTCCCGGGCCCAGATACTTTGACATACAATGGCGACCCGGCTCACTCCTCCCATCCGCAGGCCACTACTGCTGCAAGGTGAATGGGGTCTCGCTGCCGCTTGCCCGCTACTGCCAGCGCTGCATGAGGGTGAAAGGGGGCCCGGTCCTGCAGAGAGTGTGCGTGGCTGCAGACAGTGGCGGGGACCACTATTTCTGATGGTAGCCCTGGTTATTGTAGCCTATTGGGTACATTTTGCCAAAATTTCAAGGTACACCATAATCATTAAATACTCTATAATTCTTCAAAGGATTATCCTGCAATTTATTCTTGTCTGAAACAATGATATCGAAAGGGGTAAAATCTGCAGAGCAGGTAAAAAGCAGCAGAAAACTGATTATCTGAGTCACGATGACCTATACAGAGAGATAATGCAATAGTCAAAAGCAGTGGGACTGATGTACTAAGCCTGGAGAAGGGATAAAGCGGTGATAAGTGGAAGGTGATAAGGGATCAGTACTAATTGCCGCCGGTCGGAATCCCGGCGGTCGAAATACCGACGCCGGAATCCCGACCACACAATCCCGACAGGGGTGGTGAGCGGAACGAAGCCCCTTGCGGGCACGGTGCCTCGCTACGCTCGGCACACTATTATATTCTCCCTCTATGGGTGTCGTGGACACCCACGGAGGGAGAATATGTCGGGATTGTGGCGGTCGGGATTCCGGCGTCGGTATTTCGACCGCCGGGATTCCGTCCGGCGGCATCCTGACCGCATCCCGGTGATAATGCACCAGACAATCAGCTCCTAACTGTCATTTTTCAAACCTGTAATGATTGGCTGGTGCGTTACCATCTTCCACTTATCACTGCTCTATCACTTCTCCAGGCTTAGTACATCTGCCACAGTATTTCTAATAACATAACAACTGTGTTACATTGTACTAATAAACACTTTACATCTCAGAGGTCAGCTACTGTAACCTAGAACACAAGTTGTCTTATACTGGTGACATCCATCAATCAATCAGCCACAGAATGATCTCCGCTCTCATCCCAGAATATACCCACATGCCCTTCACACACTTTAAGATCCTGCCACACAGTGCCCCCACAAGTAGTCAGATCCCCACTTGCCATACATCCCCCCCACAGATCTCACATGTACTCTGGAATTCCCCTGACCTCCACAAATGCCACCGCGCCCTTTACTTCAAAAGTGACACAATTTATTCACTGGCTCGTCTATGTGTGACACTACCGGATCACCTGCTGTCAGTTACATTGTAACTAGTAATATCCCTCTCTTTCTGGGGAGATGTATCACAGCTTGGAAGCAGATAAAATACCAACCGATCAGCTCCTGTCATGCTACAGGCTGTGTTTGATAACTAACAGTAGCTGATTGGGTGGTACTTTATCTGTCTCCAATCTTTGATAACTCTCCCCCATTATGAGGTTGCACATAGAAAGGCACTAAACACCCGCAGCGTAGCCTGATGTACAGGAGGATGTAATGTGAGCACTCCTGACAATGTAAAGTTTCCTCCTATGAGCCCCGTTGCAAGGGCAGGGTCACCCTCCGAATGCTGTATTTGCTGAACTGAGAGACGCCGCTGTGATGTCATCTGTGACCGTTACTTATTTAGTGTTTGCTTTTCCTCTACAATCATAGAACCTGATTTCATGTTTGTACGTAAAGCAAATGATCAAGCAACTGGGTAACACCATGCTGCACTGCAGGTCTGGCAGATGTAACATGTGCAGAGAGAGTTAGACTGGGGTGGGGTGTGTTCAAACTGAATTCTAAATAACAGTGTAAAGCTGTCCAACATTTGTGGGCTACATGCAAAAGCAGCCAGTATTTACAGTATTTACAGTACAGCAGTATTTACCCTGCACAAAAACCCACCCAAATCTAACTCTCTCTGCACATGTTACATCTATCCCAACCTGCAGTGCAGCATGGCTTTGCCTAGTTGCTTGATGATTTGCTTTACTTACAAACATGAATCAGGCCATCGTTACATTGTACACCATGTCACTTTACCAGTTCTTTAACCTCATGGATCTGTTCCTTTTACCCTTAGATTGTAAACTCTTGTCAGCATGGTTCTTATTTACAGTACTGTATATTGTGTTTCATGCTTGTATAATTGCTACAATGATGTAACTGTCACAATGTTATAATGTAAACTTGTAAAGCCAGGTATGTATTAATTATTCCTTACAGAACAGTGGGAGATTTGGGAATGTTAATAATAATAATAGTAGTAATAATAATAATAATAATAATAATACATTTTTAGTATTTGTAGTGCACCATTCAAATTCTATGTGCACTATGGAAGCTGTCCACTAGATGGCACCAGTTATCCTCCCATAAGCGCTATACGGGGGTAATTCCAAGTTGATCGCAGCAGGAAATTTTTTAGCAGTTGGGCAAAACCATGTGCACTGCAGGGGGGGCAGATATAACATGTGCAGAGAGAGTTAGATTTGGGTGGGTTATATTGTTTCTGTGCAGGGTAAATACTGGCTGCTTTATTTTTACACTGCAAATTAGATTGCAGATTGAACACACCACACCCAAATCTAACTCTCTCTGCACATGTTATATCTGCCCCCCTGCAGTGCACATGGTTTTGCCCAATTGCTAACAGAATTCCTGCTGCGATCAACTTGGAATTACCCCCTACATTAGGTGAAATATACTGTAGAGTTGCAATTCAATCCTTTGTGCTGATTAACTATTTCAATACAGGATGACAGAAAACAGACGTTATTACAGAATATATAGTAATTAGCACTTCAGTGCCTGAAACAAGTTGCTGATTTATGCAGATGTGTTTTACCCCAGTAGGATAATACCCCTTTCACATCGCAAAAATAACCCGCCCGGTATATTGCCGAGTTTTAGCCGTGTCAACCCGGTTTGAGCTGCAGTGTGAAAGCGTCATTATGAATATACTGGGTCAAACAACCCGGTACTTCAACCCGTGTAAAAAGAAGGATCCTACATAGTTCGGAACCGGGTTATTTTGCAGTGTGAAAGCCTCAGACCCGGTATATTCAACCCGGGAATCTTAAAAAGGAGGTGATAGGCTGTCTCCCTGCATGATGTCACCAGCCTGAATCCAGAAATAACTGGCAGCACCCTGTAAATAGTGGATGAGCCTTTAGTACACTGCATTCACAGTGCTACCGTGCTTGTACAATATGGCAACCTGGAGTGAGAAAGAAGTTAGGGAGTTGTTGAGGATCAGAGGCTGAAATCTCCAACCAACTTACAGGGACTGTAAAGGATGCAATAACCTATAAAAACATCACAAGCATGCAGCCTCTGGTTTCCAGCGTAACTCACAGCAGGTAATAAATAAATGAAGAGACGTGTGCTGTGTCGGCCATAATTGCTGCACTACAGAGCACTCCCCAGCCCCTCCTTTTAATACCTTTGAAACCTCATCAAAGTGAGACAGAAAAGTCCATTTAAAATGACATCACACTGTTTTAAATGGGTGAACCGGGTTCAGTGTGAAAGACACCAACCCGGGATTAACACGGCTCCAAAATGCGATGTGAAAGAGGTATAGCGTGTTCAGACCCGGGTCGGAAGCGTGTTCAAAAGCCGGTTCCTTATCGGGTTAGCGATGTGTTCGCGATGTGAAAGTGGTCTAAGTTATTCCCATAAGTGTACTGAGTGGCTATAGTGGAATAAAGCATTAGCCGCATACAGTATCATTATTGTGGAATTACTTTTCCCCATTACACTACATCGATGATCAGTTACTGCAGGAGTTTCTCTACATACACCAATGGGGGTCATTCCGAGTTGTTCGCTCGCAAGCTGCTTTTAGCAGCTTTGCACACGCTAAGCCGCCGCCTACTGGGAGTGAATCTTAGCTTATCAAAATTGCGAACGAAAGATTCGCAATATTGCGAAAAGACTTCTCTGTGCAGTTTCTGAGTAGCTCGAGACTTATTCTGCCAGTGCGATCAGTTCATTGCTTGTCGTTCCTGGTTTGACGTCACAAACACACCCAGCGTTCGCCCAGACACTCCTCCGTTTCTCCAGCCACTCCCGCGTTTTTCCCAGAAACTGCAGCGTTTTTTCACACACTCCCATAAAACGGCCAGTTTCCGCCCAGAAACACCCACTTCCTGTCAATCACATTACGATCACCAGAACGAAGAAAAAACCTTGTAATGCCGTGAGTAAAATTCCTAACTGCATAGCAAATTTACTTGGCGCAGTCGCACTGCGGACATTGCGCATGCGCATTAGCGACTAATCGCTCCGTTGCGACAAAAAAATAACGAGCGACCAACTCGGAATGACCCCCAATGTTCTGTGTTGTCAGGTAACGGAACACTAAGCCCAGGGCTTGTTCTAGACCAGAGGTTCTCAAACTCGGTCCTCAGGACCCCACACGGTGCATGTTTTGCAGGTCTCCTCACAGAATCGCAAGTGAAATAATTAGCTCCACCTGTGGATCTTTTAAAATGTGTCAGTGAGTAATTAATACACCTGTGCACCTGCTGGGTTACCTGCAAAACATGCACTGTGTGGGGTCCTGAGGACCGAGTTTGAGAACGACTGTTCTAGACCAATAGAGCTCAGGAAACAGAAATCATGGGTCCCGGTACACCTATTTTTTAGGGGCCCCACATCCCCAGGTCCCTGGCAGGAACAGGCCAGTCGCTTGAGCGTCTGCCATACATACTGTATATGGAGGTTTCTCTGCAATGGGGAACCTCTGAAACAATAGTTCCTCCCTGGGCAGGTGGTGACTTCAGTCAGTATTCACTATTCACAAGGAGATCACATGGTCTGGAAGTCGCCTGTTTGCGTCCTATAACAGAGGTTCATCCAGACGATACATAGTAACAGAAGCTTTGGTGCAGGGTAAAATGTGAACTTTCCTGAACAAACAATATTATATTAAACTGTATTTGTTACCATTTACATCAGTAATATTTAATGAAGATGACTGTCCCTGAGTCTTTCAGGAGCGAAGGAGCCAGAATGGCCGCCGTAGCAGGATAAGGGGGAGGGGCACCAGGCAGCCAGCAGGACAGCCACGTGAATCCCAGGAGGAGGGGGGGGGGGGAGGTGGCCAACAGGCAGGTTTACCCCCCCTCGCTCCTTTGTCCGGCACCTGGCCGGTCCGGCCAACCAGGGGATAGCAGGGCTGTTTGTAGGGGAGGGGGCAGCCAGTGTTAAAAGCAGGCTGCAGGAGGAGAGAGGGTCCTTTTACCTCCACGTGCAGCCAAGACACCCACCCACCCAGCCCGGTGAATGGTAAAGGTAAGTAGGTGGCTAGCCGGCAAGTAGCCAAGAAGAGTCCGGTCATTGGTAATTGTTAAAATTTCACGGATGTTGCATTACATGTTTATTTGTGAAAAAAAAAAAAAATAATAATAATAATAATAATAATAAAAATAATAAAAAATAAATAAAAGAAAAGGAAAAAAAAATTCACTTTATGCATGAATCAGAAAAATCAAATATCAGAGATGAATAAAGAGATCCCTTTTTTGCTGGCAATGGTCTGTACTTTTATTCCTTGTGCAGTGTGATGTCAAGTGTAATTGTTGTCGCAGCATGTGCGCGGGGAGGGAGCGGTGCACAAGGCAGGAAAGTGAGGGATTGTCAGAATGCCTCGCATAGGGGGTAATTCCAAGTTGATCGCAGCAGGAAATTTTTTAGCAGTTGGGCAAAACCATGTGCACTGCAGGGGAGGCAGATATAACATGTGCAGAGAGAGTTAGATTTGGGTGGGGTGAGTTCAATCTGCAATCTAAATTGCAGTGTAAAAATAAAGCAGCCAGTATTTACCCTGCACAGAAACAAAATAACCCACCCAAATCTAACTCTCTCTGCAAATGTTATATCTGCCCCCCCTGCAGTGCACATGGTTTTGCCCAACTGCTAAAAGATTTCCTGCTGCGATCAACTTGGAATTACCCCCATAGTCACCAATAGGTGGCCGCACGCCTGGTTCCAGCAATAATACGGCAGGGGCCATACGGGTTGCGTACCAGGTGAGGGTGCTGTGCGGATGGTAGCTGGTCCCAAAATAGTAGGGGGCGAAGGGTGCGTTCCCCCAAGGTTAGAACGTTGGAAGAGCCTTTGCGCACCGCTTCCCTTTTTTGCTTACCCTGCAATTGGTTTGGTTGTGATTTATGTGAGTAATAAATAAAGCTGTGACCGATTTCAATTGCCCAAAGTAAAGTGTTCTCGTCTCAGTTATTTGGTTGGTCAAGTTGGGGTGCCGGTAAGTCGGCCTCTCCATCCTTATCCTTCTAATCCTGCCAGTTGTGGATAATGTCCAGCAACTTCCCCCCATTTCTCTTCAGTCTTATCTCCCCTCGTCTCTCAAGCCCCCCTGTGTCTCTCCAGTCTCATTCACCTGCGTCTCTGCGGTTCCCCTTCTGCCTCTCCATCCCAAGACCCTCTCCAACTACCAGTGTCCCTCCAACCCCACAGTGTCCCTCCAACCCCACAGTGTCCCGCCAACCCCACAGTGTCCCACCAACCCCACAGTGCTTCTCCTGCCCTCAGTGTCCCTCCTGCCCCACAGTGTCTCTCCAGCACTCAGTGTCTCTCCAGCCCCACAGTGTCTCTCCAGCACTCAGTGTCCCTCCTGCCCCACAGTGTCTCTTCAACCCCCAGGAAGAGCCTTTCCCAATACCTTACAGCTCTGTGCGAGTTTCTGCACACATATGGCATCATACTTCCCAACTGTCCCGATTTTCACGGGACAGTCCCGTTTTTTGGGGACTGTCCCGCTGTCCCACCCGCGGGCCGCAATGTCCCGCGTTGAGAGGGGCAGCTGGGAGGCTCATGCACTCAGTGCCCTGCTTAGCAGAGCAGCAGTGAATAGATGCAGTGCGCATGCGCACAGCGTCTATTCACTGGAGTCAGAGGGAGAGGGGGTAGGCCAGCGGCTCACTGTGCGCTGGGCATGCCCCCTCAGTGACGAAAAGGGGGCATGGCTTTCGATCGGGGTACTCCCGTGAAGCCACACCCCCTTTCTTAGGCCACACCCCCTTTTCAACGCGCGTGTGTACCTTTTTGTACAAATGAAAAGTTGGGAGGTATGTGGCATGTATACAGCCTGCGCTTCCTTCTCATGGATACACAGGGGTGATGGCTTCCAGTCATTGGCGTTTCTATAATGGGTGCGGTGCACATGGGCCCCTGGGTCCAGGGGGGCCCACACCGCACCCATTGCACCCATTTTAACACTTACCCAGCGCCGGGACCTGCAATCGCGGCGGAAATTGCCGCCAAAAAGGTTCGCCGTACATACGCGGTAGCCAAATTGGTCTCCGGATCATGGCGGGCACCATGTTTCTGGAGACCTGCGCATGCGCAGTAGACTCTGGCACAATGCCGGAGTCTACAGCGCCGTGCAGAGGAGGAGGCCCACCCGGAGGTGCACACGGGCCCCCTCCCCTGTAGAAACGCCCCAGTGTCCCTCCAACCCCACAGTGTCTCTCCCGCCCCACAATGTCTCTCCAACCCCACAGTGTCTCTCCAACCCCATAGTGTCCCTCCAACCCCACAGTGTCTCTCCAACCTCACAATGTCTCTCCAACCTCACAATGTCTCTCCAACCCCACAGTGTCTCTCCAACCCCACAGTGTCCCTCCAGCCCCACAGTGTCTCTCCAGCCCCACAGTGTCCCTCCAGCCCCACAGTGTCCCTCCAACCCCACAGTGTCTCTCCAACCCCACAGTGTCTCTCCAACCTCACAGTGTCTCTCCAGCCCCACAGTGTCCCTCCAACCCCACAGTGTCTCTCCAGCCCCACAGTGTCCCTCCAACCCCACAGTGTCTCTCCAACCCCACAGTGTCTCTCCAACCTCACAGTGTCTCTCCAGCCCCACAGTGTCCCTCCAACCCCACAGTGTCTCTCCAACCCCACAGTGTCTCTCCAACCCCACAGTGTCTCTCCAGCCCCACAGTGTCCCTCCAACCCCACAGTGTCCCTCCAGCCCCACAGTGTCTCTCCAGCCCCACAGTGTCCCTCCAGCCCTCAGTGTCTCTCCAACCCCACAGTGTCTCTCCAACCCCTCAGTGTCTCTCCAGCCCCACAGTGTCCCTCCAACCCCACAGTGTCTCTCCAGCCCCACAGTGTCTCTCCAACCCCACAGTGTCCCTCCAACCCCACAGTGTCTCTCCAGCCCCACAGTGTCTCTCCAGCCCCACAGTGTCCCTCCAGCCCCACAGTGTCCCTCCAAGCCCACAGTGTCTCTCCAGCCCCACAGTGTCTCTCCAGCCCCACAGTGTCCCTCCAGCCCTTAGTGTCCCTCCAACCCCACAGTGTCTCTCCAACCCCTCAGTGTCTCTCCAGCCCTCAGTGTCTCTCCAGCCCCACAGTGTCCCTCCAACCCCACAGTGTCTCTCCAGCCCCACAGTGTCCCTCCAACCCCACAGTGTCTCTCCAGCCCTCAGTGTCTCTCCCGCCCCACAGTGTCCCTCCAACCCCACAGTGTCTCTTCAACCCCACAGTGTCTCTCCCGCCCCAGTGTCCCTCCAACCCCACAGTGTCTCTCCAACCCCACAGTGTCCCTTCAACCCCACAGTGTCTCTCCAACCTCACAGTGTCTCTCCAGGCCCACAGTGTCTCTCCAGCCCCACAGTGTCCCTCCAACCCCACAGTGTCCCTCCAACCCCACAGTGTCTCTCCAGGCCCACAGTGTCTATCCAGCCCCACAGTGTCCCTCCAACCCCACAGTGTCCCTCCAACCCCACAGTGTCTCTCCAACCCCACAGTGTCCCTCCAACCCCTCAGTGTCTCTCCCGCCCCACAATGTCCCTCCAACCCCACAGTGTCTCTCCAGCCCCACAGTGTCCCTCCAACCCCACAGTGTCCCTCCAACCCCACAGTGTCTCTCCAGCCCCACAGTGTCTCTCCAGCCTCACAGTGTCTCTCCAACCCCACAGTGTCTCTCCAACCCCACAGTGTCCCTCCAATCCCACAGTGTCCCTTCAACCCCACAGTGTCTCTCCAGCCTCACAGTGTCTCTCCAGCCCCACAATTTCTCTCCAGCCCCACAGTGTCTCTCCAGCCCCACAGTGTCCCTCCAACCCCACAGTGTCCCTCCAACCCCACAGTGTCTCTCCAACCCCACAGTGTCCCTCCAACCCCACAGTGTCCCTTCAACCCCACAGTGTCTCTCCAGCCTCACCGTGTCTCTCCAGCCCCACAATTTCTCTCCAGCCCCACAGTGTCTCTCCAACCCCACAGTGTCCCTCCAACCCCACAGTGTCTCTCCATCCCCACAGTGTCTCTCCAGCCCCACAGTGTCCCTCCAGCCCCACAGTGTCCCTCCAGCCCCACAGTGTCTCTCCAACCCCTCAGTGTCTCTCCAGCCCTCAGTGTCTCTCCAGCCCCACAGTGTCTCTCCAGCCCCACAGTGTCCCTCCAACCCCACAGTGTCTCTCCAGCCCCACAGTGTCCCTCCAACCCCACAGTGTCCCTCCAACCTCACAGTGTCTCTCCAGCCCCACAGTGTCCCTCCAGCCCCACAGTGTCTCTCCAACCCCACAGTGTCTCTCCAACCTCACAGTGTCTCTCCAGCCCCACAGTGTCCCTCCAACCCCACAGTGTTCCTCCAGTCCCACAGTGTCTCTCCAACCCCACAGTGTCTCTCCAACCCCACAGTGTCCCTCCAACCCCACAGTGTCTCTCCAACCCCACAGTGTCTCTCCAACCCCACAGTGTCCCTCCAACCCCACAGTGTCTCTCCAACCCCACAGTGTCTCTCCAGCCCCACTGTGTCCCTCCAACCCCACAGTGTCTCTCCAGCCCTCAGTGTCTCTCCAACCCCACAGTGTCTCTCCAACCTCACAGTGTCTCTCCAGCCCCACAGTGTCCCTCCAGCCCCACAGTGTCTCTCCAGCCCCACAGTGTCCCTCCAACCCCACAGTGTCTCTCCAGCCCCACAGTGTCTCTCCAGCCCCACGGTGTCCCTCCAGCCCTCAGTGTCTCTCCAACCCCACAGTGTCCCTCCAGCCCCACAGTGTCTCTCCAACCCCACAGTGTCTCTCCAACCTCACAGTGTCTCTCCAGCCCCACAGTGTCCCTCCAACCCCACAGTGTCCCTCCAGTCCCACAGTGTCTCTCCAACCCCACAGTGTCTCTCCAACCCCACAGTGTCCCTCCAACCCCACAGTGTCTCTCCAACCCCACAGTGTCTCTCCAACCCCACAGTGTCCCTCCAACCCCACAGTGTCTCTCCAGCCCCACAGTGTCTCTCCAGCCCCACAGTGTCCCTCCAACCCCACAGTGTCTCTCCAGCCCTCAGTGTCTCTCCAACCCCACAGTGTCTCTCCAACCTCACAGTGTCTCTCCAGCCCCACAGTGTTCCTCCAGCCCCACAGTGTCCCTCCAACCCCACAGTGTCCCTCCAACCCCACAGTGTCCCTCCAACCCCACAGTGTCTCTCCAGCCCCACAGTGTCTCTCCAGCCCCACGGTGTCCCTCCAGCCCTCAGTGTCTCTCCAACCCCACAGTGTCTCTCCAACCCCTCAGTGTCTCTCCAGCCCTCAGTGTCTCTCCAGCCCCACAGTGTCCCTCCAGCCCCACAGTGTCTCTCCAGCCCCACAGTGTCTCTCCAACCCCACAGTGTCCCTCCAACCCCACAGTGTCTCTCCATCCCCACAGTGTCTCTCCAGCCCCACAGTGTCCCTCCAGCCCCACAGTGTCCCTCCAACCCCACAGTGTCTCTCCAGCCCCACAGTGTCTCTCCAGCCCCACAGTGTCTCTCCAGCCCCACAGTGTCCCTCCAGCCCTTAGTGTCTCTCCAACCCCACAGTGTCTCTCCAACCCCTCAGTGTCTCTCCAGCCCCACAGTGTCTCTCCAACCCCACAGTGTCTCTCCAGCCCCACAGTGTCCCTCCAACCCCACAGTGTCTCTCCAGCCCCACAGTGTCCCTCCAACCCCACAGTGTCTCTCCCACCCCACAGTGTCCATCCAACCCAACAGTGTCTCTCCAGCACTCAGTGTCTCTCCCGCCCCACAGTGTCCCTCCAACCCCACAGTGTCCCTCCAACCCCACAGTGTCTCTCCAGCCCTCAGTGTCTCTCCCGCCCCACAATGTCTCTCCAGCCCCACAGTGTCTCTCCAGCCCCACAGTGTCCCTCCAACCCCACAGTGTCTCTCCAGCCCTCAGTGTCTCTCCCGCCCCACCGTGTCCCTCCAACCCCACAGTGTCTCTCCAACCCCACAGTGTCTCTCCCGCCCCACAGTGTCCCTCCAACCCCACAGTGTCTCTCCAACCCCACAGTGTCCCTCCAACCCCACAGTGTCCCTCCAACCCCACAGTGTCTCTCCAACCTCACAGTGTCCCTCCAACCCCACAGTGTCCCTCCAACCCCACAGTGTCTCTCCCACCCCACAGTGTCCCTCCAACCCAACAGTTTCTCTCCAGCCCCACAGTGTCTCTCCAGCCCCACAGTGTCTCTCCAGACCCACAGTGTCCCTCCAACCCAACAGTGTCCCTCCAACCCCACAGTGTCCCTCCAACCCCACAGTGTCTCTCCCACCCCACAGTGTCTCTCCAACCCCACAGTGTCTCTCCAACCTCACAGTGTCCCTCCAACCCCACAATGTCCCTCCAACCCCACAGTGTCTCTCCCACCCCACAGTGTCCCTCCAACCCCACAGTGTCTCTCCAGCCCCACAGTGTCTCTCCAGCCCCACAGTGTCCCTCCAACCCCACAGTGTCTCTCCCACCCCACAGTGTCCATCCAACCCAACAGTGTCTCTCCAGCACTCAGTGTCTCTCCCGCCCCACACAATGCACCAGATAGAGCTCCCTTTCACACATTACACAGTACTAGAGCAGAGCCCCTTATATATATTATGCCAGGTAGAGCCCGTTTTACACATTGTGCCAGATAGAGCACCCTTTTACACATTACGCCACGTAGAGTTCCCTTTGTGAATACCAAATTGCTTTCTAACAAATATTTAAAATGCCCGCTCTAATATATATTGTAAACGCCTGCACATCTTATTACCATGTGCCCTGAATGTGCGCTATACATTGCAAAACACTGCATCCCATAAGAGAAAACAATACACCCACACATTATCTGAGTTCCAAAGCTCATTGATGTATATATCTGTTATTAAAAGGATATGGATTCAATATATTACAATGTACAGTATACATATAGTTACATGGTTATAATTCATACAGTAAGCAGTTAATACATACAGTTACAGGCCAACGATACAATTACCATATCTTTCTCATATAAATTTGTCCCTCCATATCACTCTCTCTCTGTAAAATCATGCAGGAACTGGTCTAGAAGCACCTCCATCATCATCTGGGACAAAACAGCAACTGGCAACTGTGTGTCTCTGTAATGTGTTATCTAGTTTGGGGGAGGGAACTTTCTCATTCATGATGAGTCACTAGTCTGTTCGTATGCTAAACAGGTACAGCCTTGAAGACATCAAAAGGGGCTGGCCTGAGCTTCCTGTCCACTGTCCTAATAAGAGTGATTTTAGCTTTCATACATTTAATCATAACTATTTGTTGCAATGTCCTACAACTTAATAACAGTATCAAATGAATCTACACATTAATCTGCTTGCTCTAATACCAAATATGACAGGTCTATCTTGCTTCGTTCAAATAATACACATACATGACATTACTTCATTATATAATTTTAAATCATTATGATGTCTGGCGCTTGATATTATTATAATTATGTGCTGTATGAAATCAGTGTCAAATCCATCTCTGTGGCATGTCCATGTAAATGCGTATGTTACCATATATTGCTGTGCTCGCTGCGCGTATTTGCAAGCATAGCGACTTATATGTGTGGAGTCTGTATGTTCTTTCTATGTAATATTTTTTACTTCGACAGTCCACCCTTTGGCAGTAAACAATAACTGCCATCAATTATTAACATAAGAAAAAAATATTTCAGACAATAATCTGTGACCTAGACACAAGTATGTATTCATTTCACAAATCAGACACTTGACTATATTTGGGGAAGACAGGGAGGAGGACGAGACATCCTCTATATGCACTCGGCGGTCACGGGACCACTGGTTGGGTGTGGGACAACATTCAACCTATAGAGTATGCTGGGACAGTGCTTTGGCCTATAATGTCTGATTTGCGATGAACATTTCACACATACATGTACCTACGTCTTTGTACACTGATGTTTGGATTCGATTGATGTTCTGCTGGGTAGATGAAGAAGACACAAACAAATCGTGAAAGTGACATATAAAATTTTCATGATCTACATATTCCTATCATTTTCTGAACATTGTTTCTACTTCTGGAACGTATGCTAGGTCTGTTTAATAATTGAACAAGGGTTATAAGTAGTGTCTTTCCTAAATAACATAAACCTTCGGAGTTCGGGGAGAGCCACTCATAAACCTTTCTTCCACATATATTAATGAGCTCTTTATCTGCAATGTGTGAATAGCCATTGTCTGATTGTTCCTGATTACCTCCGAACTCCATAACTACTAGACCTTTGATTTTTCTCTGGCTTTAACAAACTGATCGGCTAATCCTGGGATCCTATAAGGAAATCACTCCTTCCTCCAGAACCAGTTCCAGTCCCACACTCGACTCCTCATAAAAAAAACCTCGCAAAAATAGAATGTCCTGAAAAAAAAGTTTGTCAGCGGGAAAGAGAGAAAAGAGAAATAGAACGAAACAACTCTTGTTCATAAAAAATCAATTACAATGACTGGTCTTTCTGCAATCCTTCAGTACGCTCAGGTAGTGTTCAACAGTGCCGCCTCTCAGTCTTCACGGAACAGAGTCTCTGGTGATACTTTTGCGATCTCACTCCATTTACGAGTTCCTTCCGGACTACCGACTTTCCTGCAATGGGAATCGTGGACCTAAGTCTCTCTCTTGGCTACTTTCACTGGGATAGTGCTGTCAACAAAACTTGGTATGGTCCTTCCCACCTATTAGGCAACCTGAGCGTAAGAACAATCACACAGTCTCTTGGTTCACAATCAAGACAGTTAGTATTTGACATACCAGCAATCATCAGTTTCAAGTTCTTTTGTCAAGTTCTCAAATGCTGGCTCATCTCTATAAAGTATTGTACTGTCACCTCATTGGTGTATTTCTGATCATTGTGTGGATCAATCATGACATGAGGTTGTCTTCCAAAAACAAAAACAAAAAACACAAATACCAAAACAAAAACAAAAACAAATTTCGAAGATGGTGATTCATTAAGTGAAGATCTGGGAGTGGTTCCGATGCTACATAATACTAGTGGCAGTATCTATGATCACAATAGTACAATTTCAAGCTTTGCTCCTACTTCTAGGGGTACCATTATCTACACACAAATTTCTGCGCAATTTTTTCTTTGCGGTAAACACAGCAGCATCCGTGGCGGCAGGAAATGGCTTTACCCAGTTTGAGAAAACATCAGTGCACACCAATACATAACAATAATTCCTAAAGGGTGTTAACTGTACGAAGTCGATTTGTATTTCCTGAAAAGATCCGTCTGCAGGAGGGATATGGGATGGCTCTGTTGGTATTGCCTTACCAATATTCTTCCTCAAGCAAGTAAGACAGGTCATTGCTTTCTCACCTGCATGAGAAGAAAACCCTGGTGCACTTCAGTAGGCTCTTACCAGCTTGCACATACCTTCCCTACCCTAGGTGAGTCAGACCATATGCCGCCCCAGCTAGGCTTGCAAGATATGCTCTGGGGGCCACTGGCTTACCGTGTCCACTTCTCCAGAGTCCTGGGGACTCCTAACCATACCCTTTCGACTTCCAGACCTCCTTTTCCTGTAGGGAACACAAATTTGTATCTTAATTTAACTGTTGTGTGTTTGCAATGTAGAGTATCATGAGCATAACTCAAAAAGAAAAAAAACATCTCTAGAGGAGATAAAGAAGAAGAAAATGAAAAAGAAAATGTCAGTTTTGCCATTCACCAACAGGCATATCAGTGTCTATACAAAATTTCCCTTCACCAGTATTCCCATTCTCCACCCTTTGTGCATGACAAGGCACACTGCAGTAATACTGGTGTTATCGTGCTGTTGAGATATACTGGTTTTGGGAAGAACTCTGAAGGACCTAGGCATGTGGAGTTTAAACTGTACTTGGGTCCATGTATTGTACCACCCTGTGTGAACACAAAAGATGAAGAGGAAACTGTAGAGAAACAGAATAGAGGTTGGTGACAGATGAGTTTGTAGAGGTGGAGAAGATTTTATAAAAATTTGACAACTGGATTGGGCACTACGGGGAAGTGATTCTCTACTTGGTCTACTCCCCTTAAAAAATTCTGTGTTTATCGTATCGCTATTGGGACTATCCCAGCCATCAATCCAGTGTCCTGTCCATCCTAAGTTCATAGGGAACCCGGTATCTGTGAGATAATTTCCTCTACCTGTGATGGACATGCATCTAGAACAGTAGAATGCGACATTAGCCTTTGAGGGGCGTCTAGTATATCTTGTACTTCTTGAGCATGGTTCTCAGGTATATCCAAGAAGACACCTTCAGGAGTACAATATATGACACACCACATTTTACACAATAAGTCTCTGCCAAGTAGATTAGTCGGAGCCGATGCAGCCAGCAGAAAAGAATGTTTGGTTTGCAAGGGCCCTATCGTAATCTCTGCAGGTCTACTCAAAGGGTATTGTTGCACCATTCCTGTTACTCCCATTGCCCGAATCTGTGCTTTCTATATGGCTCGTGATTCCTTACTATATGTCCCTTGATCCCGTCTATGTGTTTAATAATGTGGCTTGTGTTTTCTGTCTAGGGGGTCTATATTGACTATGTGTTCTACTACTCCTACAATCTCTGGCAAAATGCCCTTCCTTCCTACAAGTGTAACATATTATTGACCATTAGGGATCTGGGGTTTGGACTGATGGGTCTTTCCTGTATGTGCCTGTATACTTACCGTCCTCAACCTCTCCACCTGTTGCTCTCTGCGCCTAGCACTATTCTTGTGATGTTCAATAGCACACTCTTTAAGATTAGCTACTGTGACCCCTTTCCAATTTTGCAAAGAAGTCTGCACCCTGACCCTCAATGCCTTATTGAGCCCGTCCATTTGCACAGAGACAACCACCTCCCATTTGCCGAATTAGTGTTTACCAGTGATCTTATCCAGATGGAGAGTTTTCTATTACTGCAAAAGACAAAAAATAAAAAAGTTTAACAAGCTTCTAGGTCATGCGAAGTATTCATTCAATCCTTCTCATCCCGTATTAAGGGTCTGTACATGGTCCAACAAACATTTCCGAGCTCATCTTGACTAGGGGCATTACTAGGAATGAATACTTCTTATATGGTAACTGAAAGAAATACCCGGGGGTTACCCTGTCTCTGTCTGCTTTCCTACTGGCAAATACTAATGTGCGGACAGGTTTTTTCTCCATTTCTGATGTTACTTTCTTGATTTTTGTTTTATTTTTGGGTTTTACTATACATGTACACGAATGATACCATACTTACCAGTTCCACTGGTCTCAGCCACTTCCCCCGCAGGCTACTGCTCTTCTTTTACCGGTTGGATACTCCTCTGAGTGCATGAGAAATGGCTGAAAACAATCAGGTCACCTTCTCCTCCTAAATATACTTCAAGATTCATTAGCACATATATAGGTTACAGTCATATTTTTTATATTTTTATTATTTTCTATAGTTTGTATGCTGGCTGTAACTGCTTCCACATCTACATAAGGCGGTGTACTTGCATTCTCTTTTTTTTCCTACTTGTCTATTGTTGCTACAAGTTCAAACAGTTCTTATATTTCCATTCTTGTCTTATATGACTTTTGTTAGACCTACCACCTGCAATACCTTAGGATCAAACTCACCAACCCCTCTTGCTGCCACAGGTTTATACAATTTGTATGTCTGACCCTTTGTTTTCTGGATTTTATCAGACATATTTTAATACCTATATTCTGCAGTACCTCTGGTTCAAAGCTGCCCACCCTAGGGAATGGTACCCTATCTTTATCAGTCATACGTACCCATTCAGACAAAAAGTCTTCAGCGTGTGTACCATATTTTCCACACATAACAAACCTCGCTGACCCCTTGGGCCGCGGCTCTGACCTTCTCGGTCCCAACTCTTCTGCCTGAACCCTGGCTACCATACGTCCACTGCTTGTGCAATTGGATCCCATCGCGGACTTTTTCATTTTACGCAATCCCCAATGCATGACACGGATAGATGGTGAAAGTTCTTAGAGCGCTTTCACCCACTCCTTCTCCGCTGAGTACCACGACTCACTCCAATAGTGAACACCGCATACCCAGTGAGGCCCTATTGATTTCTATTTATTGGAAGTGTTAGGAGTGACTTACCTTTTCCAGCAAATATCCACCGCTGGAGATTTTCCTGAGAGAGACCAGCGAAAACTCCCTATTCACTTTTTATACACAAATCATGCTTGCGAATGCTGTACACAGCGCTAATGATACCGCGATTTTACGCAAAAACTCATAAAGGGGTATCAAGTTGCGCTATATATCGCACCCACAAACGCGTGGTCCAATCGCACAGCATATAGGTACTTGTTACCTATCTGCCGTACGACCACGGGTCGATGTACAAACTGCGACCCTCAGCCGAAGCGTATTTCAATCTATACTAATGTGAGTCAGCCGCCTCACGCCGCCAAGCCTCCACTTACTTGATGTACCACACAACGGGATCTCGAATTCCACGGGGTTCAACTCACTCACTCCTGCTTTCACTCACTCAGATATACTTTGTTTTTCTGTACAGAAAATTTTCACTCGTTCTGATTGGCAGCTTTACCCCCAGAGGCAATACAGTTTTTAAACTAAAGTTTAGCGTAACCTGCTTTTGAAATCGGATAGTTATGTGCTATTGTATTAAATGTCTACTATCCCACCTTAATTGAACAAATATCGTGTGCTTTTATTATGCGCACACACCCTACGCAAGCTTG
This sequence comes from Pseudophryne corroboree, assembly GCF_028390025.1. Lineage (NCBI taxonomy): Eukaryota > Metazoa > Chordata > Amphibia > Anura > Myobatrachidae > Pseudophryne > Pseudophryne corroboree. The sequence goes on from NC_086445.1 coordinate 1,041,363,014, forward strand.
CGTAATTACACAACCATGCGTACCTCTATGCCACGTGTGCGGCCTTGCGCCACGTGCATGGGTTTTTTGTACGCTGTCCTCACGTTCAGTACCACGTATACCAATGTGCGTACGCAATAAAACAAACCACACAGCTCTATAAATGTGAGCAATACTAACTATGGGGGTCATTCCGAGTTGTTCGCTCGCAAGCTGCTTTTAGCAGCTTTGCACACGCTAAGCTGCCGCCTACTGGGAGTGAATCTTAGCTTATCAAAATTGCGAACGAAAGATTCGCAATATTGCGATAAGACATCTCTGTGCAGTTTCTGAGTAACTCGAGACTTACTCGGCATCTGCGATCAGTTCAGTGCTTGTCGTTCCTGGTTTGATGTCACAAACACACCCAGCGTTCGCCCAGACACTCCTCCGTTTCTCCAGCCACTCCAGCGTTTTTCCCAGAAACGGTAGCGTTTTTTCACACACTCCCATAAAACGGCCAGTTTCCGCCCAGAAAAACCCACTTCCTGTCAATCACATTACGATCACCAGAACGAGGAAAAAACCGCGAGTAAAATTCCTAACTGCATAGCAAATTTACTTGGCGCAGTCGCAGTGCGGACATTGCGCATGCGCACTAAGCGGAAAATCGCTGCGATGCGAAGAAATTTACCGAGCGAACAACTCGGAATGACCCCCTATAATCACTCACTTAACACAACACCCAGTTTTTTTACTTAACAACCAGGTCAGAACTGCATTTCATGTCTATGATTACTCCCTTAAATACATTTATTTCAAATTTACCTATATAGCAACAAATGTATCCGATTTCACACAGATCTATAATGACTGCAATAATCTATAATTTAAATGATATGATTCAGATTGGATAGCTATCTTGCAGAACATACACTGATATAAATATACACATAATTATAATAATATTATATATATATGTATCATTCACTGGTCTCCTATGAGACACCTTACCTCTTATTTGCATATCAAAGCTATTTGCTTATCACTGCTAAAAAAAAACAGTTACACAGGTTAATTTGTATTTCAATGGCTATCCTCCCTAGTAAGCAGATTCTACAAGTCTTGGAAGGGAAAGAAAAAAAAAACTCTTTCTTTCCTTTTTCTATCTGTGTGCAATTTCTTACACCAAGCCAAGCATTTATCTAACCATTTACTCTCACTAAGCCAAATTGAAACTATTTGTAATTGACTATGGCATGGGTTAAATAAATGCATTGGTAACTCATAAATGGTGCTTGATGTGACAAAGGAAACTGATTTTTCTGAGCAGACTGAAAATCAGCTATTTAGAAAATGACCTTCCTAAAATGGCCACTGCTCCTCCTCCTAGAACATCCATGAGGTTTACACAAGATGGTGGACAGGCCATGTGGTTAGTCCAAAATGAAGGACAGACCATGAGGCTTCCTTTGTCACAAAGAAATCTCAAATTAGTGTAGCCCCCAAAAAATATGTGCTCATGAGGAGATATAGTTTGGAGTAAAGGTTCAATGACTATTAGGCTAAATATATACTATATACATTAATGCAGGTGTAAATATATGAAATGTATTTAATATGTATACTGTCAATATATTTTAACGTATGTAAAGGGTGGTGGATGGTGGTAAATAGCTCAATATGGACAGCGGACTATAGGACTGGGTAAATTGGCACGAGAGGGACTAGATGGACTTTTCCAGAAGCCCCTCGTGCCGGGAATGTGTGCCCGTATACAGAGGACAGTTAGAGGCAGCGTGAGGAGGGATGAACCGGTTACCTGAGAGGAGAAGCAGTAGCGGCTGAGGACGACGGGTCCGGAAAGCGGAGGAGAGAGGACAGCGTACGGAGTGATCGGGCCGGTTGGGGAAGGTGAACCGTGAGGTGCCAGTGTCTGGGGCTAAACACAGACCGAGGATACTGCTGATCCCCGGAGGAGCTGATACGGGAGCCGGTCAGCGCGGCGGCAACCAGGGAGACAGGGCCCCGAGGTAGTGCTGCAGGCGGTGAGAGCCGGGAGTCCATGACCTCTACGACTACACAGTGAGAAGGAGAGACGGAGCTGAGCGGTCAGAGGTTGAGAGACGTGAGCTGTATCCCCATCCGGAGGTAGGACCCAAGGTGCAGCCAGTGTAGGCAGTACAGCCTAAAGAATTAGCCGCCTGTAGTATTCGGGGGAGCGAAATTCAAGTGGAAGCAGCCAGACAGCTTACGTAGCCCCGAGCTGGGGGAGGAGTGTCAGTACTGATTGGCAGCTACAGTTAACTGTGGGAGAATAGAGCCAGGGGAGTGAATAAAGCTCCATCTGCTTATAGGGGGACCCCCGTTCCCGACCATCATCCTACAGCTTCAGTCTACTGCTAGTGAGAGTGTTGAGCCATCATACGGGACGGAAGATACCCCAGTCCACACATGACCAACTACTTGAATTGCAGCAGAAACGTCACGCAAGGTAATTGCTGCTGCACAGCGAATTATACTATACAGTGAATATGGTGACCCCGGCACTTGTTAGATTCTAATAACCATCCTTGCCAGATCGGTCAGAGCTATCCAGGAAAGGTCACCAGTTTAGAGACACTTATCATCTGTGGACACTTATCCGTTGAGGGACGAGAATAACTTCAGCTACATAGAATATTATAGGTCAGGGTACCGCACCTAGTCCTTAGATATAATCCTGAGCATCCTTGAGGCAGAGGTAAGACGGGAAACTGTCTTTTCTGACGAATGAACAATTAACCCAAATCCCAAGAGGGAAGCTCACCAATCATACCCGCATACCCTAGGCAACAGGTAGTCTGCTAGCAGCTGACATAGAGACGTTTCCGATTGGTGAAGTTGGACATTGACGGTGTCCATACAGATATACAGAATTACTCAGGAAAAGCAAGACTAGGGGATTTTCCTCAATTTGATGCAGGAATCTGTAGTATGGATGGTATATTGGGCCCCAACAGTGCACCAACGATAAAGTAATGGTATACCCAACAGGTGAACGGTAAACTTCAGTTGTTCAACTATTGTTACGGTAGAACTATTTATAGTCTAGCTTTATCTAAACCGGTCATGACAAGTTTTTTTGTATTGCATGCAAGGTACCCAAATATGTATAGGAAAATAAAATGGTATAGCACAATATAATTGTATGTATTGACTCACAGGTTAGCTGTGTATATATGAAAGACAGTGTATCTAAGGGTAGGTGATTGCTAATGCTTGTGGCAAAGGGACCTATGTCTGACTCAAATAACTTTAATAAAAAACTTACCTTTAAATGGGAGAGTAGTTTCTAGTCCTCGAAAGAGCAGCACCTGAAAGATAAAGACGACAACAAGGTAAACCAAAAACATCTACACAGAACCCCACTTGAAACAGTGTATCTACAAATACTCGTTAATGGCTTTCCCAAGCATGCCGGGGGGGTATAACTGATGCTTGGGTGGAGGCACGCATTAAAATTGTCCTAGTAATCCACAGTAGTGCGGTCGTAGTGATCAGGGAAGGGTTACATTATGCAAGCACCAGAAGTTATTTTAGGCCTGAGTTTTAAAAAAAAACCTATATCAAGGCTATGTAGCAACTTTTAAATGTACTTTTAAATCTACTTAACAGATAAACAATCCAATCTGAATCAAACACAATATGACTTATTTGAACTTTGTTTTGCAACAATAAAAATACATTTTTGCATTTTAAATATTATGAGAAACACATTGTCCCTTGAATTTTTCATATCATCGGCTTACTGGTAACACAACAATACACGTGGATGTTATTCATCAGCGTCGCAATGCGTCCATCGGAGCCGGTCGATCACAGCCGCGTTTGTAATGTACAGTGCACCATTAAGACCGTGATATCCCGGTCGAGCTCCCATCTGTGAATACCAAATTACTTTCTAACAAATATTTAAAATGCCCGCTCTAATATATATTGTAAACGCCTGCACATCTTATTACCATGTGTTCTGAATGTGCGCTATACATCGCAAAACACTGCATCCCATAAGAGAAAACAATACACCCACACATTATCTGAGTTCCAAAGCTCATTGATGTATATATTTGTTATTAAAAGGATATGGATTCAATATATTACAATGTACAGTATACAGTACATATAGTTACATGGTTACAATTCATACAGTAAGCAGTTAATACATACAGTTACAGGCAAGCGATACAATTACCATATCTTTCTCATATAAATTTGTCCCTCCATATCACTCTATCTCTCTCTGTAAAATCATGCAGGAACTGGTCTAGAAGCACCTCCATCATCGTCTGGGACAAAACAGCAACTGGCAACTGTGTGTCTCTGTAATGTGTTATCTAGTTTGGGGGAGGGAACTTTCTCATTCATGATGAGTCACTAGTCTGTTCGTATGCTAAACAGGTACAGCCTTGAAGACATCAAAAGGGGCTGGCCTGAGCTTCCTGTCCACTGTCCTAATAAGAGTGATTTTAGCTTTCATACATTTAATCATAACTATTTGTTGCAATGTCCTACAACTTAATAACAGTATCAAATGAATCTACACATTAATCTGCTTGCTTTAATACCAAATATGACAGGTCTATCTTGCTTCGTTCAAATAATACACATACATGACATTACTTCATTATATAATTTTAAATCATTATGATGTCTGGCGCTTGATATTATTATAATTATGTGCTGTATGAAATAAGTGTCAAATCCATCTCTGTGGCATGTCCGTGTAAATGCGTATGTTACCATATATCGCTGTGCTCGCTGCGCGTATTTGCAAGCATAGCGACTTATATGTGTGGAGTCTGTATGTTCTTTCTATGTAATATTTTTTACTTCGACACCTTTTACAATGCCAGGTAGAGCTCCTTTTACACTGTACCAGGTAGAGCCCCATTTACACATTGGCCAGGCAGAGCTCCCTTTAACGCCAGGTAGAGCCCCTTTTACACATTGCACCAGGTAGAGCCCTATGTCACACATTACGCCACGCAGGTAGCATCCCCTTTTACACTTTGTGCCAGGTAGCGTCCTCTTTTACACACTGTGCCAGGTAGAGTCCCCTTTAACACACTGTGCCAGGTAGAGCCCCCTTTTACACATTGTGCCAGGTATAACCCCCTTTTCACATTTTTCCAGGTAGAACCCCCTTTTCACATTGTGCCAGGTAAAGCCCCCTTGTACACATTACACCAGATAGAGTCGCCTTATACAACGCCAGGTAGAGTCCCCTTTTACACATTGTGCCAGGTAGAGCCCCCTTTTACACATTGTGCCAGGTAGAGCCCCCTTTTACACATTGTGCTAGGTAGAGTCCCCTTATACAATGCCAGGTAGAGTCCCCTTTTACACATTGTACCAGGTAAAGCTCCATTTTACACATTGTACCACACTAGAGCAGAGCCCCTTATTTACATTATGCCAGATAGAGCACCCTTTTACACCAGATAGAGCCCCCTTTTACAGATTTCACCAGGTAGTGTTCCCTTTTACAATGCCAGGTATAGCCCCATTTTACACATTGTGCCAGGTAGAGCCCCCTTTTACACATTGTGCCAGGTAGAGCCTCCTTTTACATTTTACACCAGGTAGAGTCCCCTTTTAAAACACCAGATAGAGTTCCCTTTTACACACTGCACCAGATAGAGCTCCGCCTCTGAAGCAGCTGCTTCTCCACCTGCCAACATCATCCGTCTCTCTGTCCTTCTACTGCGGGCACACAAGGATGTAGGGACTCAGGTGGGGCGGAGCGTAAGGAGGTACTAGATGCTCCAGTGCACCATTTGCCTTGATGCCTGTGTGAGCAGTAGCCAGGCTAGTACAGCAGTGGCGCGGGTGCTGCTGGTGGTACTGTGCCCACGGTGCATATGTGCTGTGTACAAGGCATCACTAGCACACCACTAGTAGTTACGGCCCTGGGGGTGACACTTCTACACCTGTACAGTATGTCTAATTAGGCTACTCATATATATGCACACATTAGCTTCGTTACCCTAATTAGAAAATAAATAATGAGTAATAATTTAAGTAGTAATGAAAATAATAAAATTATGACCAATAATTTCAACAACAATAAAATAGGGTTCTATCAAGTGCAACTTTGCTCCCCCTAGTGGGCAATAGGTTACATTACATGGTTCCTACAGTATTTTCGGAATAGACCTGTATAAATCACTTTACAGCTAAAATGCAAATAAAGATCACTTCTCGTGACCCCCTAGAATCTCCAGTGACCTCACTAGATGTCTCCCAGTAAATGTCTGCATCACATATTCTGGCTGCCAGTCAGGTCAGTATTTTTCCAGCGGTGTATCGGCTGTGACAGCAGTGGTGATGTATTGGTTCCGCTCAGCCCATCGCATAGGGGCCTGAGATGCCGCAGATAGCAGAGAGCTGCTCATTCACATCCCAGCGATGGTAATCGCCAGCTCCCAGCTCACACAGAAGAGATAAGAAAACGTGGAGCAACATGAAAATTACGCCGAAGTCATCACTTCCCGGCCGCCTTATCGTAAACACGACGACGTGGAATTCCCCTCCGGAGCTCTCGGCCCACGCAGGAGCAATGCGATGGCTCTGTCCTTGGCCCCATTCGTCACAGGAAAGCACTTGTCACAAAAAGACACCGTTAGGAAGGTCACTGTCATCAGTTTCTCTGGCACCAGATCAAGATGAGGAACTGAATGATTCCTTCTTTCCGTCTGCCTCGTTTAACATAACTATTTCTGCATTTGCACAAATTTTTATTCAATATATACACCCATATGCCGTTACCCCGGGTTTTGGTATATTTTGTCGTTATTCATAATGCTGACATGATAATGATGGCACGGTTGCAAAGTTGATATGCGGCATGCTGACACTGATGAAATGTGGACATAGTTAAAATGACAAACAAAACAGTCCTGGTGGTGCTGCGATCACTTACCTGCTAGTGGGTCTCTGGGTCTGGAGATCGGGTAATGAATGATGACTTGAGACTTTCATACATACAGCGGTGAGTAACACCCCTAATACTAACCCTACTCCTATTGCCTGACTCTAACTCCCCTCCCCGCACACACACAGCCTAACCCTTCACTCTCATAGCCAAAGCCTAACCTCTCCTCCTGCAGCCTAATCCTAACCCTCCCCTCCCACAGCCTAATCCTAACCCTCCCCTCCCACAGCCTAATCCTAACCCTCCCCTCCCACAGCCTAATCCTAACTCTCCCTTCCCACAGCCTAACCCTAACTCTCCCCTTCCACAGCCTACCCCAACCCTCCCTCCTGCAGCCTAGCCCTCCTCTCCCACAGCCTAACCTTAACCCTCCCACAGCCTAACCCTAACCCTCCCCTCCTGCAGCCTAACCCTAACATTCCCCTCCCACAGCCTACCCCAACCCTCCCCTCCCACAGCCTAACCCTTACCCTCCTTCCTGCAGCCTAACCCTCCCCTCCCGCAGCCTAACCCTAACCCTCCCACAGCCTAACCCTCCCCTCCCGCAGCCTAACCCTAACCCTCCACTCCCACAGCCTACCCCTAACTCTCCCCTCCCACAGCCTGACCCTAACCCTCCCCTCCCGCAGCCTAACCCTAACATTCCCATGAAGAGCCCACATGGGGGAATGCAGTGGTAGGGGCAAACGGCGGCTCCTACCTTTTTTGCACAGGGAGGCTGCTGCTGCCCAAGAGGGAGAGAGCTGAGCCCCGGTGTATGTGCACCAGTGGTGGCCAGACTGCACATATGTAATCCCCCGGCTTGTATGGACTGCATCAATTGCAGCCCATAGAAGCCGGCTAGGACTGACGAGGCAGGGAGCTGGCTCCCTACAGGAAGACAGCTCCCTGCTAATCCCAGCCCATTCTGGTAGTCCTGGAGGGAGGAAACACCTCCCAATGAGACTGCCTGTAGTGTCTGTGACTGACAGGTAGGACTTCCAATAGGAAGTCACTGCCCATCACAGTGAAGCCAGTGCAGTTATGGACTGCATCTGGCTCACTGACACTGAGAGGGGTGGCGGATTTTACCTGGGGGGACTGCAGTATGTTACCTGCAAGGAAACAGGACTGAGACTTTGTGTGAGAAGCCAGAGCCTACTCTGCCAGAAGCTGCTGGAGGCTCCCAATTTTTTGGGTAGCCCCCCACACCCCCGGAAGAGCAGGCAGATCTCCCGCATCCTGCCCGCACCCACACCCTGCCCGCACCCATACTCTCCAGTATTCATGGGTCCGTGGGGTGGGGGAGGAGCAAAATGACCCCGAAGTTCCCTGCAGCGTCTCCTCCCTGGGCTTCTCCCGAAGAGGTAAGTATGAGCCAGAGGCCACGCCTGGTCAGGACAACTATAAAAAGACTGAGAGACTTAGGACCTTGTTATAGTCAGGGGTGGAGAAGTGAGTCTGTGCCCTGGACGGGATTAGGCTGTGTATTGTTTTCTGTTCCTGATTATGCTGAAAATAAAGCACCTGCCATTGACTTACCTGGGAAGTTGTGTTGGATCCTGTTTGAGCACCTACATCCTGCACAAATTCACCCCTCTACCCAGCTAATTACCCCATATCATTACATAACGTAGACCCTCGCTCTGCTACCACTGCGCTCCGCACTTGGTTCACATGGAGGGTAAACCATAAAAAATTGAACACCCCCCGCAAGAAAAATCTTTGTGGGCCATATGTGTGTCGACCATTGCTATGTCGATCTTTTGAACTTGTCGACCCTTTGTACCAGTCATCCTTTTGACCCATTTGCTTTTTGCCTGTCGACCGATCGACCCTGTCAACCTAATGCCTGTATAGACAGTGTCTGTCCATTGTGCGGAACCCTTGTGCTTCAGCCCGCTCTGGGTCAGTGTACGCCCGCTCTGGGTCAGTGTACACCCGCTCTGGGTCAGTGTACGCCCGCTCTGGGTCAGTGTATGCCCGCTCTCGGTCAGTGTACGCCCGCTCTGGGTCAGTGTACGCCCGCTCTCAGTCAGTGTATGCCCGCTCTTGGTCAGTATACGCCCACTCTGGGTCAGTGTACGCCCGCACTGGGTAAATGTACGCCCGCTCTCGGTCAGAGTACGCCCGCTCTCGGTCAGTATACGCCCGCTCTCGGTCAGTGTACGCCCATTCTCGGTCAGTGTACGCCCGCTCTCGGTCAGTGTACGCCCGCTCTCGGTCAGTGTACGCCCGCTCTGGGTCAGTGTACGCCCGCTCTCGGTCAGTGTACGCCCGCTCTCGGTCAGTGTACGCCCGCTCTGGGTCAGTGTACGCCCGCTCTCGGTCAGTGTACGCCCGCTCTCGGTCAGTGTACGCCCGCTCTGGGTCAGTGTACGCCCGCTCTGGGTCAGTGTACGCTCGCTCTCAGTCAGTGTACGCCCGCTCTCGGTCAGTGTACGCTCGCCGTGGGTCAGTGTACGCCCGCTCTCGGTCAGTGTACGCCCGCTCTCGGTCAGTGTACGCCCGCTGTGGGTTAGTGTACGCCTGCCCTCGGTCAGTGTATGCTCGCTCTGGGTCAGTGTACGCCCGCTCTGGGTCAGTGTACGCCCGCTCTGGGTCAGTGTACGCCCGCTCTGGGTCAGTGTACGCCCACTCTCGGTCAGTGTACGCTCGCTCTGGGTCAGTGTACGCTCGCTGTGGGTCAGTGTACGCCTGCCCTCGGTCAGTGTACGCTCGCTCTGGGTCAGTGTACGCCCGCTCTGGGTCAGTGTACGCCCGCTCTGGGTCAGTGTACGCCCGCTCTCGGTCAGTGTACGCTCGCTCTGGGTCAGTGTACGCCCACTCTCGGTCAGTGTACGCTCGCCCTGGGTCAGTGTACGCCCGCTCTCGGTCAGTGTACGCCCGCTCTGGGTCAGTGTACGCCCGCTCTCGGTCAGTGTACGCTCGCTCTGGGTCAGTGTACGCCCGCTCTCGGTCAGTGTACGCCCGCTGTGGGTCAGTGTACGCCTGCCCTCGGTCAGTGTACGCTCGCTCTGGGTCAGTGTACGCCCGCTCTGGGTCAGTGTACGCCCGCTCTGGGTCAGTGTACGCCCGCTCTCGGTCAGTGTACGCTCGCTCTGGGTCAGTGTACGCCCACTCTCGGTCAGTGTACGCTCGCCCTGGGTCAGTGTACGCCCGCTCTCGGTCAGTGTACGCCCGCTCTGGGTCAGTGTACGCCCGCTCTCGGTCAGTGTACGCCCGCTCTCGGTCAGTGTACGCCCGCTCTCGGTCAGTGTACGCCCGCTCTCGGTCAGTGTACGCTCGCTCTGGGTCAGTGTACGCCCACTCTCGGTCAGTGTACGCTCGCTCTGGGTCAGTGTACGCCCGCTCTCGGTCAGTGTACGCCCGCTGTGGGTCAGTGTACGCCTGCCCTCGGTCAGTGTACGCTCGCTCTGGGTCAGTGTACGCCCGCTCTGGGTCAGTGTACGCCCGCTCTGGGTCAGTGTACGCCCGCTCTCGGTCAGTGTACGCTCGCTCTGGGTCAGTGTACGCCCACTCTCGGTCAGTGTACGCTCGCCCTGGGTCAGTGTACGCCCGCTCTCGGTCAGTGTACGCCCGCTCTGGGTCAGTGTACGCCCGCTCTCGGTCAGTGTACGCCCGCTCTCGGTCAGTGTACGCTCGCTCTGGGTCAGTGTACGCCCGCTCTGGGTCAGTGTACGCCCGCTCTGGGTCAGTGTACGCCCACTCTCGGTCAGTGTACGCCCGCTCTCGGTCAGTGTACGCTCGCTCTGGGTCAGTGTACGCCCGCTCTGGGTCAGTGTACGCCCGCTCTGGGTCAGTGTACGCCCACTCTCGGTCAGTGTACGCCCGCTCTCGGTCAGTGTACTCTCGCTCTAGGTCAGTGTACGCCCACTCTGGGTCAGTGTACGCCCACTCTTGGTCAGTGTACGCTCGCTGTGGGTCAGTGTACGCCTGCCCTCGGTCAGTGTACGCTCGCTCTGGGTCAGTGTACGCCCGCTCTGGGTCAGTGTACGCCTGCTCTGGGTCAGTGTACACCCACTCTCGGTCAGTGTACGCCCGCTCTCGGTCAGTGTACGCTCGCTCTGGGTCAGTGTACGCCCGCTCTCGGTCAGTGTACGCCCGCTCTCGGTCAGTGTACGCTCGCTCTGGGTCAGTGTACGCCCACTCTGGGTCAGTGTACGCCCACTCTGGGTCAGTGTACACACGCTCTGGGTCAGTGTACGCCAACTCTGGGTCAGTGTACGCCCGCTCTGGGTCAATGTACGCCCGCTCTCGGTCAGAGTACGCCCACTCTCGGTCAGTGTACGCCCGCTCTCGGTCAGTGTACGCCCATTCTCGGTCAGTGTACGCCCGCTCTGGGTCAGTGTACGCCTGCCCTCGGTCAGTGTACGCCCGCTCTCGGTCAGTGTACGCTCGCTCTGGGTCAGTGTACGCCCGCTCTCGGTCAGTGTACGCCCGCTCTCGGTCAGTGTACGCCCGCTCTCGGTCAGTGTACGCCCGCTCTCGGTCAGTGTACGCCCGCTGTCGGTCAGTGCACGCCCGCTCTCGGTCAGTGTACGCCCGCTCTCGGTCAGTGTACGCTCGCTCTGGGTCAGTGTACGCCCGCTCTGGGTCAGTGTACGCCCGCTCTGGGTCAGTGTACGCCCACTCTCGGTCAGTGTACGCCCGCTCTCGGTCAGTGTACGCTCGCTCTGGGTCAGTGTACGCCCGCTCTGGGTCAGTGTACGCCCACTCTCGGTCAGTGTACGCCCGCTCTCGGTCAGTGTACTCTCGCTCTAGGTCAGTGTACGCCCACTCTGGGTCAGTGTACGCCCACTCTGGGTCAGTGTACGCTCGCTGTGGGTCAGTGTACGCCTGCCCTCGGTCAGTGTACGCTCGCTCTGGGTCAGTGTACGCCCGCTCTGGGTCAGTGTACGCCCGCTCTGGGTCAGTGTACGCCCACTCTCGGTCAGTGTACGCCCGCTCTGGGTCAGTGTACGCCCGCTCTGGGTCAGTGTACGCCCGCTCTCGGTCAGTGTACGCCCGCTCTCGGTCAGTGTACGCTCGCTCTGGGTCAGTGTACGCCCGCTCTCGGTCAGTGTACGCCCGCTCTGGGTCAGTGTACGCCCGCTCTCGGTCAGTGTACGCTCGCTCTGGGTCAGTGTACGCCCGCTCTCGGTCAGTGTACGCCCGCTCTGGGTCAGTGTACGCCCGCTCTCGGTCAGTGTACGCCCACTCTCGGTCAGTGTACGCTCGCTCTTGGTCAGTGTACGCCCGCTCTGGGTCAGTGTACGCCCGCTCTGGGTCAGTGTACGCCCACTCTCGGTCAGTGTACGCCCGCTCTCGGTCAGTGTACGCTCGCTCTGGGTCAGTGTACGCCCGCTCTGGGTCAGTGTACGCCCGCTCTGGGTCAGTGTACGCCCACTCTCGGTCAGTGTACGCCCGCTCTCGGTCAGTGTACTCTCGCTCTAGGTCAGTGTACGCCCACTCTGGGTCAGTGTACGCCCACTCTGGGTCAGTGTACGCCCACTCTGGGTCAGTGTACGCCCACTCTGGGTCAGTGTACACACGCTCTGGGTCAGTGTACGCCCGCTCTGGGTCAGTGTACTCTCGCTCTAGGTCAGTGTACGCCCACTCTGGGTCAGTGTACGCCCACTCTGGGTCAGTGTACGCCCACTCTGGGTCAGTGTACATACGCTCTGGGTCAGTGTACGCCCGCTCTGGGTCAATGTACGCCCGCTCTCGGTCAGAGTACGCCCACTCTCGGTCAGTGTACGCCTGCTCTCGGTCAGTGTACGCCCATTCTCGGTCAGTGTACGCCCGCTCTCGGTCAGTGTACGCTCGCTCTGGGTCAGTGTACGCCCGCTCTCGGTCAGTGTACGCCCATTCTCGGTCAGTGTACGCCCGCTCTGGGTCAGTGTACGCCCGCTCTCGGTCAGTGTACGCCCGCTCTCGGTCAGTGTACGCCCGCTCTCGGTCAGTGTACGCCCGCTCTCGGTCAGTGCACGCCCGCTCTCGGTCAGTGTACGCCCGCTCTCGGTCAGTGTACGCCCGCTCTCGGTCAGTGTACGCCCGCTCTCGGTCAGTGTACGCTCGCTCTCGGTCAGTGTACGCCCACTCTCGGTCAGTGTACGCCCACTCTCGGTCAGTGTACATACTGTATGTATACAGCTCTTCTCAGTTTCGTGAATGTCCCACCACTGCACCCAAATCACAACCAACCTCTACTCCTATGGCAAAACCAGCTGATTTTTGGGTTGCTGTATGCCCCATGTGCCCCTACCTGGCACTACACCTGGGGCAACTTCCTCTGCCTCAAAGGGCCCCATGCACTACAACGATATGTCTGAGGCTGAAGTCGGAGGCGATTTCCCTTGTACCGCCCGGCAGCTTCCTGGGCAGCTGGATCACATACGATACATCGTATGCGGTCCTTTTGCATACGATGTATCATATGCGATCCCAGCCATGCCTGCGAGATCCGACATATCACGAGTGCAGCACTTATGACCTAGGGACTTCGATCCGATGCTTACGGGAACGCGCATCGGATCGGATGTAAAACACATCTGATTTGCCACTTTTGATCCGATTTCTGGGTCCGAAAGGTCGGAATCGGAGGAAATCGGGCATTATCGTTCTAGTGTATGGGGCCCTTAAGTCCGACTGAAGGTGAATATATACTGTATAAGCACTGAGGTCATATTACACCACAAGGGGGTTTGAGTATTGCCACTTTAAGTTATGTGTTGTGATTGCCTTTTCAAGTGGCATGTTAGGTGTCAGCCAATCGCTGTCAGGTGGGGAGGAGAGTTTTGATTGAAACTAGGTTATCTGCCTCTCTAGCGTTCCTTTATCTTCCTGTACCCCTTTCTGTTTCATTCTTTATTCTTTAGCTATATACCTTCTCACTATTCTTTCCCTGTGCCTTTTCTCTTTCCATTATGTCTCGCCCCCCCCCCCCCCCCCCCCCCTGCCCGCTTCATTGATGGCTATGTTATAGGGAGCCAGGCAGCTGCCGGCTCCCATGCTGTTTCCCGCCACAGTCGCCGGGCGGCTCTGGTGACTGAACCCGTGCAGCCGCGTCTGCCCAATGCTGCAGCCGCCAGTTCCAGTGGAGCGAGCAGCCTTCACCGGGTGGTTTCCCCAGCTGCAGCTGCTGGCTACAGTGCTGTGCCCCGCTGCGCTCGCCGGGAGGAATCCAGCGCTGCGGCCGCTGCTAACGGGGGTGTTGTCAGGCGGTCCGGATGCGGGTGATCACGCTCCCGCAATCCGGGACAGAGAGTGGGCGGGGCTTAGCACTGTGCCACAGGCGTGCTGGCATGCAGGAGGAGGATGCTGTGGCTGGTTGCCCGTGCAGGGGCCAGGCAAGGCAGGCTTCTCCCTCTCCTGTGGTGCCCCATCATAGGGGGGCATACGGGTGGGGCAGTGCCAAAGGGGACGTGTTAGGGCTACTTATGATGAGCCCTCTGTACTGGGGGACACTCATGGGGCAGCAGGTGGCCACAGCCTTGAGCAAGTGGCTGATGGGTTCAGGATTATAGATGGGGCCACCTCTAGCTCCCTGCTGCATAGTGAGGTGGTGGCTTATGGGGGGCGTCTATCGGGTGGAGCATCGGCTGGGACCATGGATGTGGTGCCTTCAACAGCGCTGCACTGTTCTGACATTCTAGGGCTGGCACCTAGGCTCCCAGGGACCTCAGTCCTTGCGGCTAGGGTCAAGCAGTCACCACAACCCCAAGTTACGGCGGTCCGGCAGGACAGTGTAGTCATAGCGCCTCCTTTGGTTCCAACTAGGGTGCTGTCTCCATTGCGTAGGGCTAAGCGTTCATGGCTTCAGCATTCCCGTTTATTTACTCAGAGGTGTTCCACCCCCAAGGTCACTCCTGCGCTCCCAGTCACCGTCGCGACCGCGTCGGCGAATGCTACACCTGACCATTCCAAAGCGTTGGAGGCGGCCCTAAAGCTGGTGTCGCTGGCAGAGGTTTTGGCCCCATTGTTTTCAAGGTTACATGCGCAAACAACTGTTGCGGCAGATGTGCGATCACATCAGGATACTACCTCCCCACAGCTTGCTCAGGGAAAGGAACAGCTGGGTCCCCTTGCTGGTCAGGTGCTTGCTGCGTTGGAGGTTCAGACGCCCCTTTCTTCTACCCAGCCTGGTACCAATTCCTCAGCTCCAACTGTCTCTTTCGATGCCTCGCTGTCCGCTCCTGTTCTGGATGTCTCCACAGCTGCTGCCCCAGATGTTGTGGTGGATGCGCAAGCCGCTTCGGGTCATGTGGTAGAAGATGATGCCGTTGCAGGTTCTTCAGGTGGGTCTTCTGCGCCTGCCAATCGGTCCAGAAAGCGGGCAGTTTTGTCATCTTCTTCCTCCAGTACAGATTCGGATAGCTCGGAAGGGAAGGGTGCAAAACGGTCTATGCGCAGCCGTCGCCGTTCTAGACGTAGGGCTCGGAGGTCCCACTCATCCAGTGAAAGCAGTTCTGGTTCTCCGGTGTTCCCACGAGGGGAGGTAGTTCATTGTGATAACACGTCGGTTCTCCGGGGGTTGCGTCGTAGCATTCGCGCTAGAATTAAAAAGGGGAAGTACGTTAACTTGTTCGCGCTGACGGCTAAGAATAAGAAAGCGCTTAGGGCAGTAAAGCGGCATGGTGGCGTGGGGGAAGATACTTATTGTTCATATCACAGATGGCATGTTATCTGGAGACACCGCCTCAAGAACACATGAAAATCATCAAGTATCTACATTTGATGCATTCCATGTTCCGCTCCGATAGTGATAATCTTTGGCGGACGTATGATGAGGAATTCCAGCGTAAGCAGTCGGGTGTAAAGATGTAGAGGTGTGGTTGGAGCTTCCACGGCCGACTTCTGCCCAAGTAGTCCCCACGCCGCGGCGTCCAATACCTCCCTTTCGAGGGGCTCCTCCGTCACCAAATCCGGGTAGGTGTTACGCCTTCAGCAATTCCAGCTGTCCAGCGGGAGCCCATTGTAAGTTTAGGCATGCTTGTCTCTGCTGCGGAGGATCGCACCCCGCTAAGGACTGCCTACTCGCTAAGGCAGGGCCTACCAGCACCCGGGGCGTCTCTAAGTAAGGCCACATCTCCAATCCGCCTCAGCCAGATGGTACGTTGGTTGGAGATGTATCCCAACTGGGCTGAGGCTGCATTTTTTAATTCAGGTTTTTGAGACAGTTTTTGGGGAGGTCCCGGTGGTGTTACCTAAAAATTTGAAATCTGCATGTGGTTTTGGAAAGGGTTCAAAAGGAGATCGCGTTGGGCCGAATGACTGGACCCTTTCCATCACCCCCTTTGGCAGACCTGGTTCTGTCTCCGGTGGGTGTAGTCCCCAAGAAGGAACCAGGAAAATATCGGCAGATACAGCATTTGTCTTACCCATGTGGATCCTCGGTAAACTATGCTATTCCTGCGGAATTGCGTTGGGTGCGATACCAGTCCTTTAATCGGTCATTGGATCTGGTTAGAGCTTCTGGTATGGGATCCTTATTGGCTAAGATTGAGGTGGAATCTGCCTTTCGCCTGCTGCCGCTTCATCCTGAGTCGTTCCGGTTTATGGGCTTTCGCTTGTCGAATGGTTTCTACATTGTGCTTGCCCATGCGCTGTGCTATTTTGTGCGCCTTTTTTGAACATTTTAGCACTTTCCTACACTAGTGCATGATGGCTGGCACTGGGGAACGTGGGATGGCTCACTACCTCGATGATTTCCTTTGCATTGGTCCGGCAGATTCGCCCTGTTGTGCTGAGCTCCTGTTTTCGGTACAGGTGCTTTTTGGAAGTTTTGGGGTACCAGTGGCGCGCGAAAAGACTGAAGGACCTGTGACGAGGCTTTCCTTTTTTGGGTATCGAGATTGATACCCTGGCTGGCTGCTGTCGTCTTCCTTGCGATAAAATAGATAAGTTGCGCGGGGATATTACAGTTGCGCTGTCAGTCAGTAAGGTCAAGCTGCGTCAGGTACAGTCCATGCTAGGCCTACTTCACTTCGCTTGTAAGGTAGTGCCCATGGGTAGGGTGTTTTGCAGAAACCTGGAGCGCTCCACATCCGGCATTGCGCGTCTACATCATTTTGGAAGGTTGTCAGCTGAGGTAAAACGAGATTTGAGGATTTGGGATATCTTTCTGTCTCAGTTCAATGGCGTGCTGATTTGGTCAGCTCCCGCCTGCAGCAACTTGCAACTTCAGATCTTTACTGATGCTGCGGGGGGCGTCCGGGCTTTGGGGCTTTTCTCAACGGATATTGGGGCGCAGCGCCTTGGCCGGCGGATTGGATCCGGGAGGGGTTGACGAGGAACATGCTGTTGCTTGAACTGTTAACCATAGTGGTGGCATTGGAGTTGTGGGGGGACCGTTTGTGCAAATCTAGCATTGTTTTTTTTTGGTGTGACAACCTAGGGGTAGGTCAGGTGATCAATCATCAGAGTTGCTCTTCTCTGCCGGTTGTTCGTTTGCTGTCCAGGCTGGTCCTTCGATGCCTTATCCCTAACATTCAGTTTGTGACAACACATGTGCCTGGGGTTCAAAATGTATCGCGCATGCGCTTTCTAGATTTGATTGGCCTAGGATTCGTGAACTAGCTCCTCAGGCTGAGTTGGAGGGTGACCCATGTCCCCATTATGTTTGGCAGGTGATCAGGCCAGCATGGAGGAATTAGCAACACGTGCAATTGCACAGAGAACATTGCGCTGCTATTGGGCGGTTTGGCTCAAATGGGAGCTTTTCCGTAAATCTGCGGCTCAGGCAGGTAAAGCTTACGTAAAGCTATGCTGGCTTTCATATGGAACCTTTACACTCAAGGGCATTCGGTTGCGGTGGTGAGGCGTATTCTGGCAGGCGTTTCTTATTTTTCATCACTTTACGATAGGCCTGATCTCTCAAGGTCCTTTCTGGTGTCAAGGGCATTGAGGGGTTGGTCCCGGTCAGTTCCCCCGTCAGTTGATTGCAAACAACCAATTGACAATTTGCTATTGCCCCATCTTTTAGAATCGGTTTTGGAGATATGTTATTCCTCATATGAAAGTTTATTGTTCCGTTTATGTTTTTCCATGGCGTTCCATGGAGCATTCCGGGTTTGTGAGCTTGTTGTTTCTTCCAAACGGGTTGAATTTTCCCCTCTCTTGTGACGACGTAATAGTTCAACCTGAGGTAATTTTGTGTCACCTGCGGCGTTCCAAGACTGACCAGGCTGGTAGAGGGCTTTCTTTCGCTTCAGCCATGCTCAGACAATAGTGTGTGTCCTGTGACACTGGCTCAGGCCTTCCTGCATGTGCGGCCAGTCCCTGTCTGGGGAATGATTGATGCATGCAGATGGGCAGTGCCGTAACTAGGCATTTTAGCGCTGTGTGCAAGAAACGGCATCGGCGCCCCCCCATGCAAGATAGGGGCAGTGCACGGCGTAGGCGCACAAAAAATGTATAGGGGCGTGGCTTCATGGGGAAGGGGCATGGCCACAAAATAATACCAATTCATACTACGGTGCACAGTAGTCTCCATTATTCAAATTACGCTGCACAGTAGCGCCACTACATCAGGTAGAGCCCCTTTTACACATTACAGCAGACAGTCCCCCTTTTTACACATTATGGCAGACAGAGTCCCCTTTTTACACATTACGGCAGAGAGCGTCCCCTTTCTTACACATTACGGCAGACAGCGTCCCCCTTTTTACACATTACGGAAGACAGCGTCCTCTTTTTACACATTACGGCAGACAGCGTCCCCTTTTTTACACATTACGGCAGACATCGTCCCCCTTTTTACACATTACGACAGACAGCATCCCATTTTTTACACATTACGGCAGACAGCGTCCCCTTTTTATACATTACGGCAGAGTCCCCCTTTTTACACATTATGGCAGACAGCGTCCCCCTTTTACACATTAAAGCAGACAGCGTCCCCTTTTTACACATTACGGAAGACAGCGTCCCCTTTTTACACATTACGGCAGACAGCGCCCCCCTTTTTACACATTACGGCAGACAGCGTCCCCCTTTTTACACATTACGGCAGACAGCGTCCCCCTTTATACACATTATGGCAGACAGCATCCCCCTTTTTACACATTATGGCAAACAGCGTCCCCTTTTTACACAATATGGCAGACAGCTTCCCCCTTTTTACATATTATGGCAGGCAGTCCCCCTTTTTACTCATTGTGGCAGACAGCGTCCCCCTTTTTACACATTACGGCAGACAGAGTCCCCTTTTTACACATTACAGCAGACAAGATAGAGAAATAGAGAGAGAGAGAGAGAGATACTTACCATCTCTCCCCGCTGGCAGTCAGGCTCCTCGTGCTGTCAGATCCCTCGGTGCAGGCAGGGGAGGAGGAGGAGGGAGGGGGACTGGAGCCGCAGCAGCGCTATGTAATTGGTAGTGGCGCCGCTGCAGCAGTCCCCTCTCCTTCCGTATTGGCTGCCCGGCGCTGCTGTGAATGCTGGGATGAAGGAACCGAATCCCAGCATTCACAGCAGCGCCGGGCAGCCAATACGGAAGGAGAGGGGACAGCTGCAGCGGCGCGACTACCAATTACATAGCGCTGCTGCATCTCCAGTCCCCCTCCCTCCTCCTCCTCCTCCGCTGCCTCCGGCGCTGCTCACTCCTCAACAGCGCGGCGCACACAGCAGAGGCGGCATGTAATGAGTCAGTTTGACTCATTACATACCGCTGGCCATTGCGCCCTCAGGGCATCTGCGCTGTGTGCCAGGCACACCTGGCACACACATAGTTACGGCCCTGCAGATGGGATCCCGGTTACAAAACACCAGTTCTGTCATGTTTTGAAGCGTTGTCTGGGTAAGTTGGGCCTATTGCCGGATGATTTTGGGACTCATTCATTTTGAATCGGGGATGCAACATCTGCGGCTTTCGCAGACCGTTCCGATGCTGAGGTTCAGTCTCTGGGTCAGTAGCGCCCTAACGCGTTTCGGTCATATATAGGTCCTAGTTTATCTGTTTTTTGTCAACAAACATAACTGACTGGAGGATTAACCACTCGCCAACATACTGCGGGAGTTTTTGAGGAATTTCACTTCCCCCGGGGGTCCAGTTGGCACTCCAATTATGATTATATGGCGTTAGTAGTGTTAGCTACTCCAGGGGTTGAGTGTTATCACCCCAAGCTCTGGTCGGCTGCGTATGTCTTCCCCTCCCCTCCCTCGTTTGTTGCTGTGTTTTGTTGTGTGGGTTGGCTGTTTTTTCGTATATCTGTCCTCCATGTGCTGACTGAATTTTTAACGTGTTTCAGGTGGACCTGATTGCAAGCCGGGGTGGGTGCTAGGGCATTCTTATGTGTTATTGGGCGGCTCGGTGCCTATTGGCTCGGGAATGACAATTTTTTTTCAGCATGCTCCACTAATTCGGTGGTTAGGTTTTCGAGGGATGCGCTGGGGCTCGCTCTGGGCTCGCCTTGTGGAGGCTGTACGGTGTTTTGGACTGACGAAGGTTTTAATTTTGCACTTAGGGGGCAATGATATTGGTCAGCAGACAGCTCCGGAGTTGTGTTCTGTTATCATTAGGGACTTGCATTCGATCGCTGAGGCTTTGCCCGAGTGTAAACTTGTTTGGTCTTCAATGGTCCCTAGGCGTGTATGGCGAAATGCGAGGTCTGGTGCTTGGTTGGATGTGGCTCAGAAAAAGGTCAAAATTGCGGTGGCTCGTTATCTGTTGGAGAATGATGGCGGAGTGGTGGAGCATGGGCCCTCATTCCGAGTTGTTCGCTCGTAAGCTGCTTTTAGCAGCTTTGCACACGCTAAGCCGCCGCCTAATGGGAGTGAATTTTAGCTTAGCAGAATTGCGAACGAAAGATTCTCAAAATTGCGCATAGACATTCTCCAGTTTCTGAGTAGCTCGAGACTTACTCGGCAACTGCGATCAGTTCAGTCAGTTTCGTTCCTGGTTTGACGTCACAAACACACCCAGCGTTCGCCCAGACACTCCTCCGTTTCTCCAGCCACTCCCGCGTTTTTTCCAGAAACGGTAGCGTTTTTTCACACACTCCCATAAAACGTCCAGTTTCCGCCCAGAAACACCCACTTCCTGTCAATCACACTCCAATCACCAGAACGAAGAAAAAACCTCGTAATGCCGTGAGTAAAATACCAAACTTCTTAGCAAATTTACTTGGCGCAGTCGCAGTGCGAACATTGCGCATGCGCAATTAGCGGAAAAATGCTGCGATGCAAAGAAAATTACCGAGCGAACCACTCGGAATGACCACCATGGTTTGATTAGATTCCAGGATGCACACCTTTACCGTTCTGACGGGTTTCACCTTAGCGCTGAAGGTATGGCCATTTTCGTGGAGGATTTATTCTGCTGGTTGAGAGATTTTCTTTAGAGAGGTTTATTGGTGGCGGTGCTGCGGCGTAGGCCTGGCTTTGGCGGTAAAGCACGGTTGGTTGTTAAGTTTTTAGGCTTTAGTGGGTGCGCTCTCCTTGCAGTGGGATATGTCGTAAACCAATTATCCTGGATGTGAAATGGTTACACCACCTAAACGGGTGGGTTGTGGAGTGGAGAGTTGAACACCAACGCTTGGTTTTGTGTGTGTGTTTTGTCTGCCCTGTCCGTTCTGTAGTGCCGCCACCATTTAAAGTAAAAAATAAAAAAATAGTGCCTGTCAATAATAAATGTATTATTTTAGTTGTTAAGTTATAATACGTAGTTGTGATTAAATACATGTAAAGGGGTAACACGAAAATACCCCGATAGTGAGTTTATTGGCAGACATTGCTCTCCGCGGCTGATCTATTGGTCCTTACACACTGTGTCGCCCTCAGACCATGATGAGGCAAGCTCACATGCACCGTGACCCCAGCCGCAGCAAACAGAACATGTGTGTTGGGGCATTTATAGGACTACGGGGCATATTTATTCATTACCAGGTTCTAGATCTGACAATTACCATTTCTTATTGGAATATAATAAATGATGTATTATTAATCCCATGCAGGGGCTCCAAGTGGAAATGCGGTTGGATGTTGCGGATTTCGGCATACTGCGCATGCATCAAAGTAAGAAAACTGACGCCGGATCAGGTGTACGCACAGGGTCGGAGATCGTACGGACCGATCCCTTCCTAGATGCACCACGTTGTTGTGAAATGGGCAGTAACCGGCGACAAACAAGTACTTGGAACTGTTCTGTCTTGTGGGAGTGTAAGCCGAACCTGGGCAGTGGCGCCGCTGTTACGTCCTGTGCCGACGCACGGATCTGTGGCATATGTACATTAGTGATACATTACAGGAGAGGGATGTAAATGTGCGGGAATGTAGCGCAGGTTTGACGCTGGTAAGATGGAAAAAGAATACTGGGTGTGGTTCATTGGGTAGACCCTAACTAGGTCGACAGCCATTAGGTCGACCATTATTAGTCGACAGTGACTAGGCCGACACCTGAAATAGGTTGACACTGAAAAGTTGACATGGAAAAGGTTGACATGATATTTTTGGGGTGTCGTTTTGTTCGGAAAGTGACCGGGAACCACACTTACTGCACGGTGTCCCCTCACTTTGCTCGCCAAGCTTCGGGCAAGGTTACTATTCCTAATCGTAGTCCATGAGGATCGTAAATTAAGAAAAAGTTTTACAAAATGGGAAAAAAAGGTGAAAACTTATGTCAACCTTTTCATGGGTCGACATTTGCCATGTCGACGTAAAGACCACGTCGACCTAAAGCATGTCGACCAATAGTGGTTGACCTAATGACTGTCGACCTAAGTGTGGTCGACCTAAAGACCAGATACCAAGAATAATACAGCCCAGATTTATCAAGCCTTGGAGAGTGATAAATTGCACAGTGCTAAAGTACCAGCCAATCAGCTCCTCACTGTCATGTCACCGGAAGGGTTTGAATGACAGGAGCTGATTGGTTGGTAATTTGGGCCTAATTCAGACCGATCGCAGCAGCAAAATTGTTGTCTAATGAGCAAAACCATTTACACTGCAGGTGGGGCAGATATAACATTTGCAGATTTGGGTGGGGTGTGTTCAAACTGAAATCTAAATTGCAGTGTAAAAATAAAGCAGCCAGTATTTACCCTGCACAGAAACAAAATAACCCACCCAAATCTAACTCTCTCTGCACATGTTACATCTGCCCCAACTGTACTGCACGTTACATCTGCCCCACCTGCACTGCACATGGTTTTGCCCATTAGAGAACAAATTTGCTGCTGCGGTCAGGTCTGAATTAGGCCCTTTGTCACCGTGCAATTTATCATCCTCCAGGACTTGATCATTCTGGGCCTTTACTGCAGCCATTGTACATTGTGCATGTGTCATACAGACACTGTACAAGTCTAGAAGGGATTGATCGTCTGAGTCTGTATCCTCATATCACTCAGTCTTCCAATCAATTGTGAGACTAAGCGGCTATTGCTGATCTAGACAACAACCCCCATCATCCTCCGTCAGAGATGCCACCAGCAGCTGGATAACGAGGCTGACGGACGGATTGTCCTTACAGGCTCAGGAGTTCTTCATTGACAGTGAATGCCCAGCTGAGTCACCCATAGCGACTGCGGAGTCACGCAGTGCCAGGCACAGCAACGCTGCTTAGTGGATGTGGGCCTCCGTCTGTATAAATAATTCTCACAGCACTCGGGTTTCATTCCTGCCTGTGACTACACGGAGAAGGGAACGTTTCCCTCCCAGATCTGCAGACTCAGCGGATGGGACACAGGCGCCCTCACACTACTCAGTGTTGTGTCATACAGTGGAGGCGCAGAGTTATGCTCAGTCTGCTTCTACGTGTTGTTTTCTTACTCTGAACCTATTGTGCCCTTTATATTTCTTCAAATCTCCTCGTCCTAAATGAATACACAGCCCCAATAGCAGCGTATTGTGCAGTACAGCATGTGGTGTGTTGTCCCAGCCACAGTGCTACAGTGTATCTTCCTGTCATCAGAAGCGCGTTTCTGCTACCGTGCATGCGTCCTGCAGAGTGGGCCACGGAGACGGCCCATCTTATGGGGCTGCGTAAGCTCCACTGCTGACAAAGCGCACTATGCACCTGCCATACGGCTTCTGCAAGATGTCTAAGGCTGCACCGAGTGGTATTACAGCGCTGCCGTGTACTAGGGGGCATTTGCCGTGGGCTAAGGAAGACAGTGTGCAAGAGGACATTTGTCGTGGGCTAAGGAAGACAGTGTGCAAGGGGACATTTGTCGTGGGCTGAGGAGGATAGTGAGCAAGGGGGCATTTCCCGTGAGCTGAGGAGGACAGTGTGCAAGGGGGCATTTGCTGTGGGCTAAGGAAGACAGTGTACAAGGGGGCATTTGCTGTGGGCTGAGGAGGACAGTGTACAAGGGGGCATTTGTCGTGGGCTGAGGAGGATAGTGAGCAAGGGGGCATTTCCCGTGAGCTGAGGAGGACAGTGTACAAGGGGGCATTTGCTGTGGGCTGAGGAGGACAGTGTGCAAGGGGGCATTTGCTGTGGGCTGAGGAGGACAGTGTACAAGGGGGCATTTGCTGTGGGCTAAGGAAGACAGTGTACAAGGGGGCATTTGTCGTGGGCTGAGGAGGATAGTGAGCAAGGGGGCATTTCCTGTTGGCTGAGGAGGACAGTGTACAAGGGGGCATTTCCCGTGGGCTGAGGAGGACAGTGTACAAGGGGGCATTTGCTGTGGGCTGAGGAGGACAGTGTACAAGGGGGAATTTTCCGTGTGCTGAGGAGGGCAGTGTGCAAGGGGGCATTTGCTGTGGGCTGAGGAGGACAGTGTGCAAGGGGGCATTTGCCATGGGCTGAGGAGGACAGTGTACAAGGGGGCATTTCCCGTGGGCTGAGGAGGACAGTGTACAAGGGGGAATTTCCCGTGGGCTGAGGAGGACAGTGTGCAAGGGGGCATTTGCCATGAGCTGAGGAGGACAGTGTGCAAGGGGGCATTTGCCGTGAGCTGGGGAGGACAGTGTACAAGGGGGCATTTGCCGTGAGCTGGGGAGGACAGTGAGCAAGGGGGCATTTGCCGTGGGCTGGGGAGGACAGTGAGCAAGGGGGCATTTGCTGTGGGCTGAGGAGGACAGTGCACAAGGGGGGTATTTGCCATAGGCTGAGGAGAACAATGTGTGGGGGGCATTTGCCGTGAGAACGTTGTCCCTAAAAAAACACTATTGTTTCACTGAATTTAATCCATTGTGTTTTTACCAATATTGCCCTAAAATCTCTTGGGTCAACTTGAAGGGAAAAATGAGAACAATAAATCAATACTGACTCCGACCTTTATCTGAGGGGTCACTTCAAATATTAAAGATGGCGGCAAGTAATCTGTGCTTAGACCATTTTCGGGGCTATTGGTGTTGCATATTTTACTTTGCAACCCGTAGAGGTGCGCTGTTACGGTTACGTAGGGCCTGCCCACTGGCGCGTTTGCCCACAACGCTGAGAATTTAGTCACCCTCTAACAGATTTAGGGACCCATTTATCAACCAATATTTGCGGACCCGTTTGTGGGGGTCAGCTGCGAATGTTAAGTCTCCCTGGAATGTATGTAGTAGGGAGCGCAGCAGATACAGTATCTCCTATACCCGCCGGCATCCCTTTCTACGGAGGATGCGACGCTGCCAGATATATCAATGTCCGGACTGTGAAATATTCCCGATATTGGCCCCTGTAGCTGCCGCAATCTGAAGATAGAGGTAGCCAGTTGTAGCCTCTGGGCTACTGATCGGGGCTGTAGAAATGGCTGCTGTGTATGATGGACAGCGTGCCCATGCATGCGCAATGGCCCCGGCCCCACACTTGGCGCATAGCAGGGGCGGCCTCCTTTCGCAGCCCATGTGCCTGCTTGTGTCATGTGATACCATCACCCGATGTGATCGCAGTCTGCTTTCTAATCCTGGGTGCTAAAATCGCATCTACATCACATTGCAAATGAGCCCCTTAACCCGATCCCTTACATATTCCCAGTGTTTGCGCAAGTCCTGGTCTGCACCTGTATAACATTAACCCGATCCCTTACATATTCCCAGTGTTAGCGCAAGTCCTGGTCTGCACCTGTATAACATTAACCCGATCCCTTACATATTCCCAGTGTTAGCGCAAGTCCTGGTCTGCACCTGTATAACATTATCCCACGTAACAAGAGGGCTCACTGATATAGAGTGCATCCGGAAAGTATTCACAGCGCTTAACTTTTCCCACATATTGGGGGTGATTCCGAGTTGTTCGCTCGCTAGCTGCTTTTAGCAGCATTGCACTCGCTAGGCCGCCGCCCTCTGGGAGTGAATCTTAGCATAGCAGAATTGCGAATGAAAGATTAGCAGAATTGCGAATGAAAGATTAGCAGAATTGCGAATAGAAATTTCTTTGCAGTTTCTGAGTAGCTCGAGACTTACTCTGCCATTGCGATCAGTTCAGTCAGTTTCGTTCCTGGTTTGACGTGACACACACGCCCAGCGTTCACCCAGACACTCCCCCGTTTCTCCAGCCACTCCAGCGTTTTTCCCTGAAACGCCAGCATTTTTCCGCACACTCCCAGAAAACGGCCAGTTTCCGCCCAGAAACACCCACTTCCTGTCAATCACACTACAATCAGCAGAACGATGAAAAAACTTTGTTACGCCGTGAGTAAAATACCAAACTTTTGTGCTAATTTACTTGGCGCAGGCGCGCAGCGTACATTGCGCATGCGCAGTTTGCGACTAATCGCTCCGTAGCGAAAAAAAATAACGAGCGAACAACTACAACCCCCAATACCCCGTACGGACAACGTGAAAAAATGTTTTTTTTGAGATTTTTGCAAATGTATTAAAATAAAAAAACTAAGAAATCACATATACATAAGTATTCACAGCCTTTGCTCAATACTTTGTTGATGCACCTTTGGCAGTAATTACAGCCTCAGGTATTTTTGAATAAGATGCCACAAGCTTGGCACACCTATCGTTGGGCAGTTTCGCCCACAGGGCTGTTTCTAGCCAATTTGGCTCCCCGTGCGAGATTTAAAAATGCAGGCCCCACATATTGACATAAGGGGGGTGACCTCGTTTAAATGGGCGTGGCCTCATTAAAATGGTTGTGGCCTCATCTGAAAAGACGACCTTACACCCCAGTTTTTGACCCTACACCAACAGATCACGGCCACCACAAGAAAAAAAAATTCTACCATATTATGCCACACACTGCAATGCATTAAATCCCCATTTTACACATTACGGCAGCAAGTGTCCCCATTTTACACAATACGGCAGCAAGTGTCCCCATTTTACACATTACGGCAGCAAGTGTCCCCATTTTACACAGTACGGCAGGCAAGAGTCCCCATTTTATACAGTACGGCAGGCAAGTGTCCCCATTTTACACATTACGGCAGCAAGTGTCCCCATTTTACACAGTACGGCAGGCAAGAGTCCCCATTTTACACAGTACGGCAGCAAGTGTCCCCACTTTACACATTACGGCAGCAAGTGTCCCCATTTTACACAATACGGCAGCAAGTGTCCCCATTTTACACATTACGGCAGCAAGTGTCCCCATTTTACACAGTACGGCAGGCAAGAGTCCCCATTTTACACAGTACGGCAGCAAGTGTCCCCACTTTACACATTACGTCAGCAAGTGTCCCCATTTTACACATTATGGCAGCAAGTGTCCCCATTTTACACAGTACGGCAGGCAAGAGTCCCCATTTTACACAGTACGGCAGGCAAGAGTCCCCATTTTACACATTACAGCAGGCAAGTGTCCCCATTTTACACATTCTGGCAGGCAAGAGTCCCCATTTTACACATTCCGGCAGGCAAGAGTCCCCATTTTACACATTGCGACAGGCAAGAGTCCCCATTTTACACATTCCGGCAGGCAAGAGTCCCATTTTACACATTACGGCAGCCAAGAGT
The DNA here is from genome assembly GCF_028390025.1 of Pseudophryne corroboree. Lineage (NCBI taxonomy): Eukaryota > Metazoa > Chordata > Amphibia > Anura > Myobatrachidae > Pseudophryne > Pseudophryne corroboree. Next base: position 1,041,390,747 of record NC_086445.1, read on the forward strand.
CGCCATTTTACACATTCCGGCAGGCAAGTGTCCCCATTTTACACATTACGGCAGGCAAGAGTCGCCATTTTACACATTACGACAGGCAAGAGTCCCCATTTTACACATTACGGCAGACACGTGTCCCCATTTTACACATTATGGCAGGCACGTGTCCCCATTTTACACAGTACGGCAAGCAAGAGTCCCCATTTTATACAGTACGGCAGGCAAGTGTCCCCATTTTACACATTACGGCAGCAAGTGTCCCCATTTTACACAGTACGGCAGGCAAGAGTCCCCATTTTACACATTCCGGCAGGCAAGAGTCCCCATTTTACACATTACGACAGGCAAGAGTCCCCATTTTACACATTCCGGAAGGCAAGAGTCCCATTTTACACATTACGGCAGGCAAGAGTCGCCATTTTACACATTACGGTAGGCAAGTGTCCCCATTTTACACATTACGGCAGGCAAGAGTCGCCATTTTACACATTACGACAGGCAAGAGTCCCCATTTTACACATTACGGCAGACACGTGTCCCCATTTTACACATTATGGCATTCACGTGTCCCCATTTTACACATTATGGCAGGCACGTGTCCCCATTTTACACAGTACGGCAGGCAAGAGTCCCCATTTTATACAGTACGGCAGGCAAGTGTCCCCATTTTACACATTACGGCAGCAAGTGTCCCCATTTTACACAGTACGGCAGGCAAGAGTCCCCATTTTACACAGTACGGCAGCAAGTGTCCCCATTTTACACATTACGGCAGCAAGTGTCCCCATTTTACACATTACGGCAGCAAGTGTCCCCATTTTACACATTACGGCAGGCAAGAGTCCCCATTTTACACAGTACGGCAGGCAAGAGTCCCCATTTCTCTAACGTCCTAGTGGATGCTGGGACTCCGTCAGGACCATGGGGAATAGCGGGCTCCGCAGGAGACAGGGCACATCTAAATAAAGCTTTTAGGATCACATGGTGCGTACTGGCTCCTCCCCCTATGACCCTCCTCCAAGCCTCAGTTAGGTTTTTGTGCCCGTCCGAGAAGGGTGCAATCTAGGTGGCTCTCCTAAAGAGCTGCTTAGAAAAAGTTTTTTTAGGTTTAAATCTCAGTGAATCCTGCTGGCAACAGGATCACTGCATCGAGGGACTTAGGGGAGAGATTTCCAACTCACCTGCGTGCAGGATGGATTGGAGTCTTAGGCTACTGGACACTTAGCTCCAGAGGGAGTCGGAACACAGGTCCTCCTGGGGTTCGTCCCGGAGCCGCGCCGCCGATCCCCCTTACAGACGCTGAAGACGGAGGTCCGGAAAGCAGGCGGCAGAAGACTCCTCAGTCTTCATGAAGGTAGCGCACAGCACTGCAGCTGTGCGCCATTGTTGCTACACGTCTCACTGATTCAGTCACGGAGGGTGCAGGGCGCTGCTGGGGGCGCCCTGGGCAGCAATATTAAATACCTTTAGTGGCAAAATAAATACATCACATATAGCCATTAAGGCTATATGTATGTATTTAACCCAGGCCAGTTTTCTTAAAACCCGGGAGAAAAGCCCGCCGAAAAAGGGGCGGAGCTTATTCTCCTCAGCACTCAGCGCCATTTTCCTGCTCAGCTCTGCTGGTGAGGAAGGCTCCCAGGACTCTCCCCTGCACTGCACTACAGAAACAGGGTAACAAAGAGAAGGGGGGCATAATTTGGCGATATTGATATATTAAAAGCGCTTATATCAAAAACAACACCTTCTAGGGTTGTTTATATACATTTATAGCGTTTTTGGTGTGTGCTGGCAAACTCTCCCTCTGTCTCCCCAAAGGGCTAAGAGGGTCCTGTCTTCGATTAGAGCATTCCCTGTGTGGCTGCTGTGTGTCGGTACGTGTGTGTCGACATGTATGAGGACGATGTTGGTGTGGAGGCAGAGCAATTGCCGGTAATGGTGATGTCACCCCCTAGGGAGTCGACACCGGAATGGATGGCTTTAGTTATGGAATTACGTGATAATGTTAGCACATTACAAAAGTCAGTTGACGAAATGAGACGGCCGGAAAACCAGTTAGTACCGGCTCAGGCGTCTCAGACACCGTCAGGGGCTGTAAAACGTCCCTTACCTCAGTCAGTCGACACGGGTACCGACACAGATGAATCTAGTGTCGACGGTGAAGAAACAAACGTATTTTCCAATAGGGCCACACATTATATGATCACGGCAATGAAGGAGGCTTTGCAGATCTCTGATACTGCTGGTACCTCAAAAAGGGGTATTATGTGGGGGGTGAAAAAACTACCTGTAGCTTTTCCAGAATCAGAGGAATTGAATGACGTGTGTGACGAAGCGTGGGTTAACCCAGATAGAAAACTGCTAATTTCCAAGAAGTTATTGGCATTATACCCTTTCCCACCAGAGGTTAGGGCGCGCTGGGAAACACCCCCTAGGGTGGATAAGGCGCTCACACGTTTATCAAAGCAAGTGGCGTTGCCGTCTCCTGATACGGCCGCCCTCAAGGATCCAGCAGATAGGAGGCTGGAAACTACACTGAAGAGTATATACACACATACTGGTGTTATACTGCGACCGGCAGTAGCCTCAGCCTGGATGTGCAGTGCTGGGGTAGTGTGGTTGGATTCTCTGACTGAAAATATTGATACCCTGGATAGGGACAGTATTTTATTGAATCTAGAGCAATTAAAGGATGCTTTTCTTTATATGCGAGATGCTCAGAGGGATATTTGTACTCTAGCATCAAGAGTAAGCGCGATGTCCATATCTGCCAGAAGAAGTTTATGGACGCGACAGTGGTCAGGTGATGCGGATTCCAAAAGGCATATGGAAGTATTGCCATATAAAGGAGAGGAATTATTTGGGGTCGGTCTTTCGGACCTGGTGGCCACGGCAACTGCCGGCAAAATCACTTTTTTACCTCAGACCCCCTCCCAACAGAAAAAGACACCGTCTTTTCAGCCGCAGTCCTTTCGCTCCTATAAAAACAAGCGACCAAAAGGACAGTCTTATCTGCCGCGAGGCAGAGGAAAGGGTAAGAGAGGGCAGCAAGCAGCCCCTGCCCAGGACCAGAAGCCCGCCCCGGGTTCTACAAAGCCATCAGCATGACGCTGGGGCTTTACAAGCGGACTCAGGAGCGGTGGGGGGTCGACTCAAGATTTTCAGCAATCAGTGGGCTCGCTCACAAGTGGACCCGTGGATCCTGCAGATAATATCTCAGGGTTACATGTTGGAGTTCGAAAGGTCTCCCCCTCGCCGGTTCCTAAAGTCTGCTTTACCAACGTCTCCCTCAGAAAGGACGTCGGTTTTGGAAGCCATTCACAAGCTGTATTCTCAGCAGGTGATAGTCAAGGTACCCCTCCTACAACAGGGAAAGGGGTATTATTCCACACTATTTGTGGTACCGAAGCCGGACGGTTCGGTAAGACCTATTCTAAACCTGAAATCCTTGAACCTGTACATACAGAAATTCAAGTTCAAGATGGAGTCACTCAGAGCAGTGATAGCGAATCTGGAAGAAGGGGACTTCATGGTGTCCCTGGACATAAAAGATGCTTATCTGCATGTCCCAATTTACCCCTCACACCAAGGGTATCTCAGGTTCGTGATACAAGACTGTCATTATCAGTTTCAAACGCTGCCGTTTGGTTTGTCCACGGCCCCTCGGGTCTTTACCAAGGTAATGACCGAAATGATGGTTCTTCTACGAAGAAAAGGCGTATTAATTATCCCTTACTTGGACGATCTCCTGATAAGGGCAAAGTCCAGAGAACAGCTGGAAGTCGGTGTAGCACTAACCCAGGTAGTGCTTCAGCAACACGGGTGGATTCTGAATCTTCCAAAATCTCAATTGACCCCAACAACTCGTCTGCTGTTCCTGGGAATGATTCTGGACACGGTTCAGAAAAAGGTGTTTCTCCCGGAGGAGAAAGCAAGGGAGTTATCCGAACTTGTCAGGAACCTCCTAAAACCAGGAACTGTGTCAGTACATCAATGCACAAGAGTCCTGGGAAAGATGGTGGCTTCTTACGAAGCGATTCCATTCGGCAGATTCCATGCACGGACATTTCAGTGGGATCTGCTGGACAAATGGTCCGGATCGCATCTGCACATGCATCAGCGGATAACACTGTCACCAAGAACAAGGTTGTCTCTCCTGTGGTGGTTGCAGAGTGCCCATCTGTTAGAGGGCCGCAGATTCGGCATACAGGACTGGGTCCTGGTGACTACAGATGCCAGCCTACGAGGCTGGGGAGCAGTCACACAGGGAAGAAACTTCCAGGGCGTGTGGTCAAACCTGGAGACGTCCCTTCACATAAATATACTGGAGCTAAGAGCGATCTACAATGCTCTAAGCCTGGCAAAATCGCTGCTTCAGGGTCAGCCGGTGTTGATCCAGTCGGACAACATCACGGCAGTCGCCCACGTAAACCGACAAGGCGGCACGAGAAGCAGAAGAGCAATGACAGAAGCTGCAAGGATTCTGCGCTGGGCGGAGAATCATGTCATAGCACTGTCAGCAGTGTTCATCCCGGGAGTGGACAACTGGGAAGCAGACTTCCTCAGCAGACACGACCTTCACCCGGGAGAGTGGGGACTTCATCCAGAAGTCTTCCACATGATTGTGAACCGTTGGGAAAGACCAAAGGTGGACATGATGGCGTCTCGCCTCAACAAAAAATTGGACAGATATTGCGCCAGGTCAAGAGACCCTCAGGCAATAGCTGTGGACGCTCTGGTAACACCGTGGGTGTACCAGTCAGTGTATGTGTTCCCTCCTCTGCCTCTCATACCAAAGGTACTGAGAATTATACGGAAAAGAGGAGTAAGAACAATACTGGTGGCTCCGGACTGGCCAAGAAGAACTTGGTATCCGGAACTTCAAGAGATGCTCACGGAGGATCCATGGCCTCTACCTCTAAGAAGGGATCTGCTTCAGCAGGGACCTTGTATGTTCCAAGACTTACCGCGTCTGCGTTTGACGGCATGGCGGTTGAACGCCGGATTCTAAAAGAAAAGGGCATTCCAGAGGAAGTTATTCCTACCTTGATTAAGGCTAGAAAGGAAGTGACTGTACAACATTATCACCGCATTTGGCGAAAATATGTTGCGTGGTGTGAGGCCAAGAAGGCTCCAACGGAAGAATTTCAATTGGGTCGATTCTTACATTTCCTGCAAGCAGGATTGTCTATGGGCCTAAAATTGGGGTCCATTAAAGTTCAAATTTCGGCCTTATCAATCTTCTTCCAGAAGGAATTGGCATCAGTGCCTGAAGTACAAACTTTTGTCAAAGGTGTACTACATATACAACCCCCAATAGTGCCTCCAGTGGCACCGTGGGATTTGAACGTAGTTTTTAATTTTCTCAAATCTCATTGGTTTGAGCCTCTAAAATCGGTAGATTTAAAATACCTTACATGGAAGGTAACCATGCTATTGGCCCTGGCTTCAGCCAGGAGAGTTTCAGAGTTGGCGGCTTTATCATACAAAAGCCCATATCTGATTTTCCATTCGGACAGGGCAGAACTGCGGACACGTCCTCATTTTCTCCCTAAGGTGGTTTCGGCTTTTCACTTGAACCAGCCTATTGTGGTGCCTGCGGCTACTAGCGACTTGGAGGACTCCAAGTTACTGGACGTTGTCAGAGCATTAAAAATATATATTTCAAGGACAGCTGGAGTCAGAAAATCTGACTCGTTGTTTATATTGTATGCACCCAACAAGATGGGTGCTCCTGCGTCTAAACAGACGATTGCACGTTGGATCTGTAGCACAATCCAACTTGCACATTCTGTGGCAGGCCTGCCACAGCCTAAATCTGTAAAGGCCCACTCCACAAGGAAAGTGGGCTCATCTTGGGCGGCTGCCCGAGGGGTCTCGGCATTACAACTTTGCCGAGCAGCTACGTGGTCAGGGGAGAACACGTTTGTAAAATTTTACAAATTTGATACTCTGGCTAAGGAGGACCTGGAGTTCTCTCATTCGGTGCTGCAGAGTCATCCGCACTCTCCCGCCCGTTTGGGAGCTTTGGTATAATCCCCATGGTCCTGACGGAGTCCCAGCATCCACTAGGACGTTAGAGAAAATAAGAATTTACTTACCGATAATTCTATTTCTCATAGTCCGTAGTGGATGCTGGGCGCCCATCCCAAGTGCGGATTGTCTGCAATACTTGTACATAGTTATTGTTACAAAGATCGGGTTATTACTATTGTTGTGAGCCATCTTTTCAGAGGCTACTTCGTTTTTTGTTATCATACTGTTAACTGGATTCAGATCACAAGTTGTACGGTGTGATTGGTGTGGCTGGTATGAGTCTTACCCGGGATTCAAGATCCTTCCTTATTGTGTACGCTCGTCCGGGCACAGTACCTAACTGAGGCTTGGAGGAGGGTCATAGGGGGAGGAGCCAGTACGCACCATGTGATCCTAAAAGCTTTATTTAGATGTGCCCTGTCTCCTGCGGAGCCCGCTATTCCCCATGGTCCTGACGGAGTCCCAGCATCCACTACGGACTATGAGAAATAGAATTATCGGTAAGTAAATTCTTATTTTTACACATTACAGCAGGCAAGTGTCCCCATTTTACACATTCCGGCACGCAAGAGTCCCCATTTTACACATTCCGGCAGGCAAGAGTCCCCATTTTACACATTCCGGCAGGCAAGAGTCCCCATTTTACACATTACGACAGGCAAGAGACCCCATTTTACACATTACGGCAGGCAAGAGTCCCCATTTTACACATTACGGCAGGCAAGTGTCGCCATTTTACACATTACGGCAGGCAAGTGTCGCCATTTTACACATTACGACAGGCAAGAGTCCCCATTTTACACATTACGGCAGACACGTGTCCCCATTTTACACATTACGGCAGGCACATGTCCCCATTTTACACATTATGGCAGGCACGTGTCCCCATTTTACACATTACGGCAGGCAAGTGTCCCCACTTTACACATTACGGCAGGCACGTGTCCCCATTTTACACATTACGGCAGGCAAGAGTCTCCATTTTATACATTACGGCAGGCAAGTGTCCCCAGTTTACACATTACGGCAGGCAAGAGTCTCCATTTTACACATTACGGCAGGCAAGTGTCCCCATTTTACACATTATGGCAGGCAAGAGTCCCCATTTTACACATTACGGCAGGCAAATGTCCCCATTTTACACATTATGGCAGGCAAGTGTCCCCATTTTACACATTACGGCAGACAGGTGTCCCCATTTTACACATTATGGCAGGCAAGTGTCCCCATTTTACACATTACGGCAGACAGGTGTCCCCATTTTACACATTACGGCAGGCAAGTGTCCCCATTTTACACAGTACGGCAGGCAAGAGTCTCCATTTTACACATTACGGCAGAAACAGTATACACACAAACACACACATTGTCACTGACACCTGGAGCTTGCCCTGAGGTCGGATTCTACAGAAAGATATCACTGTCTGCTGGCAGAGCTGGAGGTCAGACAGCGCCCGAGTAACGTTCAAAATTAGTCCCCGCCCCCTTGCGTCTGTATGCCGCGATTCGTGGGTCATTGGGGTGGAGCCAGTATGACACCATTCTATGTGAAGTCAGGGGGCAGGAGACTGGGGGGAAGTACAGAGGTTAATCAGTCGCGTAGTTGGCATATGGTGCAGGCTGGACCTGCTCCTGGTGCTCCCCCTCTTCCCCGTCATTAGGACTCCATTCGGGGGTGGAGTTTCGCAGAATGATGCTTTGTGTCGTGTCATCACGATGCAAACACGCCATTACGCGAAACTCCGCCCCCCCAGCGGAATCCTAATGACGGGGAGGAGGGGGAGCACCAGGAGCAAGCAATAAGTGCCGCTGCGGGCGCCCCGTGCGACGGCACGCCTCACCCGCCGCAAGAAATTGCACTGTTTGCCCATTCCTCTTTGCAGCACCTCTCAAGCTCCATCAGGTTGGATGGGAAGCGTCGGTGCACATCCATTTTCAGATCTCTCCAGAGATGTTCAATCGGATTCAAGTCTGGGCTCTGGCTGGGCCACTCAAGGATATTCACAGAGTTGTCATGAAGCCACTCCTTTGATATCTTGGCTGTGTGCTTAAGGTCGTTGTCCTGCTGAAAGATGAACCGTCGCCCCAGTCTGAGGTCAAAAGCGCTCTGGAGCAGGTTCTCATCCAGGATGTCTCTGTACATTGCTGCATTCATCTTTCCCTCTATCCTGACTAGTTTCCCAGTTCCTGCCGCTGAAAAACATCCCCACAGCATGATGCTGCCACCACCATGCTTCACTGTAGGGATGGTATTGGCCTGGTGATGAGCGGTGCCTGGTTTCCTCAAAACATGACGCCTGGCATTCACGCCAAAGAGTTCAATCTTTGTCTCATCAGACCAGAGAATTTTGTTTCTCATGGTCTGAAAGTCCTTCAGCTGCAGTTTGGCAAACTCCAGGTGGGCTGCCATGTGCTTTTTACTAAGGAGTGGCTTCTGTCTGGCCACTATACCATACAGGCCTGATTGGTGGATTTCTGCAGAGATGGTTGTCCTTCTGGAAGGTTCTCCTCCCTCCACAGAGGAATGCTGTAGCTCTGACAGAGTGACCATCGGGTTCTTGATCACCTCCCTGACTAGGGCCCTTCTCCCCCGATTGCTCAGTTTAGACGGCTGGCCACCCCATGGTTGATGGAAGCCACTGTGCTCATTGGGACCTTCAAAGCAGCAGACATTTTTCTGTACCCTTCCCCAGATTTGTGCCTTGAGACAATCCTGTTTTGGAGGTCTACAGACAATTCCTTTGACTTCATGCTTGGTTTGTACTCAGACATGCACTGTCAAGTGTGGGACCTTATATAGACAGGTGTGCGCTTTCCAAATCATGTCCAATCAGCTGAATATACCACAGGTGGACTCCAATGAAGCTGTAGGAACATCTCAAGGATGATCAGTGAAAACAGGATGCACCTGAGCTAAATTTTGAGCTTCATGGCAAAGGCTGTGAATATTTATGTACATGTGATTTCTTAGTTTTTTATTTTTAATACATTTGCAAAAATGTCAAAAAAACTTTTTTCATGTTGTCGTTATGGGGTATTGTGTGTAGAAATTGGAGGACAAAAATAAATTTAATCCATTACGGAATAAGGCTGTAACATAACAAAATGTGGAAAAAAGTGAAGCGCTGTGAATACTTTCTGGATGCACTGTATTTGACAAGGACCAATCTTTTTTAATGTTAGTATCAGATTATTCAGTTGTGTCTAAAACTCGCTATTAAAGTACAAAATGAATTATTTTGTGCACACCTGTTGTACTGATATTAGATTGCATACACATTGTACTGTATGTCAAGTTATCATTTTAGGAGATAATAAATTTCCATTGTTTCATGTATAGAAGCGCGGTCTGCGTTTTTCTGCCATATTAATCCTTTCAATGTTTATTAGCGCCGATCCCCTAAGTGGTTATTTCCTATTCTAGCCCATCATAAAGTCCCTCTGACCACAGCTCATGAATCACCATCAGGAACCCATCCCGCACATGTGCAGGTTACAGGCACACAGCAATCTTCTGTTTCAGGGGCTCAATCACACATTTATAAACATTTAAAAATCAATAATAATAATAATAATATTAAGTATGTTAGTAAATGTGCTTCTTAGCCCCTGAAACCTAACATCAATTTAGATCGATTTAAATTTTTCAAAAATGACCTTTAGTAAATATAACCCCAAATGTCTCCATATTGTGGCCTTCAATAAATATTTCCTTAGGTTACCATTGTGCGGGAGGCATCAGAGCGACGATACTATCATAATAAATCATTTCTCTACTAGTTGACAATATGAAAGGAGCAATCAGAGCTCACAATTGCTATTTTATAATGGGTTTTTGGTACATTATATGAGAGGATATAGCAATGCTCTGAGGACCATCTCCAGGTGACAGGTGATGCATTGTATCACAGGTATGACAGATAGACAGCTGCATTATATGAGGAGATAGCAGTGCTCTGAGGACCATCTCCAGGTGACAGGTGATGCATTGTATCACAGGTATGACCGATAGCTGCATTATATGAGTAGATAGCAATGCTCTGAGGACCATCTCCAGGTGACAGGTGATGTATTGTATCACAGGTATGACTGATAGACAGCTGCATTATATGAGGAGATAGCAGTGCTCTGAGGACCATCTCCAGGTGACAGGTGATGTATTGTATCACAGGTACGACTGATAGACAGCTGCATTATATGAGGAGATAGCAGTGCTCTGAGGACCATCTCCAGGTGACAGGTGATGCATTGTATCACAGGTATGACTTATAGACAGCTGCATTATATGAGGAGATAGCAATGCTCTGAGGACCATCTGCAGGTGACAGGTGATGTATTGTATCACAGGTATGACTGATAGACAGCTGCATTATATGAGGAGATAGCAATGCTCTGAGGACCATCTCCAGGTGACAGGTGATGCATTGTATCACAGGTATGACTGATATCTGCATTATATGAGGAGATAGCATGCTCTGAGGACCATCTCCACGTGACAGGTGATGCATTGTATCATAGGTTTGACTGATAGCTGCATTATATGAGGAGATCGCAGTGCTCTGAGGACCATCTCCAGGTGACAGATGATGTATTGTATCACAGGTATGACTGATAGCTGCATTATATGAGGAGATAGCAGTGCTCTGAGGACCATCTCCAGGTGACAGGTGATACATTGTATCACAGGTATGACTGATAGACAGCTACATTATATGAGGAGATAGAAATGCTCTGAGGACCATCTCCAGGTGACAGGTGATGCATTGTATCACAGGTATGACTGATAGCTGCATTATATGGGGAGATAGCAGTGCTCTGAGGACCATCTGCAGGTGACAGGTGATGCATTGTATCACAGCCAGGTATGGCTGATAGACAGCTGCATTATATGAGGAGATAGCAGTGCTCTGAGGACCATCTCCAGGTGACAGGTGATGCATTGTATCACAGGTATGACTGATAGACAGCTGCATTATATGAGGAGATAGCAGTGCTCTGAGGACCATCTCCAGGTGACAGGTGATGCATTGTATCACAGGTATGACTGATAGACAGCTGCATTATATGAGGAGATAGCAGTGCTCTGAGGACCTTCTCCAGGTGACAGGTGATGCATTGTATCACAGGTATGACCGATAGCTGCATTATATGAGGAGATAGCAATGCTTTGAGGACCATCTCCAGGTGACAGGTGATGTATTGTATCACAGGTATGACTGATAGACAGCTGCATTATATGAGGAGATAGCAGTGCTCTGAGGACCATCTCCAGGTGACAGGTGATGCATTGTATCACAGGTATGACTGATAGACAACTGCATTATATGAGGAGATAACAGTGCTCTGAGGACCATCTGCAGGTGACAGGTGATGTATTGTATCACAAGTATGACTGATAGACAGCTGCATTATATGAGGAGATAGCAATGCTCTGAGGACCATCTGCAGGTGACAGGTGATGCATTGTATCACAGGTATGACTGATAGACAGCTGCATTATATGAGGAGATAGCAGTGCTCTGAGGACCATCTCCAGGTGACAGGTGATGCATTGTATCACAGGTATGACTGATAGACAGCTGCATTATATGAGGAGATAGCAGTGCTCTGAGGACCATCTCCAGGTGACAGGTGATACATTGTATCACAGGTATGACTGATAGACAGCTACATTATATGAGGAGATAGAAATGCTCTGAGGACCATCTCCAGGTGACAGGTGATGCATTGTATCACAGGTATGACTGATAGCTGCATTATATGGGGAGATAGCAGTGCTCTGAGGACCATCTGCAGGTGACAGGTGATGCATTGTATCACACCCAGGTATGGCTGATAGACAGCTGCATTATATGAGGAGATAGCAGTGCTCTGAGGACCATCTCCAGGTGACAGGTGATGCATTGTATCACAGGTATGGCTGATAGACAGCTGCATTATATGAGGAGATAGCAGTGCTCTGAGGACTATCTCCAGGTGACAGGGGATGTATTGTATCACAGGTATGACTGATAACCAGCTGCATTATATGAGGAGATAGCAGTGCTCTGAGGATCTCCAGGTGACAGAGGATGTATTGTATCACAGGTATGACTGATAGACAGCTGCATTATACGAGGAGATAGCAGTGCTCTGAGGACCATCTCCAAGTGACAGGTGATGCATTGTATCACAGGTATGACTGATAGACAGCTGCATTATACGAGGAGATAGCAGTGCTCTGAGGACCATCTCTAGGTGACAGGTGATGCATTGTATCACAGGTATGACTGATAGACAGCTGCATTATATGAGGAGATAGCAGTGCTCTGAGGATATTTCCAGGTGACAGGTGATGCATTGTATCACAGGTATGACTGATAGCTGCATTATATGAGGAGATAGCAGTGCTCTGAGGACATTTCCAGGTGACAGGTGATGCATTGTATCACAGGTATGACTGATAGACAGCTGCATTATATGAGGAGATAGCAGTGCTCTGAGGACCATCTCCAGGTGACAGGTGATGTATTGTATCACAGGTATGACTGATAGACATCTGCATTATATGAGGAGATAGCAATGCTCTGAGGACCATCTCCAGGTGACAGGTGATGCATTGTATCACAGCCAGGTATGACTGATAGACAGCTGCATTATATGAGGAGATAGCAATGCTCTGAGGATCATCTCCAGGTGACAGGTGACGTATTGTATCACAGGTATGACTGATAGACATCTGCATTATATGAGGAGATAGCAGTGCTCTGAGGACCATCTCCAGGAGACAGGTGACGCATTGTATCACAGGTATGACTGATAGACATCTGCATTTTATGAGGAGATAGCAGTGCTCTGAGGACCATCTCCAGGTGATAGGTGATGCATTGTATCACAGGTATGACTGATAGACAGCTACATTATATGAGGAGATAGCAGTGCCCTGAGGACCATTTGCAGGTGACAGGTGATGCATTGTATCACAGGTATGACTGATAGCTGCATTATATGAGGAGATAGCAGTGCTCTGAGGACCATCTCCAGGTGACAGGTGATGCATTGTATCACAGCCAGGTATGGCTGATAGACAGCTGCATTATATGAGGAGATAGCAATGCTCTGGGGACCATCTCCAGGTGACAGGTGATACATTGTATCACAGGTATGGCTGATAGACAGCTGCATTATGTGAGGAGATAGCAGTGCTCTGAGGACTATCTCCAGGTGACAGGTGATGCATTGTATCACAGGTATGACTGATAGACAGCTGCATTATATGAGGAGATAGCAATGCTCTGAGGACCATCTCCAGGTGACAGGTGACGCATTGTATCACAGGTATGACTGATAGACAGCTGCATTATATGAGGAGATAGCAGTGCTCTGAGGACTATCTCCAGGTGACAGGGGATGTATTATATCACAGGTATGACTGATAGACAGCTGCATTATATGAGGAGATAGCAGTGCTCTGAGGACTATCTCCAGGTGACAGGGGATGTATTGTATCACAGGTATCACTGATAGACAGCTGCATTATATGAGGAGATAGCAATGCTCTGAGGATCATCTCCAGGTGACAGGTGACGCATTGTATCACAGGTAGGACTGATAGACAGCTGCATTATATGAGGAGATAGCAGTGCTCTGAGGACCATCTCCAGGTGACAGGTGATGTATTGTATCACAGGTATGACTGATAGCTGCATTATATGAGGAGATAGCAATGCTCTGAGGACCATCTCCAGGTGACAGGTGATGCATTGTATCACAGGTATGACTGATAGACATCTGCATTATATGAGGAGATAGCAATGCTCTGAGGACCATTTGCAGGTGACAGGTGATGCATTGTATCACAGGTATGACTGATAGACAGCTGCATTATATGAGGATATAGCAGTGCTCTAAGGACCATCTGCAGGTGACAGGTGATGCATTGTATCACAGGTATGACTGATAGACAGCTGCATTATATGAGGAGATAGCAGTGCTCTGAGGACCATCTCCAGGTGACAGGGGATGCATTGTATCACAGGTATGACTGATAGACAGCTGCATTATATGAGGAGATAGCAGTGCTCTGAGGACCATCTCCAGGTGACAGGTGATGTATTGTATCACAGGTATGACTGATAGCTGCATTATATGAGGAGATAGCAATGCTCTGAGGACCATCTCCAGGTGACAGGTGATGCATTGTATCACAGGTATGACTGATAGACAGCTGCATTATATGAGGAGATAGCAATGCTCTGAGGACCATCTCCAGGTGACAGGTGACGCATTGTATCACAGGTATGACTGATAGACAGCTGCATTATATGAGGAGATAGCAGTGCTCTGAGGACTATCTCCAGGTGACAGGTGATGTATTGTATCACAAGTATCACTGATAGAGAGCTGCATTATATGAGGAGATAGCAGTGCTCTGAGGACCATCTCCAGGTGACAGGTGATGCATTGTATCACAGGTATGACTGATAGACATCTGCATTATATGAGGAGATAGCAGTGCTCTGAGGACTATCTCCAGGTGACAGGGGATGTATTGTATCACAGGTATCACTGATAGACAGCTGCATTATATGAGGAGATAGCAGTGCTCTGAGGATCATCTCCAGGAGACAGGTGACGCATTGTATCACAGGTATGACTGATAGACAGCTGCATTATATAAGGAGATAGCAATGCTCTGAGGACCATCTCCAGGTGACAGGTGATGTATTGTATCACAGGTATGACTGATAGCTGCATTATATGAGGAGATAGCAATGCTCTGAGGACCATCTCCAGGTGACAGGTGATGCATTGAATCACAGGTATGACTGATAGATATCTGCATTATATGAGTAGATAGCAATGCTCTGAGGACCATTTGCAGGTGACAGGTGATGCATTGTATCACAGGTATGACTGATAGACAGCTGCATTATATGAGGATATAGCAGTGCTCTAAGGACCATCTGCAGGTGACAGGTGATGCATTGTATCACAGGTATAACTGATAGACAGCTGCATTATATGAGGAGATAGCAGTGCTCTGAGGACCATCTCCAGGTGACAGGTGATGCATTGTATCACAGGTATGACTGATAGACAGCTGCATTATATGAGGAGATAGCAATGCTCTGAGGACCATTTGCAGGTGACAGGTGATGCATTGTATCACAGGTATGACTGATAGACAGCTGCATTATATGAGGATATAGCAGTGCTCTAAGGACCATCTGCAGGTGACAGGTGATGCATTGTATCACAGGTATGACAGATAGTCAGCTGCATTATATGAGGAGATAGCAGTGCTCTGAGGACCATCTCCAGGTGACAGGTGATGCATTGTATCACAGGTATGACTGATAGACAGCTGCATTATATGAGGAGATAGCAGTGCTCTGAGGACCATCTCCAGGTGACAGGTGATACATTGGATCACAGGTATGACTGATAGACATCTGCATTATATGAGGAGATAGCAATGCTCTGAGGACCATCTCCAGGTGACAGGTGATGCATTGTATCACAGGTATGACTGATAGACAGCTGCATTATATGAGGCGATAGCAGGCTCTGAGGACCATCTCCAGGAGACAGGTGACGCATTGTATCACAGGTATGACTGATAGACATCTGCATTATATGAGGAGATAGCAGTGCTCTGAGGACCATCTCCAGGTGACAGGTGATGCATTGTATCACAGGTATGACTGATAGACAGCTGCATTATATGAGGAGATAGCAATGCTCTGAGGACCATCTCCAGGTGACAGGTGATACATTGTATCACAGGTATGACTGATAGACAGCTGCATTATATGAGGATATAGCAGTGCTCTGAGGACCATCTCCAGGTGACAGGTGATACATTGTATCACAGGTATGACTGATAGACAGCTGCATTATATGAGGATATAGCAGTGCTCTGAGGACCATCTCCAGGTGACAGGTGAAGCATTGTATCACAGGTATGACTGATAGACAGCTGCATTATATGAGGAGATAGCAGTGCTCTGAGGACCATCTCCAGGTGACAGGTGATGCATTGTATCACAGCCAGGTATGACTGATAGACAGCTGCATTATATGGGGAGATAGCAATGCTCTGAGGATCATCTCCAGGTGACAGGTGACGTATTGTATCACAGGTATGACTGATAGACAGCTGCATTATATGAGGAGATAGCAGTGCTCTGAGGACCATCTCCAGGAGACAGGTGACGCATTGTATCACAGGTATGACTGATAGACATCTGCATTATATGAGGAGATAGCAGTGCTCTGAGGACCATCTCCAGGTGACAGGTGATGCATTGTATCACAGGTATGACTGATAGACAGCTACATTATATGAGAAGATAGCAGTGCTCTGAGGACCATTTGCAGGTGACAGGTGATGCATTGTATCACAGGTATGACTGATAGCTGCATTATATGAGGAGATAGCAATGCTCTGAGGACCATCTCCAGGTGACAGGTGATGCATTGTATCACAGCCAGGTATGGCTGATAGACAGCTGCATTATATGAGGAGATAGCAATGCTCTGAGGACCATCTCCAGGTGACAGGTGATGCATTGTATCACAGGTATGGCTGATAGACAGCTGCATTATATGAAGAGATAGCAGTGCTCTGAGGACCATCTCCAGGTGACAGGTGATGCATTGTATCACAGGTATGACTGATAGACAGCTGCATTATATGAGGAGATAGCAATGCTCTGAGGACATTTCCAGGTGACAGGTGATGTATTGTATCACAGGTATGACTGATAGCTGCATTATATGAGGAGATAGCAATGCTCTGAGGACCATCTCCAGGTGACAGGTGATGCATTGTATCACAGGTATGACTGATAGACAGCTGCATTATATGAGGAGATAGCAATGCTCTGAGGACCATCTCCAGGTGACAGGTGACGCATTGTATCACAGGTATGACTGATAGACAGCTGCATTATATGAGGAGATAGCAGTGCTCTGAGGACCATCTCCAGGTGACAGGTGACGTATTGTATCACAGGTATGACTGATAGACAGCTGCATTATATGAGGAGATAGCAGTGCTCTGAGGACTATCTCCAGGTGACAGGGGATGTATTGTATCACAGGTATCACTGATAGACAGCTGCATTATATGAGGAGATAGCAGTGCTCTGAGGATCATCTCCAGGAGACAGGTGACGCATTGTATCACAGGTATGACTGATAGCTGCATTATATGAGGAGATAGCAATGCTCTGAGGACCATCTCCAAGTGACAGGTGATGCATTGTATCACAGGTATGACTGATAGACATCTGCATTATATGAGGAGATAGCAATGCTCTGAGGACCATTTGCAGATGACAGGTGATGCATTGTATCACAGGTATGACTGATAGACAGCTGCATTATATGAGGATATAGCAGTGCTCTAAGGACCATATGCAGGTGACAGGTGATGCATTGTATCACACGTATGACTGATAGACAGCTGCATTATATGAGGAGATAGCAGTGCTCTGAGGACCATCTCCAGGTGACAGGTAATGCATTGTATCACAGGTATGACTGATAGACATCTGCATTATATGAGGAGATAGCAGTGCTCTGAGGACCATCTCCAGGAGACAGGTGACGCATTGTATCACAGGTATGGCTGATAGACAGCTGCATTATATGAGGAGATAGCAGTGCTCTGAGGACCATCTCCAGGTGACAGGTGATGCATTGTATCACAGGTATGACCGATAGCTGCATTATATGAGGAGATAGCAGTGCTCTGAGGATCATCTCCAGGTGACAGGTGACGCATTGTATCACAGGTATGACTGATAGACATCTGCATTATATGAGGAGATAGCAATGCTCTGAGGACCATCTCCAGGTGACAGGTGATGCATTGTATCACAGGTATGACTGATAGACAGCTGCATTATATGAGGAGATAGCAGGCTCTGAGGACCATCTCCAGGAGACAGGTGATGCATTGTATCACAGGTATGACTGATAGACATCTGCATTATATGAGGAGATAGCAATGCTCTGAGGACCATCTCCAGGTGACAGGTGATGCATTGTATCACAGGTATGACTGATAGACAGCTGCATTATATGAGGAGATAGCAATGCTCTGAGGACCATCTCCAGGTGACAGGTGATGCATTGTATCACAGGTATGACTGATAGACAGCTGCATTATATGAGGAGATAGCAATGCTCTGAGGACCATCACCAGGTGACAGGTGATGCATTGTATCACAGGTATGACTGATAGACATCTGCATTATATGAGGAGATAGCAATGCTCTGAGGACCATCTCCAGGTGACAGGTGATGCATTGTATCACAGGTATGACTGATAGACATATGCATTATATGAGGAGATAGCAATGCTCTGAGGACCATCTCCAGGTGACAGGTGACGCATTGCATCACAGGTATGACTGATAGACAGCTGCATTATATGAGGAGATAGCAATGCTCTGAGGACCATCTCCAGGTGACAGGTGATACATTGTATCACAGGTATGACTGATAAACAGCTGCATTATATGAGGATATAGCAGTGCTCTGAGGACCATCTCCAGGTGACAGGTGATGCATTGTATCACAGGTATGACTGATAGACAGCTGCATTATATGAGGAGATAGCAGTGCTCTGAGGACCATCTCCAGGTGACAGGGGATGTATTGTATCACAGGTATGACTGATAGACAGCTGCATTATATGAGGAGATAGCAGTGCTCTGAGGACCATCTCCAGGTGACAGGTGATGCATTGTGTCACCACTTTCTAGGCTCCTTATAGGGTTATTTCCTCTGGTATCAGTTGTGTTTGCAGTGTTACACACTATTTGCAGGGATGTGCTGTATGAAGTATCCGGCCCCTGTAATGCTGCTGATTGCTGTACCTGTGAGTGCAGGGAGGGAGGTCACCGGCAGCGCCCCCTGGGGGAGAGCTGCAGCACTGCCGCTGGTCTCCGGGCTGTATCTGGGATTCCAGGCTGCAGAGAGAAGAGGAGACGCCGGGTTTGGATGCAGAGACTCAGCCTCGGAGTGGGTGACATTATTATATGCTGCATTCAGTGCACGGTACAGAGGGGGAGCAGGCTGGGAGGTGGCAGCGGGACATTGGGGGGATCAGGAGGGTGTAAGGCTGCAGGAGAGGGAGCTAGAGAGTGAGACGAGAGAGAAGGGACCTACCTGCAGTAGATGCCTGGTGGATGCTGGGGGTGATGGTGGAACTTGGCTGCTGGGGTTGGTGATAGAGGTGACAGCACGTTATATACAGCAATAGCTCTCCATATGGGAAGTGTATATAGAATATATGGGAGAGGTCCTTTAGGAACTCTTCTGTAGGGAGTGTGTGGACCTTGGTGTATAGGGGCATAGCTGTGACCAGATACATTGCTGTGTTATTACCTGTGCAGTGATATATAGGGACATCGGTGTGTTATTACCTGTGCAGTGATATATAGGAACATCGGTGTGTGTTATTACCTGTGCAGTGATATATAGGGACATTGGTGTGTTATTACCTGTGCAGTGATATATAGGGACATCGGTGTGTGTTATTGCCTGTGCAGTGATATATAGGGACATCGGTGTGTGTTATTACATGTGCAGTGATATATAGGGACATCGGTGTGTGTTATTACCTGTGCAGTGATATATAGGGACATCGGTGTGTGTTATTACCTGTGCAGTGATATATAGGGACATCGGTGTGTTATTACCTGTGCAGTGATATATAGGGACATTGGTGTGTTATTACCTGTGCAGTGATATATAGGGACATTGGTGTGTTATTACCTGTGAAGTGATATATAGGGACATTGGTGTGTTATTACCTGTGCAGTGATATATAGGGACATTGGTGTGTTATTACCTGTGCAGTGATATATAGGGACATTGGTGTGTGTTATTATCTGTGCAGTGATATATAGGGACATCGGTGTGGGTTATTACCTGTGCAGTGATATATAGGGACATTGGTGTGTGTTATTACCTGTGAAGTGATATATAGGGACATTGGTGTGTTATTACCTGTGCAGTGATATATAGGGACATTGGTGTGTTATTACCTGTGCAGTGATATATAGGGACATTGGTGTGTGTTATTACCTTTGCAGTGATATATAGGGACATTGGTGTGTGTTATTACCTGTGCAGTGATATATAGGGACACCGGCGTGTGTTATTATCTATGCAGTGATATATAGGGACACCGGTGTGTGTTATTATCTATGCAGTGATATATAAGGACACTGGTGTGTATAATGCTGTTACTTGTACAGTGATATATAGAGACATCACTGGGTACTGTACTCCGGTCTGTACAGTGTTTGCAGAGAGCAGGTGGTTTGGCTGCAGTTCCACATGTGTTAGTGCCATATTGGTATAGGGTTCCCAGCAGCCCTGACGCTGATCCCTGCCGTGCGGACTAGAGGAGAGCCCAGGAGTGCAGCAGATATAGGGGCATAACCTATAGGAGAGCCCAGGAGTGCAGGGCATATAGGGACACCATCTATAGGAGAGCAGAAGAGTGCAGGGCATATAGGGACACCATCTGTAGGAGAGCCCAGGAGTGCAGCAGATATAGGGCATAATCTAAAGTAGAGCCTTGGAGTGTAGAGCATATAGGGACATTATCTATAGGAGAGCCCAAGAGTACAGGATCTATAGGGACACAATCTATAAGAGATACCAGGAGCGCAGGACACAATCTATAGGAGATCCTAGCAGTGCAGGACATATGGGGCATAGTCTACAGGAGAGCCCAGGAGTGCAGGACATATAGGAACATAATCTATAGGAGATCCTAGCACATACTGTATAGAGATACCATCTATAGGAGAGCCCAGGACATATAGGGTTCAGCATTGTGTATGGTGGGTGTTAGTGGTGGGAAGGCTGACATTTCAGGCTTCTGTGCATCTATAGCACTGGGGGACTGAGTCGGAGACTCTGGGGGGCTCAGTGACATTCAAGGATCTAAGGACTCTGGACCCCAGGACGCTTTACACGGAGCACCTGGTAATTCCTGGCCGGGCTCCCATCCGGCTCCCTCCAGGTGAGTGCAATATACAGTAATTATTGTGTAATCATTACACAAGGTGTATATCAATGATACAGTGTGTGTGTGTGTGTGTGTGTGTGTGTGTGTGTGTGTGTGTGTGTGTGTGTGTGTGTGTGTATTTATATATATCAGTGATACATTATAAGGCTTCTATATCAGTGATACTATATAAGTCTTTATCTGTCTGTAGAGCAGTGATACAGTCATCAGGGCTGAAACTAGGATTTACGTCACCCGGGGCAAGGCAGCAATTTGTCGCCCGCCCCCCAAAACAAACCCCCTACCCCCACAAAGAAAACCTTGTCATACTAAAATACTTGGATTATGAAAAATTTTGAATAAAAAAAAAGGGATACTATTGGACAGTACACTCACATGACCTATGCGTCACATGCCCCCCTGTGTGTCCCCATACATTGCACTATACATAGTAACATAGTAACTACGGTTGAAAAAAGACAATTGTCCATCGAGTTCAACCTATTTGTGGTCTCCTATGCAGTCCTATTATAGGACTAGTTATTTTTATGTTAGGACTAGTTATATTAACTATAATGCGTGCCTACGCACCATAACCCTGAATATCTTTATCCAATAGGAATTTATCTAACCCATTCTTAAAGGTGTTGACTGAGTCCGCAGTTACTACTCTCTCAGGCAGGGAATTCCAAACACGTATTGTCCTTACTGTGAAAAAACCTTTTCGCTCAGTGCGGAAACTCCTCTCCTCTAACCTAAGCGAGTGACCACGTGTCCTCTGTGCTGATCTTATAGAAAACAGGTCCCTCCCAAGCTCTGTGTATTGACCCCTTATATATTTGTAGATATTGATCATGTCCCCTCTTAGTCTCCTCTTTTCCAATGTAAACATGCCTAGCCTTGCAAGCCTTTCCTCGTATTCCAGCGTCTCCATGCCCTTGATTAGTTTGGTCGCCCGCTCTGAACCTTTTCTAGCTCCAGGATATCCTTTTTGTAATGTGGTGCCCAAAATTGCACACAGTATTCAAGATGAGGCCTCACTAGTGATTTATATAACGGGAGTATAATACCCTCGTCCCTTGCATCAATTCCCCGTTTTATGCATGCTAATATCTTATTTGCCTTCTTTGCTGCAATCCTACTTTGGGTACTGCAGCTTAATTTGTTATCTATGTGAACATCTAAGTCTTTTTCCAGTACAGAATCCCCTAATGTTACCCCATTTAGTAGGTAGGTGTAATTTTTGTTCTTGTTACCACAGTGCATTACCTTACACTTGTCTATGTTGAATCTCATTCTCCATTTTGCTGCCCAAGCTTCCAGTTTAATTAAGTCATTCTGAAGACACTCAGCATCCCCCTCTATCACTGCACTATATCATAACACTTCATCACTGCTCTACATTCCCCTATCCACTGCACTATATCGATATACTACATCCCCTACACGCTGAACTACATCACTACACTACATGGTCCTATACACTACACCACATACCCTATATACTACACCAAATCCCCCCATCTGGGAAGCAAAGTGGAGGTTGATACTGCTACCTGGGAGCACAGTGGCGATAATAAAGTCTGTCTTTAAACTCACCAATAAGCTGCTACAGTGATACTCGCTGAGAGTTGGAGGTTGTCCAGGCTCTAAGTTTCCACTGTCAAGTGGACAGCTAGCAAAGTGAACCTTTGATTTCTGTAACATCGGTGACTGCACCTGTTAGCAAGCATAAGCCTGGGGGGGTGTAGTATGGTATGCCGGCGGTCAGGCTCCCGGCGGTCAGCATACCGGCGCTGGAATCCTGACCGCCGGCATACCGACAGGTGAGCGAGCGCAAATAAGCCCCTTGCGGGCTCGCTGCGCTCACCAGGCTGCGGGCACAGGTATCTATTCTCCCTCCAGGGGGGTCGTTGACCCCCAAGTGGGAGAAAAGATATCGGTATGCCGGCGGTCGGGATTCCGGCACCGGTATGGTGGTCGCCGGGAGCCCGGCCGCCGGCAACCTGAAGACCGCCCAGCCTGGGGCAGTGTGGTGTAGCCTGCAGCTTGTTATCGGTTGGTGCTGGGCAGGCAGACCGAATCATAGCCTGCTGAAAAACACAGCACCAACAGCTCGCTTCTATAGCTTGTACAATGCACTGCACACTAGTCGCAGCACTGCATGGCAAAGACAAAAGTTTAAGACAGTAGCCGACATAGGAGAGATCCCGGGTACTGAAGCTCACCTGCACAGCATCGGAGGCAGCTGCAGCCAGACAGGTGTGTTAGAGACACTGCCCCGGGAGCCGTCTGCTGTCTCACTGAAGCAGCACTGCCGGTAAAAACAAAACAAAAAAAACCTGCTCCTCTGTAACTCCTCAGCGCCCCCTCAAATCCTGCACCCGGGGCGCATGCCCCCTTAGCCCCCCCTAGTTACGGCCCTGCAGTCATTGAGCAGTTGTACTAAGCCTTAAAGAGAGATAAAGTGGACAGAGATAAAGTACCAGCCAATCTATTGCTTTCTGTATTTGACTGTATTTATGCTGATGACACTTTCCTGGTTTTGGACCCTTGTCTGTTCTGTGTTCTATGCTTGTTTGAAAATTGAGAAACATATACTGGAAAAAAAAATGTACCAACCAATCAGCTCCTAGCTGCCATGTGACAGGCTGTTTAAAAAATGACAGGAGTTGGTTGGTTGGTACTTTGGAGGGTAATTCAGAGTTAATCGCAGCAGCAAATTTGTTAGCAGTTGGGCAAAACCATGTGCACTGCAGGGGGGGGGGGGGGTGTAACATGTGCAGAGAGAGTTAGATTTGGGTGGGTTATTTTGTTTTTGTGCAGGGTAAATACTGGTTGCTTTATTTTTACACTGCAATTTAGATTTCAGTTTGAACACACCCCACCCAAATCTAACTCTCTCTGCACATGTTATATCTGCCCCCCCCTGCAGTGCACATGGTTTTGCCCATCTGCTAACAAATTTGCTGCTGCAATCAACTCGGAATTAGGCTCTTTGGTGGTCATTCCGCGTTGATCGCTAGCTGCATTTGTTCGCAGCGCAGCGATCAGGCTAAAAAACTGCAGTTCTGCGTATGTGGCGCAATGTGCACGCGCGACGTACAGGCACAACGAACGATGCCGTTTTGCACAGGGTCTAGCGATGCATTTCAGTCGCACTGGTTGAAGCAGAATGATTGACATGAAGTGGACGTTTCTGGGTGGCAACTGACCGTTTTCAGGGAGTGTTCGGAAAAACGCAGGCGTACCAAGGAAAACGCAGGCGTGGCTGGGCGAACGCTGGGCGGGTGCGTGACGTCAAAACCGGAACTGAATAGTCTGAAGTGATCGCAAGCGCTGAGTAGGTTTTGAGCTACTCTGAAACTACACTAAAAAATTTTGCAGACGCGCTGCGATACAACCGTTCGCAGTTCTGCTAAGCTAAAATACAATCCCAGTGGGCGGAGGCATAGCGTTTGTACGGCTGCTAAAAACTGCTAGCGAGCGATCAACTCCCTTTATCTCTCTCCACGTTATTACTCTCCAAAGAGGATGATGTGTCACTGATCTATAGACTGATTCTGTATCACTGATATATAGGGGCAGATGTACCAGTCTATAGATCAGTGACACATCATTAGTCTATAGATCAGTGACACAGTATCAGTCTATAGATCGTTGACACAATATCAGTCTATAGATCAGTGACACAGTATCAGTCTATAGATCAGTGATACAGTATCAGTATATAGATCAGTGACACAGTATCAGTCTATAGATCAGTGATACAGTATCAGTATATAGATCAGTGACACATCATCAGTCTATAGATCAGTGATACAGTATTAGTCTATAGATCAGTGACACAGTATCAGTATATAGATCAGTGACATAGTATCAGTCTATAGATCAGTGACACAGTATCAGTCTATAGATCAGTGACACAGTATCAGTCTATAGATCAGTGATACAGTATCAGTTTATAGATCAGTGACACAGTATCAGTCTATAGATCAGTGACACAGTATCAGTCTATAGATCAGTGATACAGTATCAGTATATAGATCAGTGACACATCATCAGTCTATAGATCAGTGATACAGTATTAGTCTATAGATCAGTGACACAGTATCAGTATATAGATCAGTGACATAGTATCAGTCTATAGATCAGTGACACAGTATCAGTCTATAGATCAGTGACACGTCATCAGTCTATAGATCAGTGATACAGTATCAGTATATAAATCAGTGACACATCATCAGTCTATAGATCAGTGATACAGTATCAGTCTATAGATCAGTGACACAGTATCAGTCTATAGATCAGTGATATAGTATCAGTCTATAGATCAGTGACACAGTATCAGTCTATAGATCAGTGATACAGTATTAGTCTATAGATCAGTGACACAGTATCAGTCTATAGATCAGTGACACAGTTTCAGTCTATAGATCAGTGATATAGTATCAGTCTATAGATCAGTGACACAGTATCAGTCTATAGATCAGTGATACAGTATTAGTCTATAGATCAGTGACACAGTATCAGTCTATAGATCAGTGACACAGTTTCAGTCTATAGATCAGTGATCTAGTATCAGTCTATAGATCAGTGACACAGTATCAGTCTATAGATCAGTGATATAGTATCAGTCTATAGATCAGTGACACAGTGTCAGTCTATAGATCAGTGATACAGTATTAGTCTATAGATCAGTGACACAGTATCAGTCTATAGATCAGTGACACAGTTTCAGTCTATAGATCAGTGATATAGTATCAGTCTATAGATCAGTGACACAGTATCAGTCTATAGATCAGTGATATAGTATCAGTCTATAGATCAGTGATACAGTATCAGTCTATAGATCAGTGACGCAGTATCAGTCTATAGATCAGTAATATAGTATCAGTCTATAGATCAGTGATACAGTATCAGTCTATAGATCAGTGACACAGTATCAGTCTATACATCAGTGACACAGTATCAGTCTATAGATCAGTGATACAGAATCAGTCTATAGATCAGTGATATAGTATCAGTCTATAGATCATTGACACAATATCAGTCTATAGATCAGTGATACAGTATCAGTCTATAGATCAGTGACATAGTATCAGTCTATAGATCAGTGACGCAGTATCAGTCTATAGATCAGTGATATAGTATCAGTCTATAGATCATTGACACAATATCAGTCTATAGATCAGTGATACAGTATCAGTCTATAGATCAGTGATACAGTATCAGTCTATAGATCAGTGACACAGTATCAGTCTATAGATCAGTGACACATCATCAGTCTATAGATCAGTGATACAGTATCAATCTATAGATCAGTGACGCAGTATCAGTCTATAGATCAGTGACACAGTATCAGTCTATAGATCAGTGACATAGTATCAGTCTATAGATCAGTGACACAGTATCAGTCTATAGATCAGTGATATAGTATCAGTTTATAGATCAGTGACACAGTATCAGTCTGTAGATCAGTGACACAGTATCATTCTATAGATCAGTGATATAGTATCAGTCTATAGATCAGTGACACAGCATCAATCTATAGATCAGTGATACAGTATCAGTTTATAGATCAGTGACACAGTATCAGTCTATAGATCAGTGATACAGTATCAGTCTATAGATCAGTGATACAGTATCAGTTTATAGATCAGTGACACAGTATCAGTATATAGATCAGTGATACAGTATCAGTCTATAGATCAGTGACACATCATCAGTCTATAGACCAGTGATACAGTATCAGTTTATAGATCAGTGACACAGTATCAGTCTGTAGATCAGTGACACAGTATCATTCTATAGATCAGTGATATAGTATCAGTCTATAGATCAGTGACACGTCATCAGTTTATAGATCAGTGATACAGTATCAGTTTATAGATCAGTGACACAGTATCAGTCTGTAGATCAGTGACACAGTATCATTCTATAGATCAGTGATACAGTATCAGTCTATAGATCAGTGACACAGTATCAGTCTATAGATCAGTGATACAGTATCAGTCTATAGATCAGTGACACATCATCAGTCTATAGATCAGTGACACAGTATCAGTCTATAGATCAGTGACACAGTATCAGTCTATAGATCAGTGATACAGTATCAGTCTATAGATCAGTGACACAGTATCATTCTATAGATCAGTGATACAGTATCAGTCTATAGATCAGTGACGCATCATCAGTCTATAGATCAGTGATACAGTATCAGTTTATAGATCAGTGACACAGTATCAGTTTATAGATCAGTGATACAGTATCAGTCTATAGATCAGTGATACAGTATCAGTCTATAGATCAGTGACACAATATCAGTCTATAGATCAGTGACATAGTATCAGTCTATAGATCAGTGATATAGTATCAGTCTATAGATCAGTGATATAGTATCAGTCTATAGATCAGGGACGCAGTATCAGTCTATAGATCAGTGACACGTCATCAGTTTATAGATCAGTGACACAGTATCAGTCTATAGATCAGTGACACAGTATCAGTCTATAGATCAGGGACGCAGTATCAGTCTATAGATCAGTTATATAGTATCGGTCTATAGATCAGGGACGCAGTATCAGTCTATAGATCAGTGACACAGTATCAGTCTATAGATCAGTGACACATCATCAGTTTATAGATCAGTGACACATCATCAGTCTATAGATCAGTGACATAGTATCAGTCTATAGATCAGTGACACAGTATCAGTCTATAGATCAGTGACACAGTATCAGTCTATAGATCAGTGATATAGTATCAGTCTATAGATCAGTGACACATCATCAGTTTATAGATCAGTGACACATCATCAGTCTATAGATCAGTGACACATCATCAGTCTATAGATCAGTGACATAGTATCAGTCTATAGATCAGTGACACAGTATCAGTCTATAGATCAGTGACATAGTATCAGTCTATAGATCAGTGACACAGTATCAGTCTATAGATCAGTGACACAGTATCAGTCTATAGATCAGTGACACAGTATCAGTCTATAGATCAATAATACAGTATCAGTTTATAGATCAGTGATACATCATCAGTCTATAGATCAGTGACATAGTATCAGTCTATAGATCAGTGACACAGTATCAGTCTATAGATCAGTGACATAGTATCAGTCTATAGATCAGTGACACAGTATCAGTCTATAGATCAGTGACACAGTATCAGTCTATAGATCAGTGACACAGTATCAGTCTATAGATCAATAATACAGTATCAGTTTATAGATCAGTGATACATCATCAGTCTATAGATCAGTGATACAGTATCAGTCTATAGATCAGTGATACAGTATCAGTCTATAGATAATAATAATAATTAATAATAATAATAATAATTTTATTTATATAGCGCTCTTTCTCCAACAGGACTCAAGGCGCTTTACAGACATCAAAAACAATACACATGATACAGAGGATTTAAGTAATACAGCAATAGATAAGCCACACAGACATAAAAGAAAAGCTTAAGCACACAGAGAGCATAATGCAGGATTGGTGTAGGCATTTTGGGTAATAACTTCCAAGGGTTGTGTATACCACCCGCACAGGTACCAAGTGCGGCAGCCATCTTGGGCGCTCAGCGTAGGATTACCCAGGGTGGAATAGTCTACCCCTAGAAGAGATGACACAAAATGGGGGTGATTTCAGAGTCCTACAGATTAGAGTAGGGTTCCAACAAAACCACAAGGTCCATGTATTTTTCATCCATCCCATCCACAAGTGTACCATATGGGGCAGCCATGTTGGGCGCACTTTGGAGGTTACACTGTGGGAGATGAGCCATACAAGGGCCAAGTTCATATATGGGAAAACTGATGCTTATGTCGTAGTATGTACCCTGCATGTAGGGCACAATGGAAAGGTGTGCAATCAGTGGAGGTAAACATTACAGGAAAAACACATGGTGGGGTAGAAGCGAGCTATTGAAGGGGGAAAAAAAAAAAAACACACAATAGCAGGTAACTAGTGGCAGAAGTAAAATTGGGATAACATTATTTTGGTAAGATCCAGAGGTGTATCTTGAGGACCAGACGCCCCTGGCAAAGTAAGGGACTGGCGCCCTCCCCAATATCTGAAATAGGGAAGGTGCATGGGCAAAAAAGGTGCGTGATCTTGTGGGAATGGGGCATGACCACACAATAGTACTCCCAATTCAAATTACATTACACAGTAGTACCCCTTATACACATTATGTCCCACCATAGTGCCCCTTACACATCATGCCCACACAGCAATCCTTGTCACGCTGTGGAGAAATCAGCAGTGCCTAGCCAAGGAGTAGCGCTGCCCAGCGATGTTTCCTGCAGTCAGGGGTTATAATCAAATATTAATGGCATTGAAAAGTTATCTCTGTGCACTACCTAGTAGTGGTGATGTAGTGATATATTAAGAATAGGATTCTAGTAGTTTATTTTGAGTTTCTTCACTGTGGTGCCGAACACCGGTGCCAGCTCTTGGCTGCTGTGCAAACCACCAGCCCAGGCACTGCCGCTACTAAGTGATTCCACTCCCTGGCCAAGGGTGGCACCATCAGGCAGCATCCCCTCCTCAGCCAGTGCACCTGGTCAATGCCATCAGTCAATGCTGGTCCATGCCATCCTGGTCAATGGGTAGATAACCTCCTGTCTCCAGCACATAGCCGTAGTCCCCAGCCCCTCCCAGCACATAGACATAGTCCCCCTCCTGCTCCCAGTACATATCCGTAATCTCCATTCCCCTCCAGCACATAGCCATAGCCCCATCTCCCTCCCAGCACATAGCCATGGTCTTCCCCCTCCCTGTATATAGTCTTCTCCCCTCCCAGCACAGGGTCTCCCCTCTCCCTGTATATAGTCCTCTGCCCTCCCAGCACAGAGTCTCCCCCCTCCCTGCATATAATCATCTCCCCTCCCAGCACAGAGTCTCCCCCTTCCTTGCTTATAGTCCTCTCCCCTCCCAGTACATAGTCTCCCCTCTCCCTGCATATAATCCTCTCCCCTCCCAGCACAGAGTCTCCCCCTTCCCTGCTTATAGTCCTCTCCCCTCCCAGTACATAGTCTCCCCTCTCCCTGCATATAATCTTCTCCCCTCCCAGCACATAGTCTCCCCCTTCCCTGCTTATAGTCCTCTCCCCTCCCAGTACATAGTCTCCCCTCTCCCTGCATATAATCCTCTCCCCTCCCAGCACAGAGTCTCCCCCTTCCCTGCTTATAGTCCTCTCCCCTCCCAGCACAGAGTCTCCCCCCTCCCTGCATATAGTCTTCTCCCCTCCCAGCACAGAGTCTCCCCCCTCCCTGCATATAATCTTCTCCCCTCCCAGCACATAGTCTCCCCCTTCCCTGCTTATAGTCCTCTCCCCTCCCAGTACATAGTCTCCCCTCTCCCTGCATATAATCCTCTCCCCTCCCAGCACAGAGTCTCCCCGTTCCCTACGAGGCTGAAGTTAGCTTCTTATTCGGCCAGCTTCTTATTCACTTCTTATTCAAGCTCCAGCTTCTTATTCACTTCTTATTCGAACTCCAGCTTCTTATTCAGATCATTCAGTTTCGCAAGGGTTAATGAGTCTTCTGTCACAAATTTGACACCTGAAATCAACAGAGTAGGGTCCCTTGCATGTGACCCACTTGTATTTTGCCTGGCCCAACACTGTTTTGGGCATGAAATACACTGGCAAAGTGGGCACACACACCATATTTTGCCATTTTGAATAAGTAGCTGTAGTTTTGCAAGGGTTAACTAGTCTTGGGCCACAAATTTGACACCTGAAATCAACAGAGAGTGGTCACTTGCATGTGACCCACTTGTATTTTGCCTGGCCCAACGCTGTTTTGGGCATGAAATACACTGGCAAAGTGGGCACACACACCATATTTTACCATTTTGAATAAGTAGCTGTAGTTTTGCAAGGGTTAACCAGTCTTGGGCCACAAATCTGACACCTGAAATCAACAGAGGGTGGTCACTTACATGTGACGCAGTTGTATTTTGCTTGGCCCAATGCTGTTTTGGGCATGAAATATACTGGCAAAGTGGGCACACACACCATATTTTGCCATTTTGAATAAGTAGCTGTAGTTTAGCAAGGGTTAACTAGTCTTGGGCCACAAATTTGACCCCCAAAAACAACAGAGGGTGGTCACTTATATATGACGCAGTTGTAATTTGCCTGGCCCAACGCTGTTTTGAGCATGAAATATACTGGCAAAGTGGGCACACACCATATTTACCATTTTGAATAAGTAGCTGTAGTTTTTCAAGGGTTAACCAGTCTTGGGCCACAAATCTGACACCTGAAATCAACAGAGGGTGGTCACTTACATATGACGCAGTTGTATTTTGCTTGGCCCAACGCTGTTTTGGGCATGAAATACACTGGCAAAATGGGCACACACACCATATTTTGCCATTTTGAATAAGTAGCTGTAGTTTAGCAAGGGTTAACTAGTCTTGGGCCACAAATTTGACCCCCAAAAACAACAGAGGGTGGTCACTTACATATGACGCAGTTGTATTTTGCTTGGCCCAACGCTGTTTTGGGCATGAAATACACTGGCAAAGTGGGCACACACACCATATTTTACCATTTTGAATAAGTAGCTGTAGTTTTTCAAGGGTTAACCAGTCTTGGGCCACAAATCTGACACCTGAAATCAACAGAGGGTGGTCACTTACATATGACGCAGTTGTATTTTGCTTGGCCCAACGCTGTTTTGGGCATGAAATACACTGGCAAAATGGGCACACACACCATATTTTGCCATTTTGAATAAGTAGCTGTAGTTTAGCAAGGGTTAACTAGTCTTGGGCCACAAATTTGACCCCCAAAAACAACAGAGGGTGGTCACTTACATATGACGCAGTTGTATTTTGCCTGGCCCAACGCTGTTTTGGGCATGAAATACACTGGCAAAGTGGGCACACACACCATATTTTACCATTTTGAATAAGTAGCTGTAGTTTTGCAAGGGTTAACCAGTCTTGGGCCACAAATCTGACACCTGAAATCAACAGAGGGTGGTCACTTACATATGACGCAGTTGTATTTTGCTTGGCCCAACGCTGTTTTGGGCATGAAATACAGTACACTGGCAAAGTGGGCACACACACCATATCTTACCATTTTGAATAAGTAGCTGTAGTTTTGCAAGGGTTAACCAGTCTTGGGCCACAAATTTGACAACTGAAATCAACAGAGGGTGGTCACTTACATATGACCCACTTGTATTTTGCTTGGCCCAACGCTGTTTTGGGCATGAAATACACTGGCAAAGTGGGCACAGACACCATTTTATAAATTGCCATTTTGAATAAGTAGCTGTAGTTTTGCAAGGGTTAACTAGTCTTGGGCCACAAATTTGACCCCTGAAATCAACAGAGGGTGGTCACTTACATATGACCCACTTGTATTTTGCTTGGCCCAACGCTGTTTTGGGCATACAATACACTGGCAAAGTGGGCACACACACCATATTTTGCCATTTTGAATAAGCAGCTGTAGTTTTGCAAGGGTTAACTAGTCTTGGGCCACAAATTTGACCCCTGAAATCAGCAGACGGTGGTCACTTACATATCACCCACTTGTATTTTGTTTGGCCCAACGCTGTTTCGGGCATGAAATACACTGGCAAAGTGGGCACACACACCATATTTTACCATTTTGAATAAGTAGCTGTAGTTTTGCAAGGGTTAACCAGTCTTGGGCCACAAATCTGACACCTGAAATCAACAGAGGGTGGTCACTTACATGTGTCGCAGTTGTATTTTGCTTGGCCCAACGCTCTTTTGGGCATGAAATATACTGGCAAAGTGGGCACACACACCATATTTTGCCATTTTGAATAAGTAGCTGTAGTTTAGCAAGGGTTAACTAGTCTTGGGCCACAAATTTGACCCCCAAAAACAACAGCGGGTGGTCACTTATATATGACGCAGTTGTATTTTGCCTGGCCCAACGCTGTTTTGAGCATGAAATATACTGGCAAAGTGGGCACACACCATATTTTGCCATTTTGAATAAGTAGCTGTAGTTTAGCAAGGGTTAACTAGTCTTGGGCCACAAATTTGACCCCCAAAAACAACAGAGGGTGGTCACTTACATATGACGCAGTTGTATTTTGCTTGGCCCAACGCTGTTTTGGGCATGAAATACACTGGCAAAGTGGGCACACACACCATATTTTGCCATTTTCAATAAGTAGCTGTAGTTTTGCAAGGGTTAACTAGTCTTGGGCCACAAATTTGACACCTGAAATCAACAAAGGGTGATCAGTTACATATGACCCACTTGTATTTTGCTTGGCCCAACGCTGTTTTGGGCATGAAATACACTGGCAAAGTGGGCACACACACCATATTTTGCCATTTTGAATAAGTAGCTGTAGTTTAGCAAGGGTTAACTAGTCTTGGGCCACAAATTTGACCCCCAAAAACAACAGAGGGTGGTCACTTACATATGACGCAGTTGTATTTTGCTTGGCCCAACGCTGTTTTGGGCATGAAATACACTGGCAAAGCGGGCACACACACCATATTTTGCCATTTTGAATAAGTAGCTGTAGTTTAGCAAGGGTTAACTAGTCTTGGGCCACAAATTTGACCCCCAAAAACAACAGAGGGTGGTCACTTACATATGACGCAGTTGTATTTTGCCTGGCCCAACGCTGTTTTGGCCACGAAATACACTGGCAAAGTGGGCACACACACCATATTTTACCATTTTGAATAAGTAGCTGTAGTTTTGCAAGGGTTAACTAGTCTTGGGCCACAAATTTGACCCCTGAAATCAACAGAGGGTGGTCACTTACATATGACCCACTTGTATTTTGCTTGGCCCAACGCTGTTTTTGGCATGAAATACACTGGCAAAGTGGGCACACACACCATATTTTGCCATTTTGAATAAGCAGCTGTAGTTTTGCAAGGGTTAACTAGTCTTGGGCCACAAATTTGACACCTGAAATCAACAGAGGGTGGTCACTTACATATGACCCACTTGTATTTTGCTTGGCCCAACGCTGTTTTGGGCATGAAATACACTGGCAAAGTGGGCACACACACCATATTTTACCATTTTGAATAAGTAGCTGTAGTTTTGCAAGGATTAACCAGTCTTGGGCCACAAATCTGACACCTGAAATCAACAGAGGGTGGTCACTTACATGTGACGCAGTTGTATTTTGCGTGGCCCAACGCTGTTTTGGGCATGAAATATACTGGCAAAGTGGGCACACACACCATATTTTGCCATTTTGAATAAGTAGCTGTAGTTTAGCAAGGGTTAACTAGTCTTGGGCCACAAATTTGACCCCCAAAAACAACAGAGGGTGGTCACTTATATATGACGCAGTTGTATTTTGCCTGGCCCAACGCTGTTTTGAGCATGAAATATACTGGCAAAGTGGGCACACACCATATTTTGCCATTTTGAATAAGTAGCTGTAGTTTAGCAAGGGTTAACTAGTCTTGGGCCACAAATTTGACCCCCAAAAACAACAGAGGGTGGTCACTTACATATGACGCAGTTGTATTTTGCTTGGCCCAACGCTGTTTTGGGCATGAAATACACTGGCAAAGTGGGCACACACACCATATTTTACCATTTTGAATAAGTAGCTGTAGTTTTTCAAGGGTTAACCAGTCTTGGGCCACAAATCTGACACCTGAAATCAACAGAGGGTGGTCACTTACATATGACGCAGTTGTATTTTGCTTGGCCCAACGCTGTTTTGGGCATGAAATACACTGGCAAAGTGGGCACACACACCATATTTTGCCATTTTGAATAAGTAGCTGTAGTTTAGCAAGGGTTAACTAGTCTTGGGCCACAAATTTGACCCCCAAAAACAACAGAGGGTGGTCACTTACATATGACGCAGTTGTATTTTGCCTGGCCCAACGCTGTTTTGGGCATGAAATACACTGGCAAAGTGGGCACACACACCATATTTTACCATTTTGAATAAGTAGCTGTAGTTTTGCAAGGGTTAACCAGTCTTGGGCCACAAATCTGACACCTGAAATCAACAGAGGGTGGTCACTTACATATGACGCAGTTGTATTTTGCTTGGCCCAACGCTGTTTTGGGCATGAAATACAGTACACTGGCAAAGTGGGCACACACACCATATTTTACCATTTTGAATAAGTAGCTGTAGTTTTGCAAGGGTTAACCAGTCTTGGGCCACACATTTGCCCCGCAAAAACAACAGAGGGTGGTCACTTGCATGTGATCCACTTGTATTTTTCCTGGCTCAACGCTGTTTTGGGCATGAAATACACTGGCAAAGTGGGCACACACACCATGATTTGCTATTTTGAATAAGTAGCTGTAGTTTTGCAAGGGTTAACCAGTCTTGGGCCACAAATTTGACAACTGAAATCAACAGAGGGTGGTCACTTACATATGACCCACTTGTATTTTGCTTGGCCCAACGCTGTTTTGGGCATGAAATACACTGGCAAAGTGGGCACACACACCATTTTATAAATTGCCATTTTGAATAAGTAGCTGTAGTTTTGCAAGGGTTAACTAGTCTTGGGCCACAAATTTTACCCCTGAAATCAACAGAGGGTGGTCACTTACATATGACCCACTTGTATTTTGCTTGGCCCAACGCTGTTTTGGGCATACAATACACTGGCAAAGTGGGCACACACACCATATTTTGCCATTTTGAATAAGTAGCTGTAGTTTTGCAAGGGTTAACTAGTCTTGGGCCACAAATTTGACCCCTGAAATCAGCAGAGGGTGGTCACTTACATATCACCCACTTGTATTTTGTTTGGCCCAACGCTGTTTTGGGCATGAAATACACTGGCAAAGTGGGCACACACACCATATTTTGCCATTTTGAATAAGTAGCTGTAGTTTTGCAAGGGTTAACTAGTCTTGGGCCACAAATTTGACACCTGAAATCAATAGAGGGTGGTCACTTACATATCACTCATTTGTATTTTGTTTGGCCCAACGCTGTTTTGGGCATGAAATACACTGGCAAAGTGGGCACACACACCATATTTTGCCATTTTGAATAAGTAGCTGTAGTTTTGCAAGGGTTAACTAGTCTTGGGCCACAAATTTGACCCCTGAAATCAACAGAGGGTGGTCACTTACATATGACCCACTTGTATTTTGCTTGGCCCAACGCTGTTTTGGGCATACAATACACTGGCAAAGTGGGCACACACACCATATTTTGCCATTTTGAATAAGCAGCTGTAGTTTTGCAAGGGTTAACTAGTCTTGGGCCACAAATTTGACACCTGAAATCAACAGAGGGTGGTCACTTACATATGACCCACTTGTATTTTGCTTGGCCCAACGCTGTTTTGGGCATGAAATACACTGGCAAAGTGGGCACACACACCATATTTTACCATTTTGAATAAGTAGCTGTAGTTTTGCAAGGATTAACCAGTCTTGGGCCACAAATCTGACACCTGAAATCAACAGAGGGTGGTCACTTACATGTGACGCAGTTGTATTTTGCTTGGCCCAACGCTGTTTTGGGCATGAAATATACTGGCAAAGTGGGCACACACACCATATTTTGCCATTTTGAATAAGTAGCTGTAGTTTAGCAAGGGTTAACTAGTCTTGGGCCACAAATTTGACCCCCAAAAACAACAGAGGGTGGTCACTTATATATGACGCAGTTGTATTTTGCCTGGCCCAACGCTGTTTTGAGCATGAAATATACTGGCAAAGTGGGCACACACCATATTTTGCCATTTTGAATAAGTAGCTGTAGTTTAGCAAGGGTTAACTAGTCTTGGGCCACAAATTTGACCCCCAAAAACAACAGAGGGTGGTCACTTACATATGACGCAGTTGTATTTTGCTTGGCCCAACGCTGTTTTGGGCATGAAATACACTGGCAAAGTGGGCACACACACCATATTTTACCATTTTGAATAAGTAGCTGTAGTTTTTCAAGGGTTAACCAGTCTTGGGCCACAAATCTGACACCTGAAATCAACAGAGGGTGGTCACTTACATATGACGCAGTTGTATTTTGCTTGGCCCAACGCTGTTTTGGGCATGAAATACACTGGCAAAGTGGGCACACACACCATATTTTGCCATTTTGAATAAGTAGCTGTAGTTTAGCAAGGGTTAACTAGTCTTGGGCCACAAATTTGACCCCCAAAAACAACAGAGGGTGGTCACTTACATATGACGCAGTTGTATTTTGCCTGGCCCAACGCTGTTTTGGGCATGAAATACACTGGCAAAGTGGGCACACACACCATATTTTACCATTTTGAATAAGTAGCTGTAGTTTTGCAAGGGTTAACCAGTCTTGGGCCACAAATCTGACACCTGAAATCAACAGAGGGTGGTCACTTACATATGACGCAGTTGTATTTTGCTTGGCCCAACGCTGTTTTGGGCATGAAATACAGTACACTGGCAAAGTGGGCACACACACCATATTTTACCATTTTGAATAAGTAGCTGTAGTTTTGCAAGGGTTAACCAGTCTTGGGCCACACATTTGCCCCGCAAAAACAACAGAGGGTGGTCACTTGCATGTGATCCACTTGTATTTTTCCTGGCTCAACGCTGTTTTGGGCATGAAATACACTGGCAAAGTGGGCACACACACCATGATTTGCTATTTTGAATAAGTAGCTGTAGTTTTGCAAGGGTTAACCAGTCTTGGGCCACAAATTTGACAACTGAAATCAACAGAGGGTGGTCACTTACATATGACCCACTTGTATTTTGCTTGGCCCAACGCTGTTTTGGGCATGAAATACACTGGCAAAGTGGGCACACACACCATTTTATAAATTGCCATTTTGAATAAGTAGCTGTAGTTTTGCAAGGGTTAACTAGTCTTGGGCCACAAATTTTACCCCTGAAATCAACAGAGGGTGGTCACTTACATATGACCCACTTGTATTTTGCTTGGCCCAACGCTGTTTTGGGCATACAATACACTGGCAAAGTGGGCACACACACCATATTTTGCCATTTTGAATAAGTAGCTGTAGTTTTGCAAGGGTTAACTAGTCTTGGGCCACAAATTTGACCCCTGAAATCAGCAGAGGGTGGTCACTTACATATCACCCACTTGTATTTTGTTTGGCCCAACGCTGTTTTGGGCATGAAATACACTGGCAAAGTGGGCACACACACCATATTTTGCCATTTTGAATAAGTAGCTGTAGTTTTGCAAGGGTTAACTAGTCTTGGGCCACAAATTTGACACCTGAAATCAATAGAGGGTGGTCACTTACATATCACTCATTTGTATTTTGTTTGGCCCAACGCTGTTTTGGGCATGAAATACACTGGCAAAGTGGGCACACACCATATTTTGCTATTTTGAATAAGTAGCTGTAGTTTTGCAAGGGTTAAATAGTTTTGGGCCACAAATTTTACCCCTGAAATCAACAGAGGGTGGTCACTTACATATCACCCACTTGTATTTTGCTTGACCCAATGCTGTTATGGGCATGAAATACACTGGCAAAGTGGGCATAAACACCATTTTATAAATTGCTATTTTGAATAAGTAGCTGTGGTTTTGCAAGGGTTAACTAGTCTTGGGCCACAAATTTGACCCCTGAAATCAGCAGAGGGTGGTCACTTACATATCACCCACTTGTATTTTGTTTGGCCCAACGCTGTTTTGGGCATGAAATACACTGGCAAAATGGGCACACACACCATATTTTGCCATTTTGAATAAGTAGCTGTAGTTTTGCAAGGGTTAACTAGTCTTGGGCCACAAATTTTACCCCTGAAATCAACAGAGGGTGGTCACTTACATATCACCCACTTGTATTTTGCTTGGCCCAATGCTGTTTTGGGCATGAAATACACTGGCAAAGTGGGCATAAACACCATTTTATAAATTGCTATTTTGAATAAGTAGCTGTAGTTTTGCAAGGGTTAACTAGTCTTGGGCCACAAATTTTACCCCTGAAATCAACAGAGAGTGGTCACTTGCATGTGACCCACTTGTATTTTGCCTGGCCCAATGCTGTTTTGGGCATGAAATACACTGGCAAAGTGGGCACACACACCATATTTTGCCATTTTGAATAAGTAGCTGTAGTTTTGCAAGGGTTAACTAGTCTTGGGCCACAAATTTGACCCCTGAAATCAGCAGAGGGTGGTCACTTACATATCACCCACTTGTATTTTGTTTGGCCCAATGCTGTTTTGGGCATGAAATACACTGGCAAAGTGGGCATAAACACCATTTTATAAATTGCTATTTTGAATAAGTAGCTGTGGTTTTGCAAGGGTTAACTAGTCTTGGGCCACAAATTTGACACATGAAATCAGCAGAGGGTGGTCACTTACATATCACCCACTTGTATTTTGTTTGGCCCAACGCTGTTTTGGGCATGAAATACACTGGCAAAGTGGGCACACACAGCATATTTTGCCATTTTGAATAAGTAGCTGTAGTTTTGCAAGGGTTAACTAGTCTTGGGCCACAAATTTGACCCCTGAAATCAGCAGAGGGTGGTCACTTACATATCACCCACTTGTATTTTGTTTGGCCCAACGCTGTTTTGGGCATGAAATACACTGGCAAAATGGGCACACACACCATATTTTGCCATTTTGAATAAGTAGCTGTAGTTTTGCAAGGGTTAACTAGTCTTGGGCCACAAATTTTACCCCTGAAATCAACAGAGGGTGGTCACTTACATATCACCCACTTGTATTTTGCTTGGCCCAATGCTGTTTTGGGCATGAAATACACTGGCAAAGTGGGCATAAACACCATTTTATAAATTGCTATTTTGAATAAGTAGCTGTAGTTTTGCAAGGGTTAACTAGTCTTGGGACACAAATTTGACACCTGAAATCAACAGAGAGTGGTCACTTGCATGTGACCCACTTGTATTTTGCCTGGCCCAATGCTGTTTTGGGCATGAAATACACTGGCAAAGTGGGCACACACACCATATTTTGCCATTTTGAATAAGTAGCTGTAGTTTTGCAAGGGTTAACTAGTCTTGGGCCACAAATTTGACCCCTGAAATCAGCAGAGGGTGGTCACTTACATATCACCCACTTGTATTTTGTTTGGCCCAACGCTGTTTTGGGCATGAAATACACTGGCAAAGTGGGCATAAACACCATTTTATAAATTGCTATTTTGAATAAGTAGCTGTGGTTTTGCAAGGGTTAACTAGTCTTGGGCCACAAATTTGACACATGAAATCAGCAGAGGGTGGTCACTTACATATCACCCACTTGTATTTTGTTTGGCCCAACGCTGTTTTGGGCATGAAATACACTGGCAAAGTGGGCATACACAGCATATTTTGCCATTTTGAATAAGTAGCTGTAGTTTTGCAAGGGTTAACTAGTCTTGGGCCACAAATTTGACCCCTGAAATCAGCAGAGGGTGGTCACTTACATATCACCCACTTGTATTTTGTTTGGCCCAACGCTGTTTTGGGCATGAAATACACTGGCAAAGTGGGCACACACACCATATTTTACCATTTTGAATAAGTAGCTGTAGTTTTGCAAGGATTAACCAGTCTTGGGCCACAAATCTGACACCTGAAATCAACAGAGGGTGGTCACTTACATGTGACGCAGTTGTATTTTGCTTGGCCCAACGCTGTTTTGGGCATGAAATATACTGGCAAAGTGGGCACACACACCATATTTTGCCATTTTGAATAAGTAG
The DNA here is from genome assembly GCF_028390025.1 of Pseudophryne corroboree. NCBI lineage: Eukaryota > Metazoa > Chordata > Amphibia > Anura > Myobatrachidae > Pseudophryne > Pseudophryne corroboree. Next base: position 1,041,431,459 of record NC_086445.1, read on the forward strand.
CTGTAGTTTAGCAAGGGTTAACTAGTCTTGGGCCACAAATTTGACCCCCAAAAACAACAGAGGGTGGTCACTTATATATGACGCAGTTGTATTTTGCCTGGCCCAACGCTGTTTTGAGCATGAAATATACTGGCAAAGTGGGCACACACCATATTTTGCCATTTTGAATAAGTAGCTGTAGTTTAGCAAGGGTTAACTAGTCTTGGGCCACAAATTTGACCCCCAAAAACAACAGAGGGTGGTCACTTACATATGACGCAGTTGTATTTTGCTTGGCCCAACGCTGTTTTGGGCATGAAATACACTGGCAAAGTGGGCACACACACCATATTTTACCATTTTGAATAAGTAGCTGTAGTTTTTCAAGGGTTAACCAGTCTTGGGCCACAAATCTGACACCTGAAATCAACAGAGGGTGGTCACTTACATATGACGCAGTTGTATTTTGCTTGGCCCAACGCTGTTTTGGGCATGAAATACACTGGCAAAGTGGGCACACACACCATATTTTGCCATTTTGAATAAGTAGCTGTAGTTTAGCAAGGGTTAACTAGTCTTGGGCCACAAATTTGACCCCCAAAAACAACAGATAGTGGTCACTTACATATGACGCAGTTGTATTTTGCCTGGCCCAACGCTGTTTTGGGCATGAAATACACTGGCAAAGTGGGCACACACACCATATTTTACCATTTTGAATAAGTAGCTGTAGTTTTGCAAGGGTTAACCAGTCTTGGGCCACAAATCTGACACCTGAAATCAACAGAGGGTGGTCACTTACATATGACGCAGTTGTATTTTGCTTGGCCCAACCCTGTTTTGGGCATGAAATACAGTACACTGGCAAAGTGGGCACACACACCATATTTTACCATTTTGAATAAGTAGCTGTAGTTTTGCAAGGGTTAACCAGTCTTGGGCCACAAATTTGACCCCCAAAAACAACAGAGGGTGGTCACTTACATATGACGCAGTTGTATTTTGCCTGGCCCAACGCTGTTTTGGGCATGAAATACACTGGCAAAGTGGGCACACACACCATATTTTACCATTTTGAATAAGTAGCTGTAGTTTTGCAAGGGTTAACTAGTCTTGGGCCACAAATTTGACCCCTGAAATCAACAGAGGGTGGTCACTTACATATGACCCACTTGTATTTTGCTTGGCCCAACGCTGTTTTGGGCATACAATACACTGGCAAAGTGGGCACACACACCATATTTTGCCATTTTGAATAAGTAGCTGTAGTTTTGCAAGGGTTAACTAGTCTTGGGCCACAAATTTTACCCCTGAAATCAACAGAGGGTGGTCACTTACATATCACCCACTTGTATTTTGCTTGGCCCAATGCTGTTTTGGGCATGAAATACACTGGCAAAGTGGGCATAAACACCATTTTATAAATTGCTATTTTGAATAAGTAGCTGTAGTTTTGCAAGGGTTAACTAGTCTTGGGCCACAAATTTGACACCTGAAATCAACAGAGAGTGGTCACTTGCATGTGACCCACTTGTATTTTGCCTGGCCCAATGCTGTTTTGGGCATGAAATACACTGGCAAAGTGGGCACACACACCATATTTTGCCATTTTGAATAAGTAGCTGTAGTTTTGCAAGGGTTAACTAGTCTTGGGCCACAAATTTGACCCCTGAAATCAGCAGAGGGTGGTCACTTACATATCACCCACTTGTATTTTGTTTGGCCCAACGCTGTTTTGGGCATGAAATACACTGGCAAAGTGGGCACACACAGCATATTTTGCCATTTTGAATAAGTAGCTGTAGTTTTGCAAGGGTTAACTAGTCTTGGGCCACAAATTTGACCCCTGAAATCAGCAGAGGGTGGTCACTTACATATCACCCACTTGTATTTTGTTTGGCCCAACGCTGTTTTGGGCATGAAATACACTGGCAAAATGGGCACACACACCATATTTTGCCATTTTGAATAAGTAGCTGTAGTTTTGCAAGGGTTAACTAGTCTTGGGCCACAAATTTTACCCCTGAAATCAACAGAGGGTGGTCACTTACATATCACCCACTTGTATTTTGCTTGGCCCAATGCTGTTTTGGGCATGAAATACACTGGCAAAGTGGGCATAAACACCATTTTATAAATTGCTATTTTGAATAAGTAGCTGTAGTTTTGCAAGGGTTAACTAGTCTTGGGCCACAAATTTGACACCTGAAATCAACAGAGAGTGGTCACTTGCATGTGACCCACTTGTATTTTGCCTGGCCCAATGCTGTTTTGGGCATGAAATACACTGGCAAAGTGGGCACACACACCATATTTTGCCATTTTGAATAAGTAGCTGTAGTTTTGCAAGGGTTAACTAGTCTTGGGCCACAAATTTGACCCCTGAAATCAGCAGAGGGTGGTCACTTACATATCACCCACTTGTATTTTGTTTGGCCCAACGCTGTTTTGGGCATGAAATACACTGGCAAAGTGGGCACACACACCATATTTTGCCATTTTGAATAAGTAGCTGTAGTTTTGCAAGGGTTAACTAGTCTTGGGCCACAAATTTGACACCTGAAATCAATAGAGGGTGGTCACTTACATATCACTCATTTGTATTTTGTTTGGCCCAACGCTGTTTTGGGCATGAAATACACTGGCAAAGTGGGCACACACCATATTTTGATATTTTGAATAAGTAGCTGTAGTTTTGCAAGGGTTAAATAGTTTTGGGCCACAAATTTTACCCCTGAAATCAACAGAGGGTGGTCACTTACATATCACCCACTTGTATTTTGCTTGACCCAATGCTGTTTTGGGCATGAAATACACTGGCAAAGTGGGCACACACAGCATATTTTGCCATTTTGAATAAGTAGCTGTAGTTTTGCAAGGGTTAACTAGTCTTGGGCCACAAATTTGACCCCTGAAATCAGCAGAGGGTGGTCACTTACATATCACCCACTTGTATTTTGTTTGGCCCAACGCTGTTTTGGGCATGAAATACACTGGCAAAATGGGCACACACACCATATTTTGCCATTTTGAATAAGTAGCTGTAGTTTTGCAAGGGTTAACTAGTCTTGGGCCACAAATTTTACCCCTGAAATCAACAGAGGGTGGTCACTTACATATCACCCACTTGTATTTTGCTTGGCCCAATGCTGTTTTGGGCATGAAATACACTGGCAAAGTGGGCATAAACACCATTTTATAAATTGCTATTTTGAATAAGTAGCTGTAGTTTTGCAAGGGTTAACTAGTCTTGGGCCACAAATTTTACCCCTGAAATCAACAGAGAGTGGTCACTTGCATGTGACCCACTTGTATTTTGCCTGGCCCAATGCTGTTTTGGGCATGAAATACACTGGCAAAGTGGGCACACACACCATATTTTACCATTTTGAATAAGTAGCTGTAGTTTTTCAAGGGTTAACCAGTCTTGGGCCACAAATCTGACACCTGAAATCAACAGAGGGTGGTCACTTACATATGACGCAGTTGTATTTTGCTTGGCCCAACCCTGTTTTGGGCATGAAATACAGTACACTGGCAAAGTGGGCACACACACCATATTTTACCATTTTGAATAAGTAGCTGTAGTTTTGCAAGGGTTAACCAGTCTTGGGCCACAAATTTGACCCCCAAAAACAACAGAGGGTGGTCACTTACATATGACGCAGTTGTATTTTGCCTGGCCCAACGCTGTTTTGGGCATGAAATACACTGGCAAAGTGGGCACACACACCATATTTTACCATTTTGAATAAGTAGCTGTAGTTTTGCAAGGGTTAACTAGTCTTGGGCCACAAATTTGACCCCTGAAATCAACAGAGGGTGGTCACTTACATATGACCCACTTGTATTTTGCTTGGCCCAACGCTGTTTTGGGCATACAATACACTGGCAAAGTGGGCACACACACCATATTTTGCCATTTTGAATAAGTAGCTGTAGTTTTGCAAGGGTTAACTAGTCTTGGGCCACAAATTTTACCCCTGAAATCAACAGAGGGTGGTCACTTACATATCACCCACTTGTATTTTGCTTGGCCCAATGCTGTTTTGGGCATGAAATACACTGGCAAAGTGGGCATAAACACCATTTTATAAATTGCTATTTTGAATAAGTAGCTGTAGTTTTGCAAGGGTTAACTAGTCTTGGGCCACAAATTTGACACCTGAAATCAACAGAGAGTGGTCACTTGCATGTGACCCACTTGTATTTTGCCTGGCCCAATGCTGTTTTGGGCATGAAATACACTGGCAAAGTGGGCACACACACCATATTTTGCCATTTTGAATAAGTAGCTGTAGTTTTGCAAGGGTTAACTAGTCTTGGGCCACAAATTTGACCCCTGAAATCAGCAGAGGGTGGTCACTTACATATCACCCACTTGTATTTTGTTTGGCCCAACGCTGTTTTGGGCATGAAATACACTGGCAAAGTGGGCATAAACACCATTTTATAAATTGCTATTTTGAATAAGTAGCTGTGGTTTTGCAAGGGTTAACTAGTCTTGGGCCACAAATTTGACACATGAAATCAGCAGAGGGTGGTCACTTACATATCACCCACTTGTATTTTGTTTGGCCCAACGCTGTTTTGGGCATGAAATACACTGGCAAAGTGGGCACACACAGCATATTTTGCCATTTTGAATAAGTAGCTGTAGTTTTGCAAGGGTTAACTAGTCTTGGGCCACAAATTTGACCCCTGAAATCAGCAGAGGGTGGTCACTTACATATCACCCACTTGTATTTTGTTTGGCCCAACGCTGTTTTGGGCATGAAATACACTGGCAAAGTGGGCATAAACACCATTTTATAAATTGCTATTTTGAATAAGTAGCTGTGGTTTTGCAAGGGTTAACTAGTCTTGGGCCACAAATTTGACCCCTGAAATCAGCAGAGGGTGGTCACTTACATATCACCCACTTGTATTTTGTTTGGCCCAACGCTGTTTTGGGCATGAAATACACTGGCAAAATGGGCACACACACCATATTTTGCCATTTTGAATAAGTAGCTGTAGTTTTGCAAGGGTTAACTAGTCTTGGGCCACAAATTTTACCCCTGAAATCAACAGAGGGTGGTCACTTACATATCACCCACTTGTATTTTGCTTGGCCCAATGCTGTTTTGGGCATGAAATACACTGGCAAAGTGGGCATAAACACCATTTTATAAATTGCTATTTTGAATAAGTAGCTGTAGTTTTGCAAGGGTTAACTAGTCTTGGGCCACAAATTTTACCCCTGAAATCAACAGAGAGTGGTCACTTGCATGTGACCCACTTGTATTTTGCCTGGCCCAATGCTGTTTTGGGCATGAAATACACTGGCAAAGTGGGCACACACACCATATTTTGCCATTTTGAATAAGTAGCTGTAGTTTTGCAAGGGTTAACTAGTCTTGGGCCACAAATTTGACCCCTGAAATCAGCAGAGGGTGGTCACTTACATATCACCCACTTGTATTTTGTTTGGCCCAATGCTGTTTTGGGCATGAAATACACTGGCAAAGTGGGCATAAACACCATTTTATAAATTGCTATTTTGAATAAGTAGCTGTGGTTTTGCAAGGGTTAACTAGTCTTGGGCCACAAATTTGACACATGAAATCAGCAGAGGGTGGTCACTTACATATCACCCACTTGTATTTTGTTTGGCCCAACGCTGTTTTGGGCATGAAATACACTGGCAAAGTGGGCACACACAGCATATTTTGCCATTTTGAATAAGTAGCTGTAGTTTTGCAAGGGTTAACTAGTCTTGGGCCACAAATTTGACCCCTGAAATCAGCAGAGGGTGGTCACTTACATATCACCCACTTGTATTTTGTTTGGCCCAACGCTGTTTTGGGCATGAAATACACTGGCAAAATGGGCACACACACCATATTTTGCCATTTTGAATAAGTAGCTGTAGTTTTGCAAGGGTTAACTAGTCTTGGGCCACAAATTTTACCCCTGAAATCAACAGAGGGTGGTCACTTACATATCACCCACTTGTATTTTGCTTGGCCCAATGCTGTTTTGGGCATGAAATACACTGGCAAAGTGGGCATAAACACCATTTTATAAATTGCTATTTTGAATAAGTAGCTGTAGTTTTGCAAGGGTTAACTAGTCTTGGGACACAAATTTGACACCTGAAATCAACAGAGAGTGGTCACTTGCATGTGACCCACTTGTATTTTGCCTGGCCCAATGCTGTTTTGGGCATGAAATACACTGGCAAAGTGGGCACACACACCATATTTTGCCATTTTGAATAAGTAGCTGTAGTTTTGCAAGGGTTAACTAGTCTTGGGCCACAAATTTGACCCCTGAAATCAGCAGAGGGTGGTCACTTACATATCACCCACTTGTATTTTGTTTGGCCCAACGCTGTTTTGGGCATGAAATACACTGGCAAAGTGGGCATAAACACCATTTTATAAATTGCTATTTTGAATAAGTAGCTGTGGTTTTGCAAGGGTTAACTAGTCTTGGGCCACAAATTTGACACATGAAATCAGCAGAGGGTGGTCACTTACATATCACCCACTTGTATTTTGTTTGGCCCAACGCTGTTTTGGGCATGAAATACACTGGCAAAGTGGGCATACACAGCATATTTTGCCATTTTGAATAAGTAGCTGTAGTTTTGCAAGGGTTAACTAGTCTTGGGCCACAAATTTGACCCCTGAAATCAGCAGAGGGTGGTCACTTACATATCACCCACTTGTATTTTGTTTGGCCCAACGCTGTTTTGGGCATGAAATACACTGGCAAAGTGGGCACACACACCATATTTTACCATTTTGAATAAGTAGCTGTAGTTTTGCAAGGATTAACCAGTCTTGGGCCACAAATCTGACACCTGAAATCAACAGAGGGTGGTCACTTACATGTGACGCAGTTGTATTTTGCTTGGCCCAACGCTGTTTTGGGCATGAAATATACTGGCAAAGTGGGCACACACACCATATTTTGCCATTTTGAATAAGTAGCTGTAGTTTAGCAAGGGTTAACTAGTCTTGGGCCACAAATTTGACCCCCAAAAACAACAGAGGGTGGTCACTTATATATGACGCAGTTGTATTTTGCCTGGCCCAACGCTGTTTTGAGCATGAAATATACTGGCAAAGTGGGCACACACCATATTTTGCCATTTTGAATAAGTAGCTGTAGTTTAGCAAGGGTTAACTAGTCTTGGGCCACAAATTTGACCCCCAAAAACAACAGAGGGTGGTCACTTACATATGACGCAGTTGTATTTTGCTTGGCCCAACGCTGTTTTGGGCATGAAATACACTGGCAAAGTGGGCACACACACCATATTTTACCATTTTGAATAAGTAGCTGTAGTTTTTCAAGGGTTAACCAGTCTTGGGCCACAAATCTGACACCTGAAATCAACAGAGGGTGGTCACTTACATATGACGCAGTTGTATTTTGCTTGGCCCAACGCTGTTTTGGGCATGAAATACACTGGCAAAGTGGGCACACACACCATATTTTGCCATTTTGAATAAGTAGCTGTAGTTTAGCAAGGGTTAACTAGTCTTGGGCCACAAATTTGACCCCCAAAAACAACAGATAGTGGTCACTTACATATGACGCAGTTGTATTTTGCCTGGCCCAACGCTGTTTTGGGCATGAAATACACTGGCAAAGTGGGCACACACACCATATTTTACCATTTTGAATAAGTAGCTGTAGTTTTGCAAGGGTTAACCAGTCTTGGGCCACAAATCTGACACCTGAAATCAACAGAGGGTGGTCACTTACATATGACGCAGTTGTATTTTGCTTGGCCCAACCCTGTTTTGGGCATGAAATACAGTACACTGGCAAAGTGGGCACACACACCATATTTTACCATTTTGAATAAGTAGCTGTAGTTTTGCAAGGGTTAACCAGTCTTGGGCCACAAATTTGACCCCCAAAAACAACAGAGGGTGGTCACTTACATATGACGCAGTTGTATTTTGCCTGGCCCAACGCTGTTTTGGGCATGAAATACACTGGCAAAGTGGGCACACACACCATATTTTACCATTTTGAATAAGTAGCTGTAGTTTTGCAAGGGTTAACTAGTCTTGGGCCACAAATTTGACCCCTGAAATCAACAGAGGGTGGTCACTTACATATGACCCACTTGTATTTTGCTTGGCCCAACGCTGTTTTGGGCATACAATACACTGGCAAAGTGGGCACACACACCATATTTTGCCATTTTGAATAAGTAGCTGTAGTTTTGCAAGGGTTAACTAGTCTTGGGCCACAAATTTTACCCCTGAAATCAACAGAGGGTGGTCACTTACATATCACCCACTTGTATTTTGCTTGGCCCAATGCTGTTTTGGGCATGAAATACACTGGCAAAGTGGGCATAAACACCATTTTATAAATTGCTATTTTGAATAAGTAGCTGTAGTTTTGCAAGGGTTAACTAGTCTTGGGCCACAAATTTGACACCTGAAATCAACAGAGAGTGGTCACTTGCATGTGACCCACTTGTATTTTGCCTGGCCCAATGCTGTTTTGGGCATGAAATACACTGGCAAAGTGGGCACACACACCATATTTTGCCATTTTGAATAAGTAGCTGTAGTTTTGCAAGGGTTAACTAGTCTTGGGCCACAAATTTGACCCCTGAAATCAGCAGAGGGTGGTCACTTACATATCACCCACTTGTATTTTGTTTGGCCCAACGCTGTTTTGGGCATGAAATACACTGGCAAAGTGGGCACACACAGCATATTTTGCCATTTTGAATAAGTAGCTGTAGTTTTGCAAGGGTTAACTAGTCTTGGGCCACAAATTTGACCCCTGAAATCAGCAGAGGGTGGTCACTTACATATCACCCACTTGTATTTTGTTTGGCCCAACGCTGTTTTGGGCATGAAATACACTGGCAAAATGGGCACACACACCATATTTTGCCATTTTGAATAAGTAGCTGTAGTTTTGCAAGGGTTAACTAGTCTTGGGCCACAAATTTTACCCCTGAAATCAACAGAGGGTGGTCACTTACATATCACCCACTTGTATTTTGCTTGGCCCAATGCTGTTTTGGGCATGAAATACACTGGCAAAGTGGGCATAAACACCATTTTATAAATTGCTATTTTGAATAAGTAGCTGTAGTTTTGCAAGGGTTAACTAGTCTTGGGCCACAAATTTGACACCTGAAATCAACAGAGAGTGGTCACTTGCATGTGACCCACTTGTATTTTGCCTGGCCCAATGCTGTTTTGGGCATGAAATACACTGGCAAAGTGGGCACACACACCATATTTTGCCATTTTGAATAAGTAGCTGTAGTTTTGCAAGGGTTAACTAGTCTTGGGCCACAAATTTGACCCCTGAAATCAGCAGAGGGTGGTCACTTACATATCACCCACTTGTATTTTGTTTGGCCCAACGCTGTTTTGGGCATGAAATACACTGGCAAAGTGGGCACACACACCATATTTTGCCATTTTGAATAAGTAGCTGTAGTTTTGCAAGGGTTAACTAGTCTTGGGCCACAAATTTGACACCTGAAATCAATAGAGGGTGGTCACTTACATATCACTCATTTGTATTTTGTTTGGCCCAACGCTGTTTTGGGCATGAAATACACTGGCAAAGTGGGCACACACCATATTTTGATATTTTGAATAAGTAGCTGTAGTTTTGCAAGGGTTAAATAGTTTTGGGCCACAAATTTTACCCCTGAAATCAACAGAGGGTGGTCACTTACATATCACCCACTTGTATTTTGCTTGACCCAATGCTGTTTTGGGCATGAAATACACTGGCAAAGTGGGCACACACAGCATATTTTGCCATTTTGAATAAGTAGCTGTAGTTTTGCAAGGGTTAACTAGTCTTGGGCCACAAATTTGACCCCTGAAATCAGCAGAGGGTGGTCACTTACATATCACCCACTTGTATTTTGTTTGGCCCAACGCTGTTTTGGGCATGAAATACACTGGCAAAATGGGCACACACACCATATTTTGCCATTTTGAATAAGTAGCTGTAGTTTTGCAAGGGTTAACTAGTCTTGGGCCACAAATTTTACCCCTGAAATCAACAGAGGGTGGTCACTTACATATCACCCACTTGTATTTTGCTTGGCCCAATGCTGTTTTGGGCATGAAATACACTGGCAAAGTGGGCATAAACACCATTTTATAAATTGCTATTTTGAATAAGTAGCTGTAGTTTTGCAAGGGTTAACTAGTCTTGGGCCACAAATTTTACCCCTGAAATCAACAGAGAGTGGTCACTTGCATGTGACCCACTTGTATTTTGCCTGGCCCAATGCTGTTTTGGGCATGAAATACACTGGCAAAGTGGGCACACACACCATATTTTGCCATTTTGAATAAGTAGCTGTAGTTTTGCAAGGGTTAACTAGTCTTGGGCCACAAATTTGACCCCTGAAATCAGCAGAGGGTGGTCACTTACATGTGACGCAGTTGTATTTTGCTTGGCCCAACGCTGTTTTGGGCATGAAATACACTGGCAAAGTGGGCACACACACCATGTTTTGCCATTTTGAATAAGTAGCTGTAGTTTAGCAAGGGTTAACTAGTCTTGGGCCACAAATTTGACCCCCATAAACAACAGAGGGTGGTCACTTACATATGACGCAGTTGTATTTTGCCTGGCCCAACGCTGTTTTGAGCATGAAATATACTGGCAAAGTGGGCGCACACACCATATTTTACCATTTTGAATAAGTAGCTGTAGTTTTGCAAGGGTTAACCAGTCTTGGGCCACAAATTTGACCCCTGAAATCAGCAGAGGGTGGTCACTTACATATCACCCACTTGTATTTTGTTTGGCCCAACGCTGTTTTGGGCATGAAATACACTGGCAAAATGGGCACACACACCATATTTTGCCATTTTGAATAAGTAGCTGTAGTTTTGCAAGGGTTAACTAGTCTTGGGCCACAAATTTGACCCCCAAAAACAACAGAGGGTGGTCACTTATATATGACGCAGTTGTATTTTGCCTGGCCCAACGCTGTTTTGAGCATGAAATATACTGGCAAAGTGGGCACACACCATATTTTGCCATTTTGAATAAGTAGCTGTAGTTTAGCAAGGGTTAACTAGTCTTGGGCCACAAATTTGACCCCCAAAAACAACAGAGGGTGGTCACTTACATATGACGCAGTTGTATTTTGCTTGGCCCAACGCTGTTTTGGGCATGAAATACACTGGCAAAGTGGGCACACACACCATATTTTACCATTTTGAATAAGTAGCTGTAGTTTTTCAAGGGTTAACCAGTCTTGGGCCACAAATCTGACACCTGAAATCAACAGAGGGTGGTCACTTACATATGACGCAGTTGTATTTTGCTTGGCCCAACGCTGTTTTGGGCATGAAATACACTGGCAAAGTGGGCACACACACCATATTTTGCCATTTTGAATAAGTAGCTGTAGTTTAGCAAGGGTTAACTAGTCTTGGGCCACAAATTTGACCCCCAAAAACAACAGATAGTGGTCACTTACATATGACGCAGTTGTATTTTGCCTGGCCCAACGCTGTTTTGGGCATGAAATACACTGGCAAAGTGGGCACACACACCATATTTTACCATTTTGAATAAGTAGCTGTAGTTTTGCAAGGGTTAACCAGTCTTGGGCCACAAATTTGACCCCCAAAAACAACAGAGGGTGGTCACTTACATATGACGCAGTTGTATTTTGCCTGGCCCAACGCTGTTTTGGGCATGAAATACACTGGCAAAGTGGGCACACACACCATATTTTACCATTTTGAATAAGTAGCTGTAGTTTTGCAAGGGTTAACTAGTCTTGGGCCACAAATTTGACCCCTGAAATCAACAGAGGGTGGTCACTTACATATGACCCACTTGTATTTTGCTTGGCCCAACGCTGTTTTGGGCATACAATACACTGGCAAAGTGGGCACACACACCATATTTTGCCATTTTGAATAAGTAGCTGTAGTTTTGCAAGGGTTAACTAGTCTTGGGCCACAAATTTTACCCCTGAAATCAACAGAGGGTGGTCACTTACATATCACCCACTTGTATTTTGCTTGGCCCAATGCTGTTTTGGGCATGAAATACACTGGCAAAGTGGGCATAAACACCATTTTATAAATTGCTATTTTGAATAAGTAGCTGTAGTTTTGCAAGGGTTAACTAGTCTTGGGCCACAAATTTGACACCTGAAATCAACAGAGAGTGGTCACTTGCATGTGACCCACTTGTATTTTGCCTGGCCCAATGCTGTTTTGGGCATGAAATACACTGGCAAAGTGGGCACACACACCATATTTTGCCATTTTGAATAAGTAGCTGTAGTTTTGCAAGGGTTAACTAGTCTTGGGCCACAAATTTGACCCCTGAAATCAGCAGAGGGTGGTCACTTACATATCACCCACTTGTATTTTGTTTGGCCCAACGCTGTTTTGGGCATGAAATACACTGGCAAAGTGGGCATAAACACCATTTTATAAATTGCTATTTTGAATAAGTAGCTGTGGTTTTGCAAGGGTTAACTAGTCTTGGGCCACAAATTTGACACATGAAATCAGCAGAGGGTGGTCACTTACATATCACCCACTTGTATTTTGTTTGGCCCAACGCTGTTTTGGGCATGAAATACACTGGCAAAGTGGGCACACACAGCATATTTTGCCATTTTGAATAAGTAGCTGTAGTTTTGCAAGGGTTAACTAGTCTTGGGCCACAAATTTGACCCCTGAAATCAGCAGAGGGTGGTCACTTACATATCACCCACTTGTATTTTGTTTGGCCCAACGCTGTTTTGGGCATGAAATACACTGGCAAAATGGGCACACACACCATATTTTGCCATTTTGAATAAGTAGCTGTAGTTTTGCAAGGGTTAACTAGTCTTGGGCCACAAATTTTACCCCTGAAATCAACAGAGGGTGGTCACTTACATATCACCCACTTGTATTTTGCTTGGCCCAATGCTGTTTTGGGCATGAAATACACTGGCAAAGTGGGCATAAACACCATTTTATAAATTGCTATTTTGAATAAGTAGCTGTAGTTTTGCAAGGGTTAACTAGTCTTGGGCCACAAATTTGACACCTGAAATCAACAGAGAGTGGTCACTTGCATGTGACCCACTTGTATTTTGCCTGGCCCAATGCTGTTTTGGGCATGAAATACACTGGCAAAGTGGGCACACACACCATATTTTGCCATTTTGAATAAGTAGCTGTAGTTTTGCAAGGGTTAACTAGTCTTGGGCCACAAATTTGACACCTGAAATCAATAGAGGGTGGTCACTTACATATCACTCATTTGTATTTTGTTTGGCCCAACGCTGTTTTGGGCATGAAATACACTGGCAAAGTGGGCACACACCATATTTTGATATTTTGAATAAGTAGCTGTAGTTTTGCAAGGGTTAAATAGTTTTGGGCCACAAATTTTACCCCTGAAATCAACAGAGGGTGGTCACTTACATATCACCCACTTGTATTTTGCTTGACCCAATGCTGTTTTGGGCATGAAATACACTGGCAAAGTGGGCACACACAGCATATTTTGCCATTTTGAATAAGTAGCTGTAGTTTTGCAAGGGTTAACTAGTCTTGGGCCACAAATTTGACCCCTGAAATCAGCAGAGGGTGGTCACTTACATATCACCCACTTGTATTTTGTTTGGCCCAACGCTGTTTTGGGCATGAAATACACTGGCAAAATGGGCACACACACCATATTTTGCCATTTTGAATAAGTAGCTGTAGTTTTGCAAGGGTTAACTAGTCTTGGGCCACAAATTTTACCCCTGAAATCAACAGAGGGTGGTCACTTACATATCACCCACTTGTATTTTGCTTGGCCCAATGCTGTTTTGGGCATGAAATACACTGGCAAAGTGGGCATAAACACCATTTTATAAATTGCTATTTTGAATAAGTAGCTGTAGTTTTGCAAGGGTTAACTAGTCTTGGGCCACAAATTTTACCCCTGAAATCAACAGAGAGTGGTCACTTGCATGTGACCCACTTGTATTTTGCCTGGCCCAATGCTGTTTTGGGCATGAAATACACTGGCAAAGTGGGCACACACACCATATTTTGCCATTTTGAATAAGTAGCTGTAGTTTTGCAAGGGTTAACTAGTCTTGGGCCACAAATTTGACCCCTGAAATCAGCAGAGGGTGGTCACTTACATGTGACGCAGTTGTATTTTGCTTGGCCCAACGCTGTTTTGGGCATGAAATACACTGGCAAAGTGGGCACACACACCATGTTTTGCCATTTTGAATAAGTAGCTGTAGTTTAGCAAGGGTTAACTAGTCTTGGGCCACAAATTTGACCCCCATAAACAACAGAGGGTGGTCACTTACATATGACGCAGTTGTATTTTGCCTGGCCCAACGCTGTTTTGAGCATGAAATATACTGGCAAAGTGGGCACACACACCATATTTTACCATTTTGAATAAGTAGCTGTAGTTTTGCAAGGGTTAACCAGTCTTGGGCCACAAATTTGACCCCTGAAATCAGCAGAGGGTGGTCACTTACATATGACACAGTTGTATTTTGTTTGGCCCAACGCTGTTTTGGGCATGAAATACACTGGCAAAGTGGGCACACACCATATTTTGATATTTTGAATAAGTAGCTGTAGTTTAGCAAGGGTTAAATAGTTTTGGGCCACAAATTTTACCCCTGAAATCAACAGAGGGTGGTCACTTACATATCACCCACTTGTATTTTGCTTGACCCAATGCTGTTTTGGGCATGAAATACACTGGCAAAGTGGGCACACACAGCATATTTTGCCATTTTGAATAAGTAGCTGTAGTTTTGCAAGGGTTAACTAGTCTTGGGCCACAAATTTGACCCCTGAAATCAGCAGAGGGTGGTCACTTACATATCACCCACTTGTATTTTGTTTGGCCCAACGCTGTTTTGGGCATGAAATACACTGGCAAAATGGGCACACACACCATATTTTGCCATTTTGAATAAGTAGCTGTAGTTTTGCAAGGGTTAACTAGTCTTGGGCCACAAATTTTACCCCTGAAATCAACAGAGGGTGGTCACTTACATATCACCCACTTGTATTTTGCTTGGCCCAATGCTGTTTTGGGCATGAAATACACTGGCAAAGTGGGCATAAACACCATTTTATAAATTGCTATTTTGAATAAGTAGCTGTAGTTTTGCAAGGGTTAACTAGTCTTGGGCCACAAATTTTACCCCTGAAATCAACAGAGAGTGGTCACTTGCATGTGACCCACTTGTATTTTGCCTGGCCCAATGCTGTTTTGGGCATGAAATACACTGGCAAAGTGGGCACACACACCATATTTTGCCATTTTGAATAAGTAGCTGTAGTTTTGCAAGGGTTAACTAGTCTTGGGCCACAAATTTGACCCCTGAAATCAGCAGAGGGTGGTCACTTACATGTGACGCAGTTGTATTTTGCTTGGCCCAACGCTGTTTTGGGCATGAAATACACTGGCAAAGTGGGCACACACACCATGTTTTGCCATTTTGAATAAGTAGCTGTAGTTTAGCAAGGGTTAACTAGTCTTGGGCCACAAATTTGACCCCCATAAACAACAGAGGGTGGTCACTTACATATGACGCAGTTGTATTTTGCCTGGCCCAACGCTGTTTTGAGCATGAAATATACTGGCAAAGTGGGCACACACACCATATTTTACCATTTTGAATAAGTAGCTGTAGTTTTGCAAGGGTTAACCAGTCTTGGGCCACAAATTTGACCCCTGAAATCAGCAGAGGGTGGTCACTTACATATGACACAGTTGTATTTTGTTTGGCCCAACGCTGTTTTGGGCATGAAATACACTGGCAAAGTGGGCACACACCATATTTTGATATTTTGAATAAGTAGCTGTAGTTTTGCAAGGGTTAAATAGTTTTGGGCCACAAATTTTACCCCTGAAATCAACAGAGGGTGGTCACTTACATATCACCCACTTGTATTTTGCTTGACCCAATGCTGTTTTGGGCATGAAATACACTGGCAAAGTGGGCACACACAGCATATTTTGCCATTTTGAATAAGTAGCTGTAGTTTTGCAAGGGTTAACTAGTCTTGGGCCACAAATTTGACCCCTGAAATCAGCAGAGGGTGGTCACTTACATATCACCCACTTGTATTTTGTTTGGCCCAACGCTGTTTTGGGCATGAAATACACTGGCAAAATGGGCACACACACCATATTTTGCCATTTTGAATAAGTAGCTGTAGTTTTGCAAGGGTTAACTAGTCTTGGGCCACAAATTTTACCCCTGAAATCAACAGAGGGTGGTCACTTACATATCACCCACTTGTATTTTGCTTGGCCCAATGCTGTTTTGGGCATGAAATACACTGGCAAAGTGGGCATAAACACCATTTTATAAATTGCTATTTTGAATAAGTAGCTGTAGTTTTGCAAGGGTTAACTAGTCTTGGGCCACAAATTTTACCCCTGAAATCAACAGAGAGTGGTCACTTGCATGTGACCCACTTGTATTTTGCCTGGCCCAATGCTGTTTTGGGCATGAAATACACTGGCAAAGTGGGCACACACACCATATTTTGCCATTTTGAATAAGTAGCTGTAGTTTTGCAAGGGTTAACTAGTCTTGGGCCACAAATTTGACCCCTGAAATCAGCAGAGGGTGGTCACTTACATGTGACGCAGTTGTATTTTGCTTGGCCCAACGCTGTTTTGGGCATGAAATATACTGGCATAGTGGGCACACACACCATGTTTTGCCATTTTGAATAAGTAGCTGTAGTTTAGCAAGGGTTAACTAGTCTTGGGCCACAAATTTGACCCCCATAAACAACAGAGGGTGGTCACTTACATATGACGCAGTTGTATTTTGCTTGGCCCAATGCTGTTTTGGGCATGAAATACACTGGCAAAGTGGGCACACACCATATTTTACCATTTTGAATAAGTAGCTGTAGTTTTGCAAGGGTTAACCAGTCTTGGGCCACAAATTTGACCCCTGAAATCAACAGAGAGTGGTCACTTGCATGTGACCCACTTGTATTTTGCCTGGCCCAATGCTGTTTTGGGCATGAAATACACTGGCAAAGTGGGCACACACACCATATTTTGCCATTTTGAATAAGTAGCTGTAGTTTTGCAAGGGTTAACTAGTCTTGGGCCACAAATTTGACCCCTGAAATCAGCAGAGGGTGGTCACTTACATGTGACGCAGTTGTATTTTGCTTGGCCCAACGCTGTTTTGGGCATGAAATATACTGGCATAGTGGGCACACACACCATGTTTTGCCATTTTGAATAAGTAGCTGTAGTTTAGCAAGGGTTAACTAGTCTTGGGCCACAAATTTGACCCCCATAAACAACAGAGGGTGGTCACTTACATATGACGCAGTTGTATTTTGCTTGGCCCAATGCTGTTTTGGGCATGAAATACACTGGCAAAGTGGGCACACACCATATTTTACCATTTTGAATAAGTAGCTGTAGTTTTGCAAGGGTTAACTAGTCTTGGGCCACAAATTTGACCCCCATAAACAACAGAGGGTGGTCACTTACATATGACGCAGTTGTATTTTGCCTGGCCCAACGCTGTTTTGAGCATGAAATATACTGGCAAAGTGGGCACACACACCATATTTTACCATTTTGAATAAGTAGCTGTAGTTTTGCAAGGGTTAACCAGTCTTGGGCCACAAATTTGACCCCTGAAATCAGCAGAGGGTGGTCACTTACATATGACACAGTTGTATTTTGTTTGGCCCAACACTGTTTTGGGCATGAAATACACTGGCAAAGTGGGCACACACCATATTTTGATATTTTGAATAAGTAGCTGTAGTTTTGCAAGGGTTAAATAGTTTTGGGCCACAAATTTTACCCCTGAAATCAACAGAGGGTGGTCACTTACATATCACCCACTTGTATTTTGCTTGACCCAATGCTGTTTTGGGCATGAAATACACTGGCAAAGTGGGCACACACAGCATATTTTGCCATTTTGAATAAGTAGCTGTAGTTTTGCAAGGGTTAACTAGTCTTGGGCCACAAATTTGACCCCTGAAATCAGCAGAGGGTGGTCACTTACATATCACCCACTTGTATTTTGTTTGGCCCAACGCTGTTTTGGGCATGAAATACACTGGCAAAATGGGCACACACACCATATTTTGCCATTTTGAATAAGTAGCTGTAGTTTTGCAAGGGTTAACTAGTCTTGGGCCACAAATTTTACCCCTGAAATCAACAGAGGGTGGTCACTTACATATCACCCACTTGTATTTTGCTTGGCCCAATGCTGTTTTGGGCATGAAATACACTGGCAAAGTGGGCATAAACACCATTTTATAAATTGCTATTTTGAATAAGTAGCTGTAGTTTTGCAAGGGTTAACTAGTCTTGGGCCACAAATTTTACCCCTGAAATCAACAGAGAGTGGTCACTTGCATGTGACCCACTTGTATTTTGCCTGGCCCAATGCTGTTTTGGGCATGAAATACACTGGCAAAGTGGGCACACACACCATATTTTGCCATTTTGAATAAGTAGCTGTAGTTTTGCAAGGGTTAACTAGTCTTGGGCCACAAATTTGACCCCTGAAATCAGCAGAGGGTGGTCACTTACATGTGACGCAGTTGTATTTTGCTTGGCCCAACGCTGTTTTGGGCATGAAATACACTGGCAAAGTGGGCACACACACCATGTTTTGCCATTTTGAATAAGTAGCTGTAGTTTAGCAAGGGTTAACTAGTCTTGGGCCACAAATTTGACCCCCATAAACAACAGAGGGTGGTCACTTACATATGACGCAGTTGTATTTTGCCTGGCCCAACGCTGTTTTGAGCATGAAATATACTGGCAAAGTGGGCACACACACCATATTTTACCATTTTGAATAAGTAGCTGTAGTTTTGCAAGGGTTAACCAGTCTTGGGCCACAAATTTGACCCCTGAAATCAGCAGAGGGTGGTCACTTACATATGACACAGTTGTATTTTGTTTGGCCCAACGCTGTTTTGGGCATGAAATACACTGGCAAAGTGGGCACACACCATATTTTGATATTTTGAATAAGTAGCTGTAGTTTTGCAAGGGTTAAATAGTTTTGGGCCACAAATTTTACCCCTGAAATCAACAGAGGGTGGTCACTTACATATCACCCACTTGTATTTTGCTTGACCCAATGCTGTTTTGGGCATGAAATACACTGGCAAAGTGGGCACACACAGCATATTTTGCCATTTTGAATAAGTAGCTGTAGTTTTGCAAGGGTTAACTAGTCTTGGGCCACAAATTTGACCCCTGAAATCAGCAGAGGGTGGTCACTTACATATCACCCACTTGTATTTTGTTTGGCCCAACGCTGTTTTGGGCATGAAATACACTGGCAAAATGGGCACACACACCATATTTTGCCATTTTGAATAAGTAGCTGTAGTTTTGCAAGGGTTAACTAGTCTTGGGCCACAAATTTTACCCCTGAAATCAACAGAGGGTGGTCACTTACATATCACCCACTTGTATTTTGCTTGGCCCAATGCTGTTTTGGGCATGAAATACACTGGCAAAGTGGGCATAAACACCATTTTATAAATTGCTATTTTGAATAAGTAGCTGTAGTTTTGCAAGGGTTAACTAGTCTTGGGCCACAAATTTTACCCCTGAAATCAACAGAGAGTGGTCACTTGCATGTGACCCACTTGTATTTTGCCTGGCCCAATGCTGTTTTGGGCATGAAATACACTGGCAAAGTGGGCACACACACCATATTTTGCCATTTTGAATAAGTAGCTGTAGTTTTGCAAGGGTTAACTAGTCTTGGGCCACAAATTTGACCCCTGAAATCAGCAGAGGGTGGTCACTTACATGTGACGCAGTTGTATTTTGCTTGGCCCAACGCTGTTTTGGGCATGAAATACACTGGCAAAGTGGGCACACACACCATGTTTTGCCATTTTGAATAAGTAGCTGTAGTTTAGCAAGGGTTAACTAGTCTTGGGCCACAAATTTGACCCCCATAAACAACAGAGGGTGGTCACTTACATATGACGCAGTTGTATTTTGCCTGGCCCAACGCTGTTTTGAGCATGAAATATACTGGCAAAGTGGGCACACACACCATATTTTACCATTTTGAATAAGTAGCTGTAGTTTTGCAAGGGTTAACCAGTCTTGGGCCACAAATTTGACCCCTGAAATCAGCAGAGGGTGGTCACTTACATATCACCCACTTGTATTTTGTTTGGCCCAACGCTGTTTTGGGCATGAAATACACTGGCAAAGTGGGCACACACACCATGTTTTGCCATTTTGAATAAGTAGCTGTAGTTTAGCAAGGGTTAACTAGTCTTGGGCCACAAATTTGACCCCCATAAACAACAGAGGGTGGTCACTTACATATGACGCAGTTGTATTTTGCCTGGCCCAACGCTGTTTTGAGCATGAAATATACTGGCAAAGTGGGCACACACACCATATTTTACCATTTTGAATAAGTAGCTGTAGTTTTGCAAGGGTTAACCAGTCTTGGGCCACAAATTTGACCCCTGAAATCAGCAGAGGGTGGTCACTTACATATGACGCAGTTGTATTTTGTTTGGCCCAACGCTGTTTTGGGCATGAAATACACTGGCAAAGTGGGCACACACAGCATATTTTGCCATTTTGAATAAGTAGCTGTAGTTTTGCAAGGGTTAACTAGTCTTGGGCCACAAATTTGACCCCTGAAATCAGCAGAGGGTGGTCACTTACATATCACCCACTTGTATTTTGTTTGGCCCAACGCTGTTTTGGGCATGAAATACACTGGCAAAATGGGCACACACACCATATTTTGCCATTTTGAATAAGTAGCTGTAGTTTTGCAAGGGTTAACTAGTCTTGGGCCACAAATTTGACCCCTGAAATCAGGGTCCTGCAATACAGTCTCTGCGTATAAAGCTTTTCTTAAATTCTGCAATGTAGTCTCTGCGGGCCTAGGGGGTAATTCAGACTGTAACACTGCAGCAGCAGTGATCACAGTCTGAATTACTTTGTGGAGTGCGCAATCCGGGAGCCCAGTGAGATTCTATCAGCATCTCAGGGCTTCGATTGCCTCTGCCTGATTGACAGGCAGAGGCGGTCATGTGGTGGGAAGGGGCATGCCACCGGCTTTAGAACCACGGTCCGGACAACGGAGGCCTGTCTGGACCGTTGGGGGGTGGCCCGAGGCAGCTGCGTGGTGTTACACACAGACTCTGCGACCCGGGATGTGGCGAGTAGCGGACTGCCAGCGTGCAGGAGCTTCGTTTGCAGGGAGTTACTCATCAGGTACAAAATCATCGACACCGTGCAATGGTTTTGTACCTGTGCGAGGGGGATGGGGGGGGGGGCTAGGGCCAGTCATGCAGGGCGGACCAGCCCTGTGCTGGGCATCCACCCGCATGTCAGAGTACATGATTGTAGATGTGCTACATTTAGCACATCTGTGATTAGATCTTGTCTGGGGACTGTTTCCTCAGACATTCAGTGAATGATGCTGCCCTGTGGCAAATTCGCGCATGCACCTACGCAGTGGCGGAACAAGACCATGGTGGGCCGAGGTGCAACAAAATGCGTTGCCCCAGCCCGCCCAAGATCCAAAACGTGTGTCAAAAAATAGGGCATGGTCTCATTGAAAAGGGGTGTGGGCACACAATAGTACCACCAATTCAAATTATGCCACACAGTAGTGCAACCTCATTACATTACACTGATTTACATTACATTACACTGAACAGTAGTACTCCTTATATACATTACGCTACACAGTACTGCTCCTGAAACACGTTATGCCACACAGTATTGCTTCTTATACGCATTACGCCACATAGTAGAGCTCCTTCTACACGTTACGCCACACAGTAGTTCTCCTTATACACATTACAACACACAGTACTGCTTCTTATACGCATTACGCCACATAGTAGAGCTCCTTCTACACGTTACGCCACACAGTAGTTCTTATACACATTACAACACACAGTAGTTCTTATACACATTACAACACACAGTAGTGCCTCTTATACATGTTACGCCACACAGTAGTATCTTAATATACGTTATACCACACAGTAGTATCTTAATATACGTTATACCACACAGTAGTGCTCCTGATACACGTTACTCCACCCAGTACTGTTCCTTATACATGTTACGCAACACAGTAGAGCTCCTTATACACGTTACAACACACTGTAATGGTCCTTATACACTTTACGCCACACAATAGTGCTCCTTATACACGTTATGCCACACAGTGGTGCTTCTTATAGACGTTACACCACACAGTAATACCCCTTATACAGGTTAAGCCACACAGTAGAGCTCCTTATACACATTACGCCACACAGTAGAGCTTCTTTTACACATAACGCCAATATAGTAGGCACTACGGTAAAGTTTTAGGGTTAGGCTGCTGGGGGGGAGGGGTGAGGCACTGGGGTGGTGGCTAGGGTTAGGCTGTGGGGAGGGGTAAAGGTTAAGGTTAGCTACTAGGGAAAGGTTTAGGGATTAGGGATAATGGGGAAAATACTCACCAGAACACTGCTGAGACATCGCCAATGCAATGTGATCCAGAAAAAGGCACTGCTGTCACCGGTATAAAGTACGAAACTGCTATATCACAAGGGACTGTTTGTTGACAGTTCTTTATGTCGACATAATGAATATCAATATGATAACTGTCGGCCAATTGTATCCAACTCCCACAAAAACTCAGAAGACTTCTCACTGTATAAAAATGGGACAATTCCTTTGTACAAGGATACACAAGGCCCATGGAGACAGATGTCCACACTATGCATCATGCAGCCAGCAGCAGCACATGCACCCTGGGTGACAACACATGACCCTGTGCCTGGCTGCCTTAGTGGGGTCACTCTATGCTGTGCTGTATGTTATATGTCACTGCACAGTCACCATTACTATTTGCAGAGAGACCACCACCTCCCAATCTCCGCCCCCTCAATGTAGGCTCCGCCTCTTCGAGGTCCGCGATTCTGAGTTTGCAGGATGAAATGTACAATTAGAAAAATGTATAATAAAATAAAAATAAATAAACACACAGCTGCCTTACCGCCTTTACAAGGAATGCTGCTGCACTAACTCTACAGTTTAGCCGCATGGTCACGTGATGCTCCGGCTCCGGTAGCAAAAAGAAACAGCTGGGCTGCCCGTGAATGAGAGGGGAAGATGGCCCCTTCTCCTTCTCCAGACTCCTCCACTGCATCCTCCTCCCCCTCTGGCCAGACTGCAGCTCAGCCTCATTCTGTTAAGGGGAAGCGGCGGCTTGCAGCGCGCCGGCAGGTGGCATGTAATGAGTCAGTCTCACTCATTGTAGTGCCTCCGGCTGTGGGCCCCTTCATCGTGGAGGGGCCCTGCCGGTTGCACCGCTGCAAGTTCCACCCCTGAACCTACGATAATAGCCCACCAGACCAAAGAATATCCTGAGTTGCGACATACATTTTAGCTTAGGCCATGTGAAGACTGCTTCCACCTTGCCAGGTTGAGGTTTAACTTACCCTTGGCATACAATATACCCCAGATACTTTGCCTCCACAGATATGATGGCACACTTCTCCAGGTTAGCTGTGAACCCTTGTGCCTGTAGAGACTGTAACACTGCATCCACCTTTGGAAGGTGCGACTGGAACAAACCCACTGTGGTAGAGAAGGCTGTTGTTGCTTTGGCAGCTTCCATCAGAGGAATTTGCCAGTACCCCTTCAGTAAATCTAGCGTAGTTAGATACAGGCTTATTGCTAAGTTCATAAACCCGGGGCATAGGATAGGAATCAAACCGAGGAACTTTATTTAACTTTCTGAAGTCATTACAGAATCTCAAAGCTCCAAAAAGCTTGGGCTCTAAAAAAAAATGGGATTATTCCATTCACTGTTTGACTACTCTGTGACCCCCAAGCGCCGCATCACTTCCAGTTCCCGTTTTACTGCTGCCTGTTGGGCCTCAGATATACAATATTGCCTTTGTTTTATCACCCCCCTGGGTGGAGTAACATTGTCATGCTGTATGATTTGAGTTTTCCCCAGGAGGGCAGAGAACACAACCTGGTACTGTGCTACTAAGTTTACCACTTCTTGTTTCTGGCTAGGACTCAGTTACTTCAGTAGGCACCTGACATACTGGGGTTTTCATGGCCACTAAAGAGGGATGACTGGCACTTTCCAAGGCTTCAACAAATTCACATGGTAGACTTTTACCTCTTTCCTTCTACCTTCCTGCCGTACCTAGACACAAGTATCAGTACCTTGTTGCCCCTATTGAGAGTCCGGTTGACAGCAGTAACGCCATGACTGCGTTTTTGATCCTGTTGAGCTCTTGCCATATGCTTGGTCAGAAGTGGCGCAATTTGCCTTAGACAGCCATATAATTGGGACACAAACTGAACGATGTTAGGCTCTTGGGACGGGATCAGTACTAAATCCCGCAGGATGGGATCCCGGCGGTCGAAATACTGACGCCGGAATTTCGACCACACAATCCCGACAGGGGTGGCGAGCAGAACGCAGCCCATTGTGGGCTCGCTTTGCTCGCCACGCTGCAGGCACGGTGCTTTGCTATGCTCAGCACACTTTTATATTCTCCCTCTATGGGTGTCGTGGACACCCACGGAGGCAGAATATGTCGGGATTGTGCCGGTCGGGGTTCCGGCGTCAGTATTTCAACCGCCGGGATTCCGTCCGGCGGGATCTTAACCGCATCCCCTTGGGACAATTGCTGCTCCCACCCATCTTTTAATAGATCTAGTATCCCTCTGCGTTGTCTACCATAGAGGAGTTTGAAGGGTCTAAACCCCATACAGTCTCTATATAAAGTCTCTATATAAATAAAGGATAATAATAATAATAATAATAATAAAAAAAGAGGCTTGGGGTACCTCTCAAACTGCCAACATTAGCTAAGGTAAGAGTAGGTCCTAATCTCGCTTCTCCTGTGACACTGCCCTTTTCATCATCTGCATAAGGGTTCTGTTAAAGCATTCAACCAAGCCGTCTGTCTGCGGGTGGTAAACCGAAATGGTAATTCTATCCACCTTTAACAGGCGACACAGGTATTTCATTAATTTAGACACAAAAGGGGTACCTTAGTCGGTCAGGACCTCTATTGGTATTCCTAGACGGGTATACAGCATCAAGAACTCCTGGACAATAGTGCTAGATTTCATGTTACATAGTGGTATGGCCTCCGGGTACCCGGTGGAGTAGTCCACCGTCACCAATATATACTGATGCCCATGATCCGATTTTTCTACTGGCCCTATCAGATCTATAAAAATTGGCTGAATAGGCATGGAAATTATAGTCAGGAAAACCAAGGTCGCCCTAAATTCTGTCTGGGGTGCATTCTTTTAGTACACTGGGCATTCCTGACAATATTCTTTTACTGCAGCATGAATGCCTGGCCAGGAGAAACATAGCTGGAGAGTTTTCCTCTCCCCTAAATGGCCACCCCATAAATGCATGTGAGCCGCCCTCAGTACCAGCTGCTCGTGTTTTCGGGGAATCAGCAACTGGTCTACCCTTTTACCTTGCAAATAAGTTACAAGGTAAAAAAAAAATGTTTTTCACATAAAGTAAGGTACACCTTCAGGTGGTAAAGCAGAGTTTACCTTACCATTTACCACTACCACATTTTAAAAAGTATTAGACAAGTTGCCATCGTTATGTTGATCTCGCCTAAAGTCCTGCAAAGACACTCTTTCGCAAATGGGGGACTAATGTGTCTCAATCTCACTGGCAAGAGAGGGGTTTACAGTCATACAACCTTGGCTTCCAGTAGATCTTGGCCCCTGCGACAGCTTAACCTTTGTCTGTCTGCCAATGTCATGCCAGGTAACAAACTCCTGCAACAGTGGGAAGTCCTGGCCCAGGATTAGTGGATAAAGAGGTTTGGAAGCTACTGTGACTACCATTTTTACTGGTCTTACTTTAATCACCACCGGCAGGTGCACCAATGGGCATTCTTCTATGTCACCAAGTATACATAGCATCTTTACCAGAAGCACAACCTGGCCAGACCCGGGAAGAACCAGGTTAGCAGAGATGATAGATAATTCATTGCCAGTATCAACCAAGGCCCAGATATCCCAGCCTTCAATCTGTACCATCAGATGAAATGGTAGTTTCAGCTGGGGAAATAATTCCAGGCGCCATACTGAATACAGGTTGTACTGTTTTCCCTGAGCTGCAATCCACTAGCTCACCCTGCTTTAGGAAGTACCGCTGTGCATGACTGGGCTCTCTGCACTCAAAACATATGACTGGAGACGGGCTGTTTGGTTTAACAATGGGGATCTGGGTATTGGGCTTATGTACTGGCTGTAACCCTTGCTTGGCTTTATTAAAATTTCCCAGGGTCAGGTACCTCTCAATCACCACTGCTAGCTCCTCAATTGTCTGGGGTCAGCCTGCAAAGGCCCAGTGTTTTACACCACGGTCTGATACCCGTATAGCCTGGTCTAGAGCCATCACTTCCACTACCCACTGAGAAGAGTTTTTATCTGTAACCAGGTTTTACTCAGTTTGGCCAATTATGCCAGTTTGACCACTGGAGGCTCAGATGGGTTCAGCTGCAACTCATAATATTCTTGGGCTTTGCTGGGACCCGTCACCCCAATCCTGCTGAGTATAGCTTCCTTCAAGCAAGGATAAGAGCTGACTTCAGACAACTTTAACGCAACATAGACTCTCTATGACTCCCCTGTGCGATAAGGAGCTAATCTAACCCTTGATTTCTGGTATCAAATATGTCGCCCAAGACTAGTTAACCCTTGCAAAACTACAGCTACATATTCAAAATGGTAAATCATAATATGGTGGTTGTGCCTACTTTCCCAGCGTAATTCATTCACAAATCAATGTTGGGCCAAGCAGAATACAAGTGGGTGATATGTAAGTGACCACATTCTGTTGATTGCAGGTCTCACAATTGTGTCCCAAGACTAGTTAACTCTTGCAAAACTATAGCTACTTATTCAAAATGGTAAAATATGGTGTGTGGGCACACTTTGCCAGTGTATTTCATGCCCAAAACAGCGTTGGGCCAAGCAAAATACAAGTGGGTCATATGTAAGTGACTACGCTTTGTTGATTTCAGGTGTCAAATTTGTGGCCCAAGACTAATTAACCCTTGCAAAACTACAGCTACTTATTCAAAATGGCAATTTATAAAATGGTGTTTGTGCCCACTTTGCCAGTGTACTTCATGCCCAAAACCGCATTGGGCCAAGCAAAATACAAGTGGGTCATATGTAACTGACCACCCTCTGTTGATTTCAGGTGTCAAATTTGTGGCCCAAGACTGGTTAACCCTTGCAAAACTACAGCTACTTATTCAAAATGGAAAATATGGTGTGTGTGCCCACTATGCCAGTGTATTTCATGCCCAAAACAGCGTTGGGCCAGGCAAAATACAAGTGGGTCACATGCAAGTGACCACTCTCTGTTGATTTCAGGGGTCAAATTTGTGGCCCAAGACTAATTAACCCTTGCAAAACTACAGCTACTTATTCAAAATGGCAATTTATAAAATGGTGTTTGTGCCCACTTTGCCAGTGTATTTCATGCCCAAAACCGCATTGGGCCAAGCAAAATACAAGTGGGTCATATGTAACTGACCACCCTCTGTTGATTTCAGGTGTCAAATTTGTGGCCCAAGACTGGTTAACCCTTGCAAAACTACAGCTACTTATTCAAAATGGAAAATATGGTGTGTGTGCCCACTATGCCAGTGTATTTCATGCCCAAAACAGCGTTGGGCCAGGCAAAATACAAGTGGGTCACATGCAAGTGACCACTCTGTTGATTTCAGGGGTCAAATTTGTGGCCCAAGACTGGTTAACCCTTGCAAAACTACAGCTACTTATTCAAAATGGAAAATAGGGTGTGTGTGCCCGCTTTGCCAGTGTATTTCATGCCCAAAACAGTGTTGGGCCAAACAAAATACAAGTGGGTCATATGTAACTGACCACCCTCTGTTGATTTCAGGTGTCAAATTTGTGGCCCAAGACTGGTTAACCCTTGCAAAACTACAGCTACTTATTCAAAATGGAAAATATGGTGTGTGTGCCCACTATGCCAGTGTATTTCATGCCCAAAACAGCGTTGGGCCAGGCAAAATACAAGTGGGTCACATGCAAGTGACCACTCTCTGTTGATTTCAGGGGTCAAATTTGTGGCCCAAGACTAATTAACCCTTGCAAAACTACAGCTACTTATTCAAAATGGCAATTTATAAAATGGTGTTTGTGCCCACTTTGCCAGTGTATTTCATGCCCAAAACCGCATTGGGCCAAGCAAAATACAAGTGGGTCATATGTAACTGACCACCCTCTGTTGATTTCAGGTGTCAAATTTGTGGCCCAAGACTGGTTAACCCTTGCAAAACTACAGCTACTTATTCAAAATGGAAAATATGGTGTGTGTGCCCACTATGCCAGTGTATTTCATGCCCAAAACAGCGTTGGGCCAGGCAAAATACAAGTGGGTCACATGCAAGTGACCACTCTCTGTTGATTTCAGGGGTCAAATTTGTGGCCCAAGACTGGTTAACCCTTGCAAAACTACAGCTACTTATTCAAAATGGAAAATAGGGTGTGTGTGCCCGCTTTGCCAGTGTATTTCATGCCCAAAACAGTGTTGGGCCAAACAAAATACAAGTGGGTAATATGTAACTGACCACCCTCTGTTGATTTCAGGTGTCAAATTTGTGGCCCAAGACTGGTTAACCCTTGCAAAACTACAGCTACTTATTCAAAATGGAAAATATGGTGTGTGTGCCCACTATGCCAGTGTATTTCATGCCCAAAACAGCGTTGGGCCAGGCAAAATACAAGTGGGTCACATGCAAGTGACCACTCTCTGTTGATTTCAGGGGTCAAATTTGTGGCCCAAGACTAATTAACCCTTGCAAAACTACAGCTACTTATTCAAAATGGCAATTTATAAAATGGTGTTTGTGCCCACTTTGCCAGTGTATTTCATGCCCAAAACCGCATTGGGCCAAGCAAAATACAAGTGGGTCATATGTAACTGACCACCCTCTGTTGATTTCAGGTGTCAAATTTGTGGCCCAAGACTGATTAACCCTTGCAAAACTACAGCTACTTATTCAAAATGGAAAATATGGTGTGTGTGCCCACTATGCCAGTGTATTTCATGCCCAAAACAGCGTTGGGCCAGGCAAAATACAAGTGGGTCACATGCAAGTGACCACTCTCTGTTGATTTCAGGGGTCAAATTTGTGGCCCAAGACTAGTTAACCCTTGCAAAACTACAGCTACTTATTCAAAATAGCAAAACATGGTGTGTGTGCCCACTTTGCCAGTGTATTTCATGCCCAAAACAGCATTGGGCCAAGCAAAATACAAGTGGGTCATATGTAACTGACCACCCTCTGTTGATTTCAGGTGTCAAATTTGTGGCCCAAGACTGGTTAACCCTTGCAAAACTACAGCTACTTATTCAAAATGGAAAATATGGTGTGTGTGCCCACTTTGCCAGTGTATTTCATGCCCAAAACAGCGTTGGGCCAGGCAAAATACAAGTGGGTCACATGCAAGTGACCACTCTCTGTTGATTTCAGGGGTCAAATTTGTGGCCCAAGACTAGTTAACCCTTGCAAAACTACAGCTACTTATTCAAAATAGCAAAACATGGTGTGTGTGCCCACTTTGCCAGTGTATTTCATGCCCAAAACAGCATTGGGCCAGGCAAAATACAAGTGGGTCACATGCAAGTGACCACTCTCTGTTGATTTCAGGGGTCAAATTTGTGGCCCAAGACTAGTTAACCCTTGCAAAACTACAGCTACTTATTCAAAATGGCAATTTATAAAATGGTGTTTGTGCCCACTTTGCCAGTGTATTTCATGCCAAAAACAGCGTTGGGCCAAGCAAAATACAAGTGGGTCATATGTAAGTGACCACCCTCTGTTGATTTCAGGGGTCAAATTTGTGGCCCAAGACTAGTTAACCCTTGCAAAACTACAGCTACTTATTCAAAATGGCAATTTATAAAATGGTGTCTGTGCCCACTTTGCCAGTGTATTTCATGCCAAAAACAGTGTTGGGCCAAGCAAAATACAAGTGGGTCATATGTAAGTGACCACCCTCTGTTGATTTCAGGTGTCAAATTTGTGGCCCAAGACTGGTTAACCCTTGCAAAACTACAGCTACTTATTCAAAATAGCAAATCATGGTGTGTGTGCCCACTTTGCCAGTGTATTTCATGCCCAAAACAGCGTTGGGCCAAGCAAAATACAAGTGGGTCATATGTAACTGACCACCCTTTGTTGATTTCAGGTGTCAAATTTGTGGCCCAAGACTAGTTAACCCTTGCAAAACTACAGCTACTTATTGAAAATGGCAAAATATGGTGTGTGTGCCCACTTTGCCAGTGTATTTCATGCCCAAAACAGCGTTGGGCCAAGCAAAATACAAGTGGGTCATATGTAACTGACCACCCTTTGTTGATTTCAGGTGTCAAATTTGTGGCCCAAGACTGGTTAACCCTTGCAAAACTACAGCTACTTATTCAAAATGGAAAATATGGTGTGTGTGCCCGCTTTGCCAGTGTATTTCATGCCCAAAACAGTGTTGGGCCAAACAAAATACAAGTGGGTCATATGTAACTGACCACCCTCTGTTGATTTCAGGTGTCAAATTTGTGGCCCAAGACTGGTTAACCCTTGCAAAACTACAGCTACTTATTCAAAATGGAAAATATGGTGTGTGTGCCCACTATGCCAGTGTATTTCATGCCCAAAACAGCGTTGGGCCAAGCAAAATACAAGTGGGTCGTATGTAAGTGACTACGCTTTGTTGATTTCAGGTGTCAAATTTGTGGCCCAAGACTAATTAACCCTTGCAAAACTACAGCTACTTATTCAAAATGGCAATTTATAAAATGGTGTTTGTGCCCACTTTGCCAGTGTATTTCATGCCCAAAACCGCATTGGGCCAAGCAAAATACAAGTGGGTCATATGTAACTGACCACCCTCTGTTGATTTCAGGTGTCAAATTTGTGGCCCAAGACTGGTTAACCCTTGCAAAACTACAGCTACTTATTCAAAATGGTAAAATATGGTGTGTGTGCCCACTTTGCCAGTGTATTTCATGCCCAAAACAGTGTTGGGCCAGGCAAAATACAAGTGGGTCACATGCAAGTGACCACTCTCTGTTGATTTCAGGTGTCAAATTTGTGGCCCAAGACTAGTTAACCCTTGCAAAACTACAGCTACTTATTCAAAATGGCAAAATATGGTGTGTGTGCCCACTTTGCCAGTGTATTTCATGCCCAAAACAGTGTTGGGCCAGGCAAAATACAAGTGGGTCACATGCAAGTGACCACTCTCTGTTGATTTCAGGTGTCAAATTTGTGGCCCAAGACTAGTTAACCCTTGCAAAACTACAGCTACTTATTCAAAATGGCAAAATATGGTGTGTGTGCCCACTTTGCCAGTGTATTTCATGCCCAAAACAGTGTTGGGCCAGGCAAAATACAAGTGGGTCACATGCAAGTGACCACTCTCTGTTGATTTCAGGTGTCAAATTTGTGGCCCAAGACTAGTTAACCCTTGCAAAACTACAGCTACTTATTCAAAATGGCAAAATATGGTGTGTGTGCCCACTTTGCCAGTGTATTTCATGCCCAAAACAGTGTTGGGCCAGGCAAAATACAAGTGGGTCACATGCAAGGGACCCTACTCTGTTGATTTCAGGTGTCAAATTTGTGACAGAAGACTTATTAACCCTTGCGAAACTGAATGATCTGAATAAGAAGCTGGAGTTCGAATAAGAAGTGAATAAGAAGCTGGAGCTTGAATAAGAAGTGAATAAGAAGCTGGCCGAATAAGAAGCTAACTTCAGCCTCGTCCCTTCCCTGCTTATAGTCCTCTCCCCTCCCAGTACATAGTCTCCCCTCTCCCTGCATATAATCTTCTCCCCTCCCAGCACAGAGTCTCCCCCTTCCCTGCTTATAGTCCTCTCCCCTCCCAGTACATAGTCTCCCCTCTCCCTGCATATAATCTTCTCCCCTCCCAGCACAGAGTCTCCCCCCTCCCTGCATATAATCATCTCCCCTCCCAGTACATAGTCTCCCCTCTCCCTGCATATAATCTTCTCCCCTCCCTGCACAGAGTCTCCCCCTTCCCTGCTTATAGTCCTCTCCCCTCCCAGTACATAGTCTCCCCTCTCCCTACTTATAGTCCTCTCCCCTCCCAGCACAGAGTCTCCCCCCTCCCTGCATATAATCATCTCCCCTCCCAGCACAGAGTCTCCCCCCTCCCTGCATATAATCATCTCCCCTCCCAGTACATAGTCTCCCCTCTCCCTGCATATAATCATCTCCCCTCCCAGTACATAGTCTCCCCTCTCCCTGCATATAATCTTCTCCCCTCCCAGTACATAGTCTCCCCTCTCCCTGCATATAATCTTCTCCCCTCCCTGCACAGAGTCTCCCCCTTCCCTACTTATAGTCCTCTCCCCTCCCAGTACAGAGTCTCCCCCCTCCCTGCATATAATCATCTCCCCTCCCAGCACAGAGTCTCCCCCTTCCCTGCTTATAGTCCTCTCCCC
The DNA here is from genome assembly GCF_028390025.1 of Pseudophryne corroboree. Classification (NCBI taxonomy): domain Eukaryota; kingdom Metazoa; phylum Chordata; class Amphibia; order Anura; family Myobatrachidae; genus Pseudophryne; species Pseudophryne corroboree. The sequence goes on from NC_086445.1 coordinate 1,041,464,022, forward strand.
TCCCAGTACATAGTCTCCCCTCTCCCTGCATATAATCTTCTCCCCTCCCTGCACAGAGTCTCCCCCTTCCCTACTTATAGTCCTCTCCCCTCCCAGTACATAGTCTCCCCTCTCCCTGCATATAATCATCTCCCCTCCCAGCACAGAGTCTCCCCCTTCCCTGCTTATAGTCCTCTCCCCTCCCAGTACATAGTCTCCCCTCTCCCTGCATATAATCCTCTCCCCTCCCAGCACATAGTCTCCCCCTTCCCTGCTTATAGTCCTCTCCCCTCCCAGTACATAGTCTCCCCTCTCCCTGCATATAATCCTCTCCCCTCCCAGTACATAGTCTCCCCTCTCCCTGCATATAATCCTCTCCCCTCCCTGCACAGAGTCTCCCCCTTCCCTGCATATAATCATCTCCCCTCCCAGTACATAGTCTCCCCTCTCCCTGCATATAATCATCTCCCCTCCCAGCACAGAGTCTCCCCCTTCCCTGCTTATAGTCCTCTCCCCTCCCAGTACATAGTCTCCCCTCTCCCTGCATATAATCCTCTCCCCTCCCTGCACAGTGTCTCCCCCCTCCATGCATATAATCCTCTCCCCTCCCAGTACATAGTCTCCCCTCTCCCTGTATATAGTCCTCTGCCCTCCCAGCACAGAGTCTCCCCCCTCCCTGCATATAATCATCTCCCCTCCCAGTACATAGTCTCCCCTCTCCCTGCATATAATCATCTCCCCTCCCAGCACAGAGTCTCCCCCTTCCCTGCTTATAGTCCTCTCCCCTCCCAGTACATAGTCTCCCCTCTCCCTGCATATAATCATCTCCCCTCCCAGCACAGAGTCTCCCCCTTCCCTGCTTATAGTCCTCTCCCCTCCCAGTACATAGTCTCCCCTCTCCCTGCATATAATCCTCTCCCCTCCCTGCACAGAGTCTCCCCCTTCCCTGCATATAATCCTCTCCCCTCCCAGTACATAGTCTCCCCTCTCCCTGCATATAATCCTCTCCCCTCCCAGTACATAGTCTCCCCTCTCCCTGCATATAATCCTCTCCCCTCCCAGTACATAGTCTCCCCTCTCCCTGCATATAATCCTCTCCCCTCCCAGTACATAGTCTCCCCTCTCCCTGCATATAATCCTCTCCCCTCCCAGTACATAGTCTCCCCTCTCCCTGCATATAATCCTCTCCCCTCCCAGTACATAGTCTCCCCCTTCCCTGCATATAATCATCTCCCCTCCCAGTACATAGTCTCCCCTCTCCCTGCATATAATCATCTCCCCTCCCAGTACATAGTCTCCCCTCTCCCTGCATATAATCATCTCCCCTCCCAGTACATAGTCTCCCCTCTCCCTGCATATAATCCTCTCCCCTCCCAGTACATAGTCTCCCCTCTCCCTGCATATAATCCTCTCCCCTCCCAGCACATAGTCTCCCCCTTCCCTGCATATAATCATCTCCCCTCCCAGTACATAGTCTCCCCTCTCCCTGCATATAATCCTCTCCCCTCCCAGCACATAGTCTCCCCCTTCCCTGCATATAATCATCTCCCCTCCCAGTACATAGTCTCCCCTCTCCCTGCATATAATCATCTCCCCTCCCAGTACATAGTCTCCCCTCTCCCTGCATATAATCATCTCCCCTCCCAGTACATAGTCTCCCCTCTCCCTGCATATAATCATCTCCCCTCCCAGTACATAGTCTCCCCTCTCCCTGCATATAATCATCTCCCCTCCCAGTACATAGTCTCCCCTCTCCCTGCATATAATCTTCTCCCCTCCCTGCACAGTGTCTCCCCCCTCCATGCATATAGTCCTTTCTCCTCCCTGCATATAATCCTCTCCCCTCCCAGCACAGTGTCTCCCCCCTCCATGCATATAGTCCTCTCCCCTCCCAGTACATAGTCTCCCCTCTCCCTGCATATAATCCTCTCCCCTCCCAGCACAGTGTCTCCCCTCTCCCTGCATATAGTCCTCTCCCCTCCCAGTACATAGTCTCCCCTCTCCCTGCATATAATCCTCTCCCCTCCCAGCACAGTGTCTCCCCCCTCCATGCATATAGTCCTTTCTCCTCCCTGCATATAATCCTCTCCCCTCCCTGCACAGTGTCTCCCCCCTCCATGCATATAGTCCTTTCTCCTCCCTGCATATAATCCTCTCCCCTCCCAGCACAGTGTCTCCCCTCTCCCTGCATATAGTCCTCTCCCCTCCCAGTACATAGTCTCCCCTCTCCCTGCATATAATCCTCTCCCCTCCCAGCACAGTGTCTCCCCCCTCCATGCATATAGTCCTTTCTCCTCCCTGCATATAATCCTCTCCCCTCCCTGCACAGTGTCTCCCCCCTCCATGCATATAGTCCTTTCTCCTCCCTGCATATAGTCCTCCCCCTCACAGCACATATCAATTAATATGTTGCAGTACCTAGTGTGATGAGCTGGGCATCGCCTGGGCTGGAGGATTGCACAGTAGGCAGGTCACCACACTTCGGTACCGCACCACACTTCGTGAAGAAAGTGAAAGTAAACTACAGCTCCCAGCAACCCTTGCTGCCAGGAGCTCCCGACAGCAAGGGCTGCTGGGAACTGTAGTTTGCTTTCATGGTCTTCACTAGTGCATTGCGGTGCCGTATACCGGCGCCTGTTCCTGCCTGCTGTGAGATCCTCCAGCCCAGGCGATGCCACTACTAAGTGATTCCACTCATTGGTCGAGGGTGGCAAATCCGGGTGGCGCACCCTCCTTGGCTGGCGCCCCTGGCGAGTGCCATCCTGGCCAATGGGTAGATACACCCCTGGTAAGATCATAGTATGGGTGGGTAGGAGAATGTGGGGGGCATACTCAGACGCAATGGGGATGTCCCTGCAGAGCCTGGTCCTGTTGCTGTGCCCCCAGAGTTCCCTGTTCATCTTGATGGTTAGGCCCAGGGGCAGACTTGATGTTCTCAGCCAGAGAGGTGGTAAGCCTGGTCTTGGTGTTCTCATGTTTGAGGCGAGGAGAGGCCACATAAAGTTCCAGAGTTTTTAGGTTGTAATGCAGTCCTTCTGTTAATTTGTAAGTTTGTTTGCCTTCTGTTTTCCTTTGGTTTAACACAGGTATAACACTGCTATTGATATTAGCTGCCACTTAATAACTAGCCACTTCATACACTAGCCACTGCAGCGTCCTAATAGGCCTGGCGTCCTATACTATACTGAATAAGTAAGTCTACAAACACATGCTCTATGTGATTACAACCCCCTCCCCCACACAGCAACCCTCCACCAAAAGGTGTTAATCAACTACCAAATGTGAGGACACTAAACCCCAGTCAAAGTTTTTGATGACTACAGATAATAATCCACTTAAACAATTTACCAAATATATCTTTTAGCAAGAAACAAACAGTGGTCAGCTCTCTGCTGTAGTTACCAAATATATCTTTTAGATCAGTGACACATCATCAGTCTATAGATCAGTGACACAGTATCAGTCTATAGATCAGTGATATAGTATCAGTCTATAGATCAGTGACACAGTATCAGTCTATAGATCAGTGATATAGTATCAGTCTATAGATCAGTGATATAGTATCAGTCTATAGATCAGTGATATAGTATCAGTCTGTAGATCAGTGACACATCATCAGTCTATAGATCAGTGACACAGTATCAGTTTATAGATCAGTGATATAGTATCAGTCTATAGATCAGTGATATAGTATCAGTCTATAGATCAGTGACACAGTATCAGTCTATAGATCAGTGATATAGTATCAGTCTATAGATCAGTGACACAGTATCAGTCTATAGATCAGTGACATAGTATCAGTGTATAGGTCAGTGACACAGTATCAGTCTATAGATAAGTAATACAGTATTAGTGTATAGATCAGTGATATAGTATCAGTCTATAGATCAGTGGTACAGTATCAGTCTATAGATCAGTGACACAGTATCAGTCTATAGATAAGTAATACAGTATTAGTGTATAGATCAGTGATATAGTATCAGTCTATAGATCAGTGATATAGTATCAGTCTATAGATCAGTGATACAGTATCAGTCTATAGATCAGTGACACATCATCAGTCTATAGATCAGTGACACATCATTAGTCTATAGATCAGTGATACAGTATCAGTCTATAGATCAGTGACACAGTATCAGTCTATAGATCAGTGACACAGTATCAGTCTATAGATCAGTGATACAGTATCAGTCTATAGATCAGTGATATAGTATCAGTCTATAGATCAGTGATATAGTATCAGTCTATAGATCAGTGATACAGTATCAGTCTATAGATCAGTGACACATCATCAGTCTATAGATCAGTGACACATCATTAGTCTATAGATCAGTGATACAGTATCAGTCTATAGATCAGTGACACAGTATCAGTCTATAGATCAGTGACACAGTATCAGTCTATAGATCAGTGATATAGTATCAGTCTATAGATCAGTGACACAGTATCAGTCTATAGATCAGTGATACAGTATCAGTCTATAGATCAGTGATACAGTATCAGTCTATAGATCAGTGATATAGTATCAGTCTATAGATCAGTGATACAGTATCAGTCTATAGATCAGTGGTACAGTATCAGTCTATAGATCAGTGACACAGTATCAGTCTATAGATCAGTGGTACAGTATCAGTCTATAGATCAGTGATACAGTATCAGTCTATAGATCAGTGATACAGTATCAGTCTATAGATCAGTGATATAGTATCAGTCTATAGATCAGTGACACAGTATCAGTCTATAGATCAGTGATACAGTATCAGTCTATAGATCAGTGATACAGTATCAGTCTATAGATCAGTGATACAGTATCAGTCTATAGATCAGTGACACAGTATCAGTCTATAGATCAGTGATACAGTATCAGTCTATAGATCAGTGATATAGTATCAGTCTATAGATCAGTGACACAGTATCAGTCTATAGATCAGTGATACAGTATCAGTCTATAGATCAGTGATACAGTATCAGTCTATAGATCAGTGATATAGTATCAGTCTATAGATCAGTGATACAGTATCAGTCTATAGATCAGTGGTACAGTATCAGTCTATAGATCAGTGACACATCATCAGTCTATAGATCAGTGACACAGTATCAGTCTATAGATCAGTGATACAGTATCAGTCTATAGATCAGTGACGCAGTATCAGTCTATAGATCAGTGACGCAGTATCAGTCTATAGATCAGTGACATAGTATCAGTCTATAGATCAGTAATACAGTATTAGTGTATAGATCAGTGATATAGTATCAGTCTATAGATCAGTGACACATCATCAGTCTATAGATCAGTGATACAGTATCAGTCTATAGATCAGTGACATAGTATCAGTCTATAGATCAGTGATACAGTATCAGTCTATAGATCAGTGACACAGTATCAGTATATAGATCAGTGATACAGTATCAGTCTATAGATCAGTGACACATCATCAGTTTGTAGATCAGTGACACAGTTTCAGTGTATAGATCAGTGACATAGTATCAGTCTATAGATCAGTGATATAGTATCAGTCTATAGATCAGTGATACAGTATCAGTCTATAGATCAGTGACACAGTATCAGTCTGTAGATCAGTGACACAGTATCAGTCTATAGATCAGTGACACAGTATCAGTCTATAGATCAGTGACACAGTATCAGTCTATAGATCAGTGATACAGTATCAGTCTATAGATCAGTGACACAGTATCAGTCTATAGATCAGTGACACAGTATCAGTCTATAGATCAGTGATACAGTATCAGTCTATAGATCAGTGACACAGTATCAGTCTGTAGATCAGTGACACAGTATCAGTCTGTAGATCAGTGACACAGTATCAGTCTATAGATCAGTGACACAGTATCAGTCTATAGATCAGTGATACAGTATCAGTCTATAGATCAGTGACACAGTATCAGTCTATAGATCAGTGATACAGTATCAGTCTATAGATCAGTGATACAGTATCAGTCTATAGATCAGTGACACAGTATCAGTATATAGATCAGTGACACAGTATCAGTATATAGATCAGTGATACAGTATCAGTCTATAGATCAGTGACACATCATCAGTTTGTAGATCAGTGACACAGTTTCAGTGTATAGATCAGTGACATAGTATCAGTCTATAGATCAGTGATATAGTATCAGTCTATAGATCAGTGACACAGTATCAGTCTATAGATCAGTGATATAGTATCAGTCTATAGATCAGTGACACATCATCAGTCTTTAGATCAGTGACACGTTATCTGTCTATAGATCAGTGACACAGTATCAGTCTATAGATCAGTGATACAGTATCAGTCTGTAGATCAGTGACACAGTATCAGTCTATAGATCAGTGACACAGTATCAGTCTATAGATCAGTGACACAGTATCAGTCTATAGATCAGTGACGCAGTATCAGTCTATAGATCAGTGACACAGTATCAGTCTATAGATCAGTGATATAGTATCAGTCTGTAGATCAGTGATACAGTATCAGTCTATAGATCAGTGACACAGTATCAGTCTATAGATCAGTGATACAGTATCAGTCTATAGATCAGTGACACAGTATCAGTCTATAGATCAGTGATACAGTATCAGTCTATAGATCAGTGACACAGTATCAGTCTGTAGATCAGTGACACAGCATCAGTCTATAGATCAGTGACACAGTATCAGTCTATAGATCAGTGACACAGTATCAGTCTATAGATCAGTGATACAGTATCAGTCTATAGATCAGTGATACAGTATCAGTCTATAGATCAGTGACACAGTATCAGTCTATAGATCAGTGATACAGTATCAGTCTATAGATCAATGACACAGTATCAGTCTATAGATCAGTGATACAGTATCAGTCTATAGATCAGTGACACATCATCAGTCTATAGATCAGTGACACAGTATCAGTCTATAGATCAGTGACACAGTATCAGTCTATAGATCAGTGATACAGTATCAGTCTATAGATCAGTGACACATCATCAGTCTATAGATCAGTGACACAGTATCAGTCTATAGATCAGTGATACAGTATCAGTATATAGATCAGTGACACAGTATCAGTCTATAGATCAGTAACACATCATCAGTCTATAGATCAGTGATATAGTATCAGTCTATAGATCAGTGATATAGTATCAGTCTATAGATCAGTGACGCAGTATCAGTTTATAGATCAGTAATACAGTATCAGTCTATAGATCAGTGACACAGTATCAGTATATTGATCAGTGATATAGTATCAGTCTATAGATCAGTGACACAGTATCAGTCTATAGATCAGTAACACATCATCAGTCTATAGATCAGTGATATAGTATCAGTCTATAGATCAGTGATATAGTATCAGTCTATAGATCAGTAACACAGTATCAGTCTATAGATCAGTAATACAGTATTAGTGTATAGATCAGTGACACAGTATCAGTATATTGATCAGTAATACAGTATTAGTGTATAGATCAGTGATATAGTATCAGTCTATAGATCAGTGACACAGTATCAGTCTATAGATCAGTGACACAGTATCAGTCTATAGATCAGTGACACAGTATCAGTCTATAGATCAGTAATACAGTATTAGTGTATAGATCAGTGACACAGTATCCGTATATTGATCAGTGATATAGTATCAGTATATTGATCAGTGATATAGTATCAGTCTATAGATCAGTGACACAGTATCTGTCTATAGATCAGTGACACAGTATCAGTCTATAGATCAGTGACACAGTATCAGTATATCGATCAGTGATATAGTATCAGTCTATAGATCAGTGATACAGTATCAGTATATAGATCAGTGACACAGTATCAGTCTATAGATCAGTGATATAGTATCAGTCTATAGATCAGTGATACACCATCTGTCTATAAGTCAGTGATACAGTATTAGTGTATAGATCAGTGACACAGTATCAGTATATTGATCAGTGATATAGTATCAGTCTATAGATCAGTGATACAGTATCAGTATATAGATCAGTGATACACCATCTGTCTATAAGTCAGTGATACAGTATTAGTGTATAGATCAGTGATACACCATCTGTCTATAAGTCAGTGATACAGTATCAGTGCTTTGTATCAGGTATATATCAGTCTGCAGATCCCGGAGCCGTGTCACAGAGCAGATTAAGCAGAGAGATTCTGGGAGATGGTTTTGGTGTCTCTGCTGTTTCCGGTCAGAGCTCAGAGCTGGTAACGGACCTTATAATAGATCAGCAGTATTATAGCTTTATTAATGGTGATGCTGTTGTACTATAGGTGTGATGCTCTGCAGAATCTCTCAAACCTAGGATTTCCATGTAATATCAGTTGTGGTGTGTATATAAATGTCTCTGTACGGCTGTATTGTATAACGCCACGTGCCACCTAGTATTGCTATTACCAGTCCCCGGTGAGAGTCTGTATTAGTCTATAATAGGGTGTGGTATGGTATGCCGGCGGCCGGCTCCTGGCGACCAGCATACCGGCGCCGGAAGCCCGACCGCCGGCATACTGACAGCGTGGCCAGCGCAAATGAGCCCCTTGTGGGCTCGCTGCGCTCACCACACTGCGGGCACGGTAGCACGCTACGCGCGCCACGCTATTTATTCTCCCTCCAGGGGGGTCGTGGACCCCCACGAGAGAGAAAAACTGTCGGTATGCCGGCTGTCGGGATTCCGGCGCCGGTATACTTTTTCCCCCGGGATCCCGACAGTCGGCAACCTGAAGACCACCCCTGTAATAATATGTCTGACACCTGTATCCCACAATGGGGCCCATTGCAGAGACTGGCTCCTTTCTGAGCCCCTGTCCCTGGGGTTACACTGTAATACATCCCGTCGTCAGTGAAAATATATTTATTTGCCCCATTGGTTGCGCTCTGCCAGCGTAACAGCGACACAGATACAGACCAGGGACGTTCTATTCCTGTTTGTCATATTATTATTTCTGCCCTTTTCCTACAGATGGAGTAGGGTTTATTGTAGACTAAGCAGTAAGTGCAATATCCTGATGCAGATCTCGGATTTGTTTAGCTGTAAATAGATTAGAATATTTCAGGTCATTGGGAACCAAACCCTTTGGGCCTGATGTAGAAGTGGACGAGACCCGGCCGCGGCCTTTTGCGGTCACCCATCGGCGAGTTTACACAGGTGCCACTATAAAGGCAGTGTGTGATGTCAGGACCTAACGTTATCTGTGGAGGAATCAGCCATATTCCTTCCAGGCTGGAATAGAGGTGGAAAGATTCGCTAACATCTATTTATACCCTGATAGAAAATAAAGCAGCGCAGAAATACAGCGGATTAGATACACCGGGGGGGATTCAATTGTTTATATTCCCCCGATCTCCTGTTTAAGATGATGGGAGTTCAGGGGGCAATGTTCAATTGTTAAGAAACATAGAAACATAGAATTTGACGGCAGATAAGAACCACTTGGCCCATCTAGTCTGCCCCTTTTTTTTTATCCTTTAGGTAATCTCAACCCTTTTTGAACCTTAATTCTTTGTAAAGATATTCATATGCCTATCCCAAGCATGTTTAAATCGCTCTACAGTCTTAGCCTCTACCACCTCTGATGGGAGGCTATTCCACTTATCCACTACCCTTTCTGTGAAATAATTTTTCCTTAAATTTCCCCTAAACCTCCCCCCCTCCAGTTTCAGTGCATGTCCTCGAGTTCTAATACTTCTCTTCCTTTGAAGAATGTTTCCCTCCTGAACTTTGTTAAAACCTTTGGTATATTTGAAAGTTTCTATCATGTCCCCCCTTTTCCTTCTCTCCTCCAAACTATACATGTTAAGATCTTTTAGCCTTTCCGGGTAAGTTTTGTGATGTAGGCCATGCACCATTTTAGTTGCCCTTCTTTGTACACTCTCTAATGTATTTATATCCTTCTGGAGATATGGTCTCCAGAACTGGACACAGTATTCCAGATGAGGCCGCACCAATGACTTATACAGTGACATTATTACTTCTCTTTTCCTACTACTGATTCCTCTCCCTATGCAACCAAGCATCTGACTTGCCTTTCTCATTGCTTTGTTGCATTGCTTTCCTGCCTGTAAGTCACTTGAAATAGTGACTCCTAAATCCCTTTCCTCCTCAGTAGTTTCCATTATAGTACCCGTGATACTATATTTAGCCTTTGGGTTTTTGAGACCCAAGTGCATGATTTTGCATTTTTTAGCATTAAACTGTAGTTGCCACGTTCTTGACCATTTTTCAAGCCTAGCTAGGTCATCAATCATTAGTTTTACCCCTCCTGGTGTGTCTACCCTGTTGCATATCTTTGTATCATCTGCAAAAAGACATACTTTCCCTTCAATACCATCTGCAATGTCACCAACAAAGATATTAAAGAGAACTGGACCAAGTACAGATCCCTGGGGTACTCCACTGGTAACATTTCCCTCCATAGATTGCACTCCATTAACTACAACTGTCTGTTTCCTATCCTGCAACCAGGTTCTTATCCATTTAACTATTCTATAATCCACCCCCACACTTTCAAGTTTATTTAGCAGTCTGCGATGTGGGACAGTGTCAAATGCCTTACTAAAGTCTAGATATACAAACAAAGAGGAAGGGGGGTGCAAATCCCCACCCCCAAATTCCCTTCCGCACACTGAAAATTACCTGTAACCATCCCTGAATCTATCTGGTAATAAAATTCAGAGAATTCGTCACAAATGTTTGCAAACACATGTTTAGCTGCTGGCCACTTCACGGCTTCTCTGATACAGCAGTCCTAACTACTTGATAGCAGTGCCCACATTGGGCCATGTAATTTGTCACAGTACGCCTCATAATAAAGGCCATTACTGAAAGTCTAGATATGCTACATCTACAGCTCCCCCTTGATCTATTATTTTCATCACAGAGTCAAAAAAGTCAATAAGATTTGTTTGGCATGATCTCCCACCAGTAAATCCATGCTGTTTTGGATCCTGTAAGTTGTTTGATTTAAGATATTCCACAACTCTTTCTTTTAGTAGTTTTTCCATTACTTTCCCTACTACTTATGTAAGGCTTACTGGTCTGTAGTTACTTGCTTCTTCCTTGCTTCCACTTTTGTACAGTGGAACTACATTTGCTCTTTTCCAGTCCTCTGGAATGGCACCCGTATTTAGTGACTGGTTAAATAATTCTGTTAAAGGTGTAACCAGCACATCTTTTAGCTCTTTTAGTATCCTTGGGTGTATCCCATCTGGCCCCATTGATTTATCCACTTTTAGTTTTGAAAGTTCTGTTAGGACCTTCTCCTCTGTAAATGTACTTCCATCTACCTTATTTTTATGAATATCCTTGCAACTTAACTGTGGCCCCATCCCTTCTTCTGTAGTAAATACTGAGCAAAAATAATTATTTAGGTGATCTGCTATTGCCTTGTCTCCCTCCACCAAATGCTCACTCTCTGTCTTAAGTCTTATTATTCCTCCATTTGATTTTCTCCTTTCATTTATATACTAAAAGATGTTTTGCTCCCTTTATCTACTGACTGGGCCATTTTCTCCTCAGCTTCTGCCTTTGCACGTCTGATCACTTTCTTAGCATCCTTCCGTCTGTCCAGATACACCTCTTTGTTGTTATTATTTTGAGTCTGTTTGTATTTCCTAAAAGCCATCTTTTTTGCTTTCACACTAGTTGATACTTCTTTTGTGAACCACACTGGCTTCCTTTTCCTGGTGCTTTTCCTAACCCTTTTGATACAAAGGTCTGTTGCCATTAGTATTGGACTTTTCAGTTTTCCCCACCTCTCCTGCACTCCTTCCAAGTTCCTCCAGTCTGCCAATGAATCACTTAAACATCTCCCCATTTTTGCAAAGTCAGCATTTCTAAAATCCAACACCTTTGTTTTTGTGTGACAGGAGTTGGATCCTGTCTTTATACTAAACCATACTGCTTGATGATCACTGGATCCCAGGTGCTCACCCACATATATATCTGATATCCTGTCACGATTTGTAAGAATTAGATCTAATATTGAGTCTTTGCGAGTGGGCTCCCTCACCAATTGCTTGAGAGATGCTCCCTGAATGTAGAAATTTGCCACTTGTAGCTGAACTTGCAAAAGACCCCTCCCAATTTACATCAGGTAAATTAAAGTCTCTCATGATTATGACTTCTCCCTTTAAAGCCATTTTAGAGATGTCCAACAATAGGTTCCTGTCCAAAACCTGCCCCTGCCCTGGTGGTCTATAGATCACCCCAAAGCGAATAATGTCCTTCTCCCTAGTTTCCGTGGTGACCCAAAGGGCCTTATTTAACGCCTTGTTCTTATTTAACGCAGTAATCGCCCGCTGCAGTGCCAGGTTTAGCAGAGTAAAATGGCCAAACCCGACCAAAGGTCTGGGCACGAAGCAAAAAGTGCTGTTTCAGCGCCCCAAACGGGTCACTTATACCCCTTTTACACCTACGAGCACGGGTCGCAGCCGGGAGCCTGACACGGGAGCTGCCCCCTGCTGCGACCCGTGCTCGGTCCCTTTCCCATTAGCAGTCACAACCCGGCATATGCCGGGTTGGTGACGCTTCTAGCTACACGGCAGGGGCGGCGCAGGGAGATCACATGATCTCCCAGCGCCGCCCATCCATACAGTGTAAACGGGAGCCGTGTCGCATCGACACGGCTCCCGTTTACACTACACCCTACCCGGATCATTCCCGTGTCCTACCCAGGTAAATAGCCGGGTAGGATTCACGGGTCACTTGATCCGGGTTTACCCTTTTCCACTTGCCAAAAACACGGGTAAATGCGCGCCCCCGTGCATTTACCCGTGTTTTTTGAGCTAGTGGAAAAGGGGTATTACTTGTTGCACGTTTCTAGCACGAGGGGACTAGAGCAGGAATGTCGGCGCCAGCGGCTGTTCCTGCCTGAACGGAGCAACAATTGAATTGCTCTAACAGGTGCCCGGCAGGGACAGCTGCCGGTGCAAACAATTGAATTACCCCCACTGAGGTGCACGCTAACTGCACGCAATGCAGATATTCACGCAGCTGACCTATGTTGGAAGTACTGCGCATGTGTCCCAATGGTTTCCCCCAGGAGGCGCAGGGTGAATTTGGATGCAGAGAGAGGTAATTTCATTGGGGACTGGGGGTGGCTAGCCAGATGCGGGTGTGTGGCGGGCGAGTAGCAGTCAGCGGCTGCGTCTAAAGACACAGTTGCACTGACACAGGCGGCGTGAACATACAGAGATTCTGCACCTGCATAGGGCTGGTGCAATGTCCGATGGTGCAATGTCCGATGGTGCAACCGATATGCATAGTGGCAGATTAGCGCCACAGATGGCGAGTGTCTCAGTAGGAAGCCCATCGGCTGCAGCATTTGAATTAAGACAAAGTCGTGGCTGCGTAAGTAGACACAAATACGTCCGCCTCGGAATCCCTAGGAAATCAGGAAACAAGGAATAATTAGTGCCTAAGAACAGACTTCTGTTCTATGTCCACAGTTTATTCCAGCTCTGTACAGTAAGTGGAGACGTGTAAAGTCAACCAGTGACACAAAAGTAGAGTAAGACAAGTGCAGTGACTCCTGTCTGTGATGTTCCGCCATATTGCTGTAGCCATAATCTATACATACTGTAGTCGGAGGGGAAGGGGGAGATAACATCTACGGTGCTCACAGCTGGGGGCTCGCCATGTACAGTAGATGTGTTTTGTTGCAACTTTGGGCTATACAGGGTGGAGCCTAACACCTTCTAAAGAGGAAGAGAGGCGGTGTTACCCATAGCAACCAAACACATTCCAGCTGTCAGTTTATAGACTCATGTACTAAATAACGTACAGCTAGACGTGACAGAAATGATGCGGCAGATGTGGTCTAGCAATAACAGTACCCTGAACATCAGGGATCTAACATATAGGGGTAAATTTACTAAGATGGGAGTTCTATGTAAGATGGGATGTTGGCCATAGCAACCAATCAGATTTTACTTCTCATTTATCTAGCACCTTCTAGAAGATAATACCTGGAATCTGATTGGTTGCTATAAGCAACATCTCATCTTAAATAGAACTCCCATCTTAGTAAATTTACCCCCTGGTCGGCAATGTCCATAGCTCCTCAATAACTGAGGTGTGGTAAACGCTGCTGGCAGGGAAGCACTGTGGTCGGTACTGCTGACCTTACCCGCTTTCAGGGGCCCATTTATTAATCTTCTACCACAAAAGTGACCCCATATTAGATTCTATGGGAGAAACTGTTGTGGTAGAAAACAATGGGCTGCATCAGATATGGGAGAGCTCAGCTGCCGTCCCCCATAACGACATTCAGGGGGTGCCTAATATTTATGGGTATCCCCGGAATACACCAGTTTTTCCCCTGCAGATGTTAATTGATGAAGACTGTGAAGAAATCAGAATGTGTTCCCGTGTGCTGTGATTCCCGGTGCCGCGATGCAGCCGCTCCCAGCGAGAGGTCGGGATATGTAGCACCGCCCAGCTGCCGGTCACCCCGTCATGTCCTCTTCTGTTCTTCTGCCCATGAATATACAATGGCTGCAGCAGTAGCTTTTATTCAGGAGAGTACGTATAATATACAGTAATAGGATTACTGGTCCACTGAAATATTTATTAACAGCTGTTATATGTACAATGTATAGCACAGACATATCGTCCCTCATTCCGAGTTCGCTCGCTAGCTGCTTTTAGCAGCATTGCACACGCTAGGCCGCCGCCCTCTGGGAGTGTATCTTAGCTTAGCAGAATCGCGAACGAAAGATTAGCAGAATTGCTACTAAATATTTCCTTGCAGTTTCTGAGTAGCTCCAGACCTACTCCTAGATTGCGATGACTGCAGAGTGTTTGGTTCCTGGTTTGACGTCACAAACACGCCCTGCGTTCGGCCAGCCACTCCCCTGTTTCCACAGGCACGCCTGCGTTTTTAACTGGTACGCCTGCGTTTTTTAGCACACTCCCTGAAAAATCTCAGTTACCACCCAGAAACGCCCACTTCCTGTCAATCATACTACGAACACTCGAGCGACTGAAAAACGTCACTCGAGCTTGTGGGAAACTACAAAGTTTTGTGTGAAAGTACTTAGCGCATGCGTGCTGCGTACCATGCGCATGCGCATAAATGCCAATTTTTCACCTGATCGCTGCGCTGCGAAAAACGTCAGCAAGCGATCAACTCAGAATGAGGGCCATTATACAGTGTTGTACAGAGAATATGTCAGTCACTTACATCAGTCCCTGCCCCAGTAGAGCTTACACTCTATGGGCCTTATTCAGAGTTGTTAGCAAACCAAAAAGACACACTAATGGGCAAAACCATGTGCACTGCAGGGGGGGCAGATGTAACATGTGCACTGCAGGTGGGGCAGGTGTAACATGTGCAGAGAGAGTTAGATTTGGGTGGGTTATATTGTTTCTGTGCAGGGTAAATACTGGCTGCTTTATTTTTACACTGCAATTTAGATTTCAGTTTGAACACACCCCACCCAAATCTAACTCTCTCTGCACATGTTACATCTGCCCCACCTGCAGTGCACATGGGGGGTCATTCCGAGTTGTTCGCTCGGTAAAAATCTTCGCATCGCAGCGATTTTCCGCTTAATGCGCATGCGCAATGTCCGCACTGCGACTGCGCCAAGTAAATTTGCTATGCAGTTAGGAGTTTTACTCACGTCTTTTTCATCGTTCTGGCGATCGTAATGTGATTGACAGGAAATGGGTGTTACTGGGCGGAAACAGGCCGTTTTATGGGCGTGTGGGAAAAAACGCTACCGTTTCCGGAAAAAACTCAGGAGTGGCCGGAGAAACGGGGGAGTGTCTGGGCGAACGCTGGGTGTGTTTGTGACGTCAAACCAGGAACGACAAGCACTGAACTGATCGCAGATGCCGAGTAAGTCTGGAGCTACTCAGAAACTGCTACGAGGTGTGTAATCGCAATATTGCGAATACATCGTTCGCAATTTTAAGATGCTAAGATTCACTCCCAGTAGGCGGCGGCTTAGCATGAGCAAATCTGCTAAAATCTGCTTGCGAGCGAACAACTCGGAATGACCCCCATGGTTTTACCCATTAGTGTGTCTTTTTGGTTTGCTAACAAATGACCTACAGACATCTTACAATATTTTTCGGTTGGTTTTTTTTTTTTTTGGGGGGGGGGGGTTGTTTATGCCAGGAGCCAGTGAAAGTACAAGTTTGTTTTCGGAGTACGAACACAGGGAGAACATACAAACTCCATACGGATAGTGCCTTGGTCAGGAATCCCATACTTACCACGGGGGCTGGTGCTCTTCTTCTAGGTCAGCAATAAGAATTGCAGTTTTGTGGTCATTTACAAAAACCCACGTGCAGGGACAGAGGGCTCCGGGAAATGCCTGTATTCGTATGAATGCTGCTGCACATAAGTGAGCGCCCATAAGGACATGTTCAGGTGTAGATTACTAAAGAGGGACTGTAAAAGGTTCCGGTATGGTCGACCATGTTATGGTCGACAGTCATTAGGTTGACCACTATTGGTCGACATTGACATGGTCGACGTGGACACATGGTCGGCACATGAAAATGGTCGACACATGAAAAGGTCGACATGAGTTTTGTAACTTTTTTGGGTGTTGTTTTTTGCGTAAAGTGACCGGGAACCCCAATTAGTGCACCGCGTCCCCTCGCATGGCTCGCTTCGCTCGCCATGCTTCGGGCATGGTGCCTTCGCTCCGCTACCGCTTCGCTCAGCACAGATTACCGTTCCAATCGTAGTCCACGTGGATCGTAAAGTATGGAAAAGTTCCCCAAAAGAAAAAAAAGTTAAAAAACTCATGTCGACCTTTTTATGTGTCGACATTTCATGTGTCGACCATTTTCATGTGTCAACCATGTGTCCATGTCGACCATGTCAATGTCGACCAATAGTGGTCGACCTAATGACTGTCGACCATAACATGGTCGACCATGTGAACGGATACCCTGTAAAATGTAGCGATTTGTAGCCCATAGGTCAGTGATCAGCGCCAAGTTCTTAGTAAAGGTATGTGCACTGCATGCCTTCATACACCTCGGTAACACTTCATTTTTGCAGGTGTCCCTATAAAAATTCTGCTCCTTACGGCTTCTACCAAGTGCTAGGAGGGTGCCCAAACCAAGCCCCCCTGCGGCCTCCATCCATACTACCATAGCAATAATGTCTGACCGTCTGATATAAAGCTGTATATCCCAGCATGCTTTGTTAGCCGCGTGCACCTGATATGATGTGCTGGGACTTGTAGTTCCACCACAGCTAGAGAGCAGATGTTTGAAGATTTAGATTTTCCACTGCTATGAGAAATACAGAAACAGAGGTCAGGCAGGAAATACACACAATGCTATAGAATATTATATTGTGTAATAGAGTAGACGTTTCCTCAGGAGAACTCTGCGACCTCCGTAGGTCATTGTGTGCGTCTCAGGAAGCGTCAGGGACCAGCTGCAGTCTGTGCTCCTTATACTGTACGAGGAGAGCGGGGATAACGCTCAGGGCTGGGTCCCCACCTAACAGGTCTCTGTAATAGAGAAAACCCCCCATACACTGTGTCCTGTGAAGGTCATACACGTAGATATTACTCTTCAGATAGATGGGAGTCACTGTACTGTGCATCTGTCTCTGGGAAGGAGTCACATCTTTTGTATCGTACTGTGCATCTATCTCTGGGAAGGAGTCACATCTTTTGTATCGTACTGTGCATCTATCTCTGGGAAGGAGTCACATCTATTGTATCGTACTGTGCATCTATCTCTGGGTAGGAGTCACATCTATTGTAATGTACTGTGCATCTGTCTCTGGGAAGGTGTCACATCTATTGTATCGTACTGTGCATCTGTCTCTGTGAAGGAGTCACATCTATTGTAACGTACTGTGCATCTATCTCTTGGAAGGAGTCACATCTATTGTATCGTACTGTGCATCTGTCTCTGGGAAGGAGTCACATCTATTGTAAAGTACTGTGCATCTGTCTCTGGGAAGGAGTCACATCTATTGTATCGTACTGTGCATCTATCTCTGGGAAGGAGTCACATCTATTGTAACGTACTGTGCTTCTGTATCTGGGAAGGAGTCACATCTATTGTATCGTACTGTGCATCTGTCTCTTGGAAGGAGTCACATCTATTGTAACGTACTGTGCTTCTGTCTTTGGGAAGGAGTCACATCTATTGTATCGTATTGTGCATCTATCTCTGGGAAGGAGTCACATCTATTGTAATGTACTGTGCATCTGTCTCTGGGAAGGAGTCACATCTATTGTAATGTACTGTGCATCTGTCTCTGGGAAGGAGTCACATCTATTGTATCGTACTGTGCTTCTGTCTCTGGGAAGGAGTCACATCTATTGTAACATACTGTGCTTCTGTCTCTGGGAAGGAGTCACATCTATTGTAACATACTGTGCATCTACAGTATCTCTGCGAAGGAGTCACATTTATTGTAACATACTGTGCATCTGTCTCTGGGAAGGAGTCACATCTATTGTAACGTACTGTGCTTCTGTCTCTGGGAAGGAGTCACATCTATTGTAACATACTGTGCATCTACAGTATCTCTGGGAAGGAGTCACATCTATTGTAACGTACTGTGCTTCTGTCTCTGGGAAGGAGTCACATCTATTGTAACATACTGTGCATCTACAGTATCTCTGGGAAGGAGTCACATCTATTGTAACGTACTGTGCATCTGTCTCTGGGAAGGAGTCACATCTATTGTAAAGTACTGTGCATCTATCTCTGGGAAGGAGTCACATTTATTGTAAAGTACTGTGCATCTATCTCTGGGAAGGAGTCACACTTATTGTAACGTACTGTGCATCTGTCTCTGGGAAGGAGTCACATCTATTGTAACGTACTGTGCATCTGTCTCTGGGAAGGAGTCACATCTATTGTAACATACTGTGCATCTACAGTATCTCTGGGAAGGAGTCACATCTATTGTAACGTACTGTGCATCTGTCTCTGGGAAGGAGTCACATCTATTGTAAAGTACTGTGCATCTATCTCTGGGAAGGAGTCACACTTATTGTAACGTACTGTGCATCTGTCTCTGGGAAGGAGTCACATCTATTGTAATGTACTGTGCATCTGTCTCTGGGAAGGAGTCACATCTATTGTATCATACTGTGCATCTACAGTATCTCTGGGAAGGAGTCACATCTATTGTAACGTACTGTGCTTCTGTCTCTGGGAAGGAGTCATATCTATTGTAACATACTGTGCATCTACAGTATCTCTGGGAAGGAGTCACATCTATTGTAACGTACTGTGCATCTGTCTCTGGGAAGGAGTCACATCTATTGTAAAGTACTGTGCATCTATCTCTGGGAAGGAGTCACATTTATTGTAAAGTACTGTGCATCTATCTCTGGGAAGGAGTCACACTTATTGTAACGTACTGTGCATCTGTCTCTGGGAAGGAGTCACATCTATTGTAACGTACTGTGCATCTGTCTCCGGGAAGGAGTCACATCTATTGTAAAGTACTGTGCATCTGTCTCTGGGAAGGAGTCACATCTATTGTAAATTACTGTGCATCTATCTCCGGGAAGGAGTCACATTTATTGCAATGTACTGTGCATCTGTCTATGGGAAGGAGTCACATCTATTGTAAAGTACTGTGCATCTATCTCTGGGAAGGAGTCACATCTATTGTAACATATTGTGCATCTATCTCTGCGAAGGAGTCACATTTATTGTAACATACTGTGCATCTGTCTCTGGGAAGGAGTCACATCTATTGTAATGTACTGTGCATCTGTCTCTGGGAAGGAGTCACATCTATTGTAACATACTGTGCATCTACAGTATCTCTGGGAAGGAGTCACATCTATTGTAACGTACTGTGCTTCTGTCTCTGGGAAGGAGTCACATCTATTGTAAAGTACTGTGCATCTATCTCTGGGAAGGAGTCACATTTATTGTAAAGTACTGTGCATCTATCTCTGGGAAGGAGTCACACTTATTGTAACGTACTGTGCATCTGTCTCTGGGAAGGAGTCACATCTATTGTAATGTACTGTGCATCTGTCTCTGGGAAGGAGTCACATCTATTGTAACGTACTGTGCATCTGTCTCTGGGAAGAAGTCACATCTATTGTAACGTACTGTGCATCTGTCTCTGGGAAGGAGTCACATCTATTGTAAAGTACTGTGCATCTGTCTCTGGGAAGGAGTCACATCTATTGTAAAGTACTGTGCATCTGTCTCTGGGAAGGAGTCACATCTATTGTAAAGTACTGTGCATCTATCTCTGGGAAGGTGTCACATCTATTGTATCGTACTGTGCTTCTGTCTCTGGGAAGGAGTCACATCTATTGTAACAAACTGTGCGTCTGTCTCTGGGAAGGAGTCACATCTATTGTAACATACTGTGCATCTGTCTCTGAAGGAGTCACATCTATTGTAAAGTACTGTGCATCTGTCTCTGTGAAGGAGTCACATCTATTGTAAAGTACTGTGCATCTGTCTCTGGGAAGGAGTCACATCTATTGTAAAGTACTGTGCATCTGTCTCTGGGAAGGAGTCACATCTATTGTAAAGTACTGTGCATCTGTCTCTGGGAAGGAGTCACATCTATTGTAAAGTACTGTGCATCTGTCTCTGGGAAGGAGTCACATCTATTGTAAAGTACTGTGCATCTGTCTCTGGGAAGGAGTCACATCTATTGTAAAGTACTGTGCATCTGTCTCTGGGAAGGAGTCACATCTATTGTAAAGTACTGTGCATCTGTCTCTGGGAAGGAGTCACATCTATTGTAAAGTACTGTGCCTCTGTCTCTGGGAAGGAGTCGCATCTATTGTAACGTACTGTGCATCTTTCTCTGGGAAGGAGTCACATCTATTGTAACGTACTGTGCATCTATCTCTGGGAAGGAGTCACATCTATTGTAACGTACTGTGCTTCTGTATCTGGGAAGGAGTCACATCTATTGTAAAGTACTGTGCATCTACAGTATCTCTGGGAAGGAGTCACATTTATTGTAACGTACTGTGCTTCTGTCTCTGGGAAGGAGTCACATCTATTGTAATGTACTGTGCATCTATCTCTGGGAAGGAGTCACATCTATTGTAACGTACTGTGCATCTATCTCTGGGAAGGAGTCACATCTATTGTAACGTACTGTGCTTCTGTATCTGGGAAGGAGTCACATCTATTGTAAAGTACTGTGCTTCTGTATCTGGGAAGGAGTCACATCTATTGTAATGTACTGTGCATCTATCTCTGGGAAGGAGTCACATCTATTGTAACGTACTGTGCTTCTGTTTCTGGGAAGGAGTCACATCTATTGTAACATACTGTGCATCTATCTCTGGGACGGAGTCACATCTATTGTAACGTACTGTGCATCTGTCTCTGGGACGGAGTCACATCTATTGTAACATACTGTGCATCTGTCTCTGGGACGGAGTCACATCTATTGTAACGTACTGTGCCTCTGTCTCTGGGAAGGAGTCACATTTATTGTAACATACTGTGCATCTACAGTATCTCTGGGAAGGAGTCACATCTATTGTAACGTACTGTGCTTCTGTCTCTGGGAAGGAGTCACATCTATTGTAACATACTGTGCATCTACAGTATCTCTGGGAAGGAGTCACATCTATTGTAACGTACTGTGCATCTGTCTCTGGGAAGGAGTCACATCTATTGTAAAGTACTGTGCATCTATCTCTGGGAAGGAGTCACATTTATTGTAAAGTACTGTGCATCTATCTCTGGGAAGGAGTCACACTTATTGTAACGTACTGTGCATCTGTCTCTGGGAAGGAGTCACATCTATTGTAACGTACTGTGCATCTGTCTCTGGGAAGGAGTCACATCTATTGTAACATACTGTGCATCTACAGTATCTCTGGGAAGGAGTCACATCTATTGTAACGTACTGTGCATCTGTCTCTGGGAAGGAGTCACATCTATTGTAAAGTACTGTGCATCTATCTCTGGGAAGGAGTCACATTTATTGTAAAGTACTGTGCATCTATCTCTGGGAAGGAGTCACACTTATTGTAACGTACTGTGCATCTGTCTCTGGGAAGGAGTCACATCTATTGTAATGTACTGTGCATCTGTCTCTGGGAAGGAGTCACATCTATTGTATCATACTGTGCATCTACAGTATCTCTGGGAAGGAGTCACATCTATTGTAACGTACTGTGCTTCTGTCTCTGGGAAGGAGTCATATCTATTGTAACATACTGTGCATCTACAGTATCTCTGGGAAGGAGTCACATCTATTGTAACGTACTGTGCATCTGTCTCTGGGAAGGAGTCACATCTATTGTAAAGTACTGTGCATCTATCTCTGGGAAGGAGTCACATTTATTGTAAAGTACTGTGCATCTATCTCTGGGAAGGAGTCACACTTATTGTAACGTACTGTGCATCTGTCTCTGGGAAGGAGTCACATCTATTGTAACGTACTGTGCATCTGTCTCCGGGAAGGAGTCACATCTATTGTAAAGTACTGTGCATCTGTCTCTGGGAAGGAGTCACATCTATTGTAAATTACTGTGCATCTATCTCTGGGAAGGAGTCACATTTATTGCAATGTACTGTGCATCTGTCTATGGGAAGGAGTCACATCTATTGTAAAGTACTGTGCATCTATCTCTGGGAAGGAGTCACATCTATTGTAACATATTGTGCATCTATCTCTGCGAAGGAGTCACATTTATTGTAACATACTGTGCATCTGTCTCTGGGAAGGAGTCACATCTATTGTAATGTACTGTGCATCTGTCTCTGGGAAGGAGTCACATCTATTGTAACATACTGTGCATCTACAGTATCTCTGGGAAGGAGTCACATCTATTGTAACGTACTGTGCTTCTGTCTCTGGGAAGGAGTCACATCTATTGTAAAGTACTGTGCATCTATCTCTGGGAAGGAGTCACATTTATTGTAAAGTACTGTGCATCTATCTCTGGGAAGGAGTCACACTTATTGTAACGTACTGTGCATCTGTCTCTGGGAAGGAGTCACATCTATTGTAATGTACTGTGCATCTGTCTCTGGGAAGGAGTCACATCTATTGTAACGTACTGTGCATCTGTCTCTGGGAAGAAGTCACATCTATTGTAACGTACTGTGCATCTGTCTCTGGGAAGGAGTCACATCTATTGTAAAGTACTGTGCATCTGTCTCTGGGAAGGAGTCACATCTATTGTAAAGTACTGTGCATCTGTCTCTGGGAAGGAGTCACATCTATTGTAAAGTACTGTGCATCTATCTCTGGGAAGGTGTCACATCTATTGTATCGTACTGTGCTTCTGTCTCTGGGAAGGAGTCACATCTATTGTAACAAACTGTGCGTCTGTCTCTGGGAAGGAGTCACATCTATTGTAACATACTGTGCATCTGTCTCTGAAGGAGTCACATCTATTGTAAAGTACTGTGCATCTGTCTCTGTGAAGGAGTCACATCTATTGTAAAGTACTGTGCATCTGTCTCTGGGAAGGAGTCACATCTATTGTAAAGTACTGTGCATCTGTCTCTGGGAAGGAGTCACATCTATTGTAAAGTACTGTGCATCTGTCTCTGGGAAGGAGTCACATCTATTGTAAAGTACTGTGCATCTGTCTCTGGGAAGGAGTCACATCTATTGTAAAGTACTGTGCATCTGTCTCTGGGAAGGAGTCACATCTATTGTAAAGTACTGTGCATCTGTCTCTGGGAAGGAGTCACATCTATTGTAAAGTACTGTGCATCTGTCTCTGGGAAGGAGTCACATCTATTGTAAAGTACTGTGCCTCTCTCTGGGAAGGAGTCGCATCTATTGTAACGTACTGTGCATCTTTCTCTGGGAAGGAGTCACATCTATTGTAACGTACTGTGCATCTATCTCTGGGAAGGAGTCACATCTATTGTAACGTACTGTGCTTCTGTATCTGGGAAGGAGTCACATCTATTGTAAAGTACTGTGCATCTACAGTATCTCTGGGAAGGAGTCACATTTATTGTAACGTACTGTGCTTCTGTCTCTGGGAAGGAGTCACATCTATTGTAATGTACTGTGCATCTATCTCTGGGAAGGAGTCACATCTATTGTAACGTACTGTGCATCTATCTCTGGGAAGGAGTCACATCTATTGTAACGTACTGTGCTTCTGTATCTGTGAAGGAGTCACATCTATTGTAAAGTACTGTGCTTCTGTATCTGGGAAGGAGTCACATCTATTGTAATGTACTGTGCATCTATCTCTGGGAAGGAGTCACATCTATTGTAACGTACTGTGCTTCTGTTTCTGGGAAGGAGTCACATCTATTGTAACATACTGTGCATCTATCTCTGGGACGGAGTCACATCTATTGTAACGTACTGTGCATCTGTCTCTGGGACGGAGTCACATCTATTGTAACATACTGTGCATCTGTCTCTGGGACGGAGTCACATCTATTGTAACGTACTGTGCCTCTGTCTCTGGGAAGGAGTCACATTTATTGTAACATACTGTGCATCTACAGTATCTCTGGGAAGGAGTCACATTTATTGTAACATACTGTGCATCTACAGTATCTCTGGGAAGGAGTCACATCTATTGTAACATACTGTGCATCTGTCTCTGGGACGGAGTCACATCTATTGTAACGTACTGTGCGTCTGTCTCTGGGAAGGAGTCACATCTATTGTAACTTACTGTGCCTCTGTCTCTGGGAAGGAGTCACATCTATTGTAACGTACTGTGCATCTATCTCTGGGAAGGAGTCACATCTATTGTAACATACTGTGCATCTGTCTCTGGGACGGAGTCACATCTATTGTAACGTACTGTGCGTCTGTCTCTGGGAAGGAGTCACATCTATTGTAACTTACTGTGCCTCTGTCTCTGGGAAGGAGTCACATCTATTGTAACGTACTGTGCATCTATCTCTGGGAAGAAGTCACATCTATTGTAACCCTTATACAGAAATTGTTACAATGTTATCTTGGTGCAAAATCCCACAGATGGGTTATCAGCTAAACGCTGTAACAGTGACAGTGACATGATGTGAGGAGGGGATAGAGGCAACCAGAGGCCACAGACTGAGAGTTATATAGTGGGAGGAGCAGGGTCCCCAGCAGCACAGAGTATATCAGGAGATGAGTGATGTGTCAGTGAGTACAGGGCTGCATGTGACAGGGGCAGTGACATGATGTAAGGAGGGGAATGGAGGCAGCAGGAAGCCACAGATTGAGAGTTATATAGTGGGAGGAGCAGTTTCCCAGTTTCCCCAGCAGCACAGAGTATATCAGGAGATGAGTGATGTGTCAGTGAGGACAGGGCTGCATGTGACAGGGGCAGTGACATGATGTGAGGAGGGGAATGGAGGCAGCAGGAAGCCACAGACTGAGAGTTATATAGTGGAAGAAGCAGGGTCCCCAGCAGCACAGAGTATATCAGGAGATGAGTGATGCGTCAGTGAGGACAGGGCTGCATGTGACAGAGGCAGTGACATGATGTGAGGAGGGGAATGGAGGCAGCAGGAAGCCACAGACTGAGAGTTATATAGTGGGAGGAGCAGGGTCTCCAGCAGCACAGAGTATATCAGGAGATGAGTGATGTGTCAGTGAGGACAGGGCTGCATGTGACAGTGACATGATGTGAGGAGGGGAATGGAGGCAGCAGGAAGCCACAGACTGAGAGTTATATAGTGGGAGCTGCAGGGTCCCCAGCAGCACAGAGTATATCAGGAGATGAGCGATGTGTCAGTGAGTACAGGGCTGCATGTGACAGGGGCAGTGACATGATGTGAGGAGGGGAATGGGTTGGTTCTATATCGGAGGGGCTGAAGGGACCTTGTGACGTATTGAGGGGAGGAGCTACGTCACCAGGGGGAGGAGCTACGAGCGTACAGGGTACCCGAAAAGTACCCTCGCGGGCTCGCTTCGCTCGCCACGCTTCGGGCACGGTGGCTCGCTCCGCTCCGCTTCGCTCACCACCTAATTACTAAAGGTAATAGTTGGTGGCGTGGATAGTAGAGGAACTATCCCGCTGGCCTAGCTCCTCCCCCTTGCGTCGTAACTCCTCCCCCTTACGGAAAAGGTCCCTTAGCCCACTTGATTCTAGCATCTACCGAGGGGAATGGAGGCAGCAGGAAGCCACAGACTGAGAGTTATATAGTGGGAGGAGCATGGCACCCAGCAGCACAGAGTATATCAGGAGATGAGTGATGTGTCAGTGAGGACAGAACTGCATGTGACAGGGGCAGTGACATGATGTGAGGAGGGGAATGGAGGCAGCAGGAAGCCACAGACTGAGAGTTATAGAGTGGGAGGAGGAGGGTCACCAGCAGCACAGAGTATATCAGGAGATGAGTGATGTGTCAGTGATGACAGGGCTGCATGTGACAGGGGCAGTGACATGATGTGAGGAGGGGAATGGAGAAAGCAGGAAGTCACAGACTGAGAGTTATATAGTGGGAGGAGCAGGGTCCTCAGCAGCACAGAGTATATCAGGAGATGAGTGATGTGTCAGTGAGGACAGGGCTGCATGTGACAGGGGCAGTGACATGATGTGAGGAGGGGAATGGAGGCTGCAGGAAGCCACAGACTGAGAGTTATATAGTGGGAGGAGCAGGGTCCCCAGCAGCACAGAGTATATCAGGAGATAAGTGATGTGTCAGTGAGGACAGGGCTGCATGTGACAGGGGCAGTGACATGATGTGAGGAGGGGAACGGAGGCAGCAGAAAGCCACAGACTGAGAGTTATATAGTGGGAGGAGCAGTGTCCCCAGCAGCACAGAGTATATCAGGAGATGAGTGATGTGTCAGTGAGGACAGGGCTGCATGTGACAGGGGCAGTGACATGATGTGAGGAGGGGAACGGAGGCAGCAGGAAGTCACAGACTGAGAGTTATATAGTGGGAGGAGCAGGGTCTCCAGCGGCACAGAGTATATCAGGAGATGAGTGAGGTGTCAGTGAGGACAGGGCTGCATGTGACAGGGGCAGTGACATGATGTGAGGAGGGG
Source organism: Pseudophryne corroboree (assembly GCF_028390025.1). Classification (NCBI taxonomy): domain Eukaryota; kingdom Metazoa; phylum Chordata; class Amphibia; order Anura; family Myobatrachidae; genus Pseudophryne; species Pseudophryne corroboree. Next base: position 1,041,490,894 of record NC_086445.1, read on the forward strand.
AATGGAGGCAGCAGGAAGCCACAGACTGAGAGTTATATAGTGGGAGGAGCAGGGTCCCCAGCAGCACAGAGTATATCAGGAGAAGAGTGATGTGTCAGTGAGGACAGGGCTGCATGTCACAGGGGCAGTGACATGATGTGAGGGGAATGGAGGCAGCAGGAAGCCACAGACTGAGAGTTATTTAGTGGGAGGAGCAGTGTCCCCAGCAGCACAGAGTATATCAGGAGATGAGTGATGTGTCAGTGAGGACAGGGCTGCATGTGACAGGGGCAGTGACATGATGTGAGGAGCGGAATGGGGGCAGCAGGAAGCCACAGACTGAGAGTTATATAGTGGGAGGAGCAGGGTCCCCCAGCAGCACAGAGTATATCAGGAGATGAGTGATGTGTCAGTGAGGACAGGGCTGCATGTGACAGGGGCAGTGACATGGTGTGAGGAGGGGAATGGAGGCTGCAGGAAGCCACAGACTGAGAGTTATATAGTGGGAGGAGCAGGGTCCCCAGCAGCACAGAGTATATCAGGAGATTAGTGATGTGTCAGTGAGGACAGGGCTGCATGTGACAGGGGCAGTGACATGGTGTGAGGAGGGGAATGGAGGTAGCAGGAAGCCACAGATTGATTTATATAGTGGAAGGAGCAGGGTGTGTCAGTGAGGACAGGGCTGTGATGTGCTGTATGGAACTACATCAGCTATGTGTTGCAAATAGGCTACAATGGTCTCTCGCCATCTTCCAAAATTGGTAAATATTGCAGCATTGCATTCCCCATAGAAACCTATAATACCCCTTTCACACCAGCACCTCTGAACACGGGTTATTGGCACATGAACGCGCATAACCCGTGCTGATGTGCGGTATGAAAGGGTACCGGGCTGAAATACAGGGTCCAGTGACCCGGTATTTCAATCCTGCTGTTGAGCAGGGTTGAACCCGCGTTCAACCCGGCTCGCTGTGCGGGTGAACGGGAGCCGGGTCAATGCGTCCCTGCTCCCGTTCACTCTATATGTATAGGCGGCGCTTGGAGATCATGTAATCTCTTGCGCCGCCCCTGCCGCGTCACCGCTGACGTCAGCAACCCGGCAATATGCCGGGCTACTGACTGCGGTATGCAAGGCGTCTTACCCGGGAATGTCCCTGCATGATCCCGGGACCGTATTCCCGGGTAAGACCCTGCATTTTTGGTCTGAAAGGGGTATTTGTGGAGGGAATATCGGAGATATCTGCTACGGTACCTCTGTGATACATTCAGGGGATACTTAATATTTGCAGGCATCCCCCATAATGGGTGTTTTCAGGGATTAAGACCCAAATATACAATGATAAAAGGGCCCCTGAGTTGGATATTAAATGACGAGCAGGATCCTCCGTCAGCTCAGTAGAGATGTGCGGTCCCTGGCGCTCTGACACGTGAATTTGAAGGTGTCATGCAAACTTCAGTATTCAGACATTAAAATCATTTACATCATACAGTATTTCTCCTCACTGGGTGTAACAGTAATAAATCAGTAAAGTTCTCCTATGCTGCGGGCTGCGCAGGGTTAAACGCCCCCCCTCTCTCCGGCATGTGGGAAGCGAATCTCCTGATATAACCAGCTATTAACCAGAGAACGGAATGTGATTTAATGAGGTGGCCTGATCCGCTGTGAATGCATTAACACCTGGACCCTCCAGCTAGAGTGCGGCTGCGGACACTCAGCCATGCAGCTGCCTCGCAGGGACCCGCGTCTACTCCAGCAAGAGTAAATAACACATCTATTACGTCTGGCAAAAAAACAAACAGAACCCGGGGATGTGGACCAGCGGGATGATAAATAACGGTCCTCGATCTACACCTGCTCCTAACGCATCGCTCCCCCTCCCCATCCTGCGGGGGACGCGCGGGTCACCGTCCTCAGCTCCCCGCGTTCCCCCCCACTTTTAGGGGGAAAAAACAATAACTTATTAATAATCAGGATTTAATAATAATGTTTTTACACTTTACTAGAGTCACTTTTTTATTGTTTACTTTCTATACCAATATTATTCTAACTGAGAGATGGCATACAGATGTCTAGTATAAATTAAATATTGGCTCATCTGCTTTTTAATTAAATGTAGCAATTTATCACCACGGGGCATGATCACAGTTTTAATCTATTTGAAATAACACACTACACTTAGGGCAGTACGGATGTGTTCTATTCCCACCATGGCCCTAACTGTGTGGAGTTTGTATATTCTCCCCATACTTGTGTGGGTTTCCTCCGGGTACTCCGCTTTCCTCCCACAATCCAAAAATATACTGGTAGGTTAATTGGATCCCAACATAAATTTAAACCTGGTGACTGTGTGTGTGTATAAATGTTCTAAGGAGTATAGAGTGTAAGCTCCACTGGGGCAGGGACTGATGTCAATGGCCAAATGTTCTCTGTACAGCGCTGCGGAATATGTGTGCGCTATATAAATAACTGATAATAAATAATACACTTTAGTACATGCTATTTCCAAATGCAAGTTGCTCAATCCACTTCATACATATTACAACAGGTGCGTGCACGGGAGGGGTTAATCTAGACAAGAAAAGACACAAGTTTCCCCCAGCTCTCCGCATTAAGGGGGTTATTCAGAGATAGACGCAGCCGCTACTTTCACATGGGGGGTGTCGACGCTGAGTTAGGTGGGCGTGGTCTGGACAACGCAAGCATGTCTGGATCGTTTTTGGGGCAGCTGTGTGACATCACACGCAGCCACTAAGAGAAACAAAATGGCGCCGGACTGCCTGCTAGCACAGCCAGGCTGCGCAGGTAGGGGTCATCCTCTAAGTGATGCTTTCGCAATTAAATTGCGAACGCATCATGGGACAGCAACACACACAGCATGTAAGTAAATGGACGCAGATCTTGCTGCGATGCAGCAACTTACGTCCATCTCTGAAAACCCCCCTAAGTCAGCGAGAAAGGCCTGGGTTCTATAAGATAATAGCATGCAGAGAGCTCATTTACAGACACATGCACATAGGTGATACGCCACCTGTCATATCAACACGCCTCTGGTCCTAACTCTAAGCAGGACGAGCCCCCACACCGGGCCATACATAACATTCCTGTGTATTTATATAGAAAGCTAACTTACCAGGAGGTAACCCAATATCCTCTAATATGGCACTACAAGGACCAGCATTCCCTCCAGTTATTGATATGCAAAATGGAATTTATTTGCCCATCGCAGGCGCGCGTTAGAGTTGGGTCATCTAGACAAGACGTGACATTTTATAGCACTGTACCCATGTGTAATGTGTCGTACAGAACTCGCTCACTCCTCGTGCTGGTATAAAACATGGGCATGTGGGTGAATATCCGCAATATTCTCCATGCACACAATGCAGGGGGTAATTCCAAGTTGATCGCAGCAGGAAAATTTTTAGCAGTTGGGCAAAACCATGTGCACTGCAGGGGAGGCAGATATAACATGTGCAGAGAAAGATAGATTTGGATGGGGTGAGTTCAATCTGCAATCTAAATTGCAGTGTAAAAATAAAGCAGCCAGTATTTACCCTGCACAGAAACAAAATAACCCACCCAAATCTAACTCTCTCTGCAAATGTTATATCTGCCTCCCCTGCAGTGCACATGGGCCCTCATTCCGAGTTGTTCGCTCTGTAATTTTCTTTGCATCGCAGCGATTTTCCGCTAATTGCGCATGCGCAATGTCCGCAGTGCGACTGCGCCAAGTAAATTTGCTATGCAGTTAGGTATTTTACTCACGGCATTACGAGGTTTTTTCTTCGTTCTGGTGATCGGAGTGTGATTGACAGGAAGTGGGTGTTTCTGGGCGCAAACTGGCCGTTTTATGGGAGTGTGTGAAAAAACGCTACCGTTTCTGGGAAAAACGCGGGAGTGGCTGGAGAAACGGAGGAGTGTCTGGGCGAACGCTGGGTGTGTTTGTGACGTCAAACCAGGAACGACAAGCACTGAACTGATCGCACTGGAAGAGTAAGTCTCGAGCTACTCAGAAACTGCAAAGATAAATCTTTTCGCAATATTGCGAATACTTCGTTCGCAATTCTGCTAAGCCAAGATTCACTCCCAGAGGGCGGCGGCTTAGCGTGTGCACTGCTGCGAAAAGCGGCTAGCGAGCGAACAACTCGGAATGAGGGCCCTGGTTTTGCCCAACTGCTAAAAAATGTCCTGCTGCGATCAACTTGGAATTACCCCCGCAGTACGGCTGACTGGTGCTGAACGCGGAATCTGCCCCATTTTGGTAATCAGTGAACCTAATAACTAGAGTTGTACTGTCAGGAGCCAGTTAACCTAACAGGATATATTTGGAGTGTGGAGGAAACCGGAGTACCCGGAGGAAACCCACGCAAGTATGGGGAGAACATACAAACTCCACACAGTTAGGGCCATGGTGGAAATTGAACCCATGACCTCAATGCTGTGAGGCAGTAATGCTAACCATTACATAATCGTACTGCCCTCATGAAGATATTAAGGAGCGTGTTTATCAAATCGCCAAAAAAATTAAATAAAAGCCCTGCAGTACTTTCTATTCAGCTCATTGCGGAGATATTGCTCCGCTCTCCAGATACATGCTCGGTAGGTGTGAGCGGTAGCATTACCGTATTGCCAACTGGTTGTGGTCTCTACTGCACATAAGGCTTCCCGGTGCACATTTAAAATGGACTGATGTGATTGGCCAAATATTCTCTGCAAGAAGCGCTGCGGAATATGTGTGCGCTGTAGAAATAACTGGTAGTAAATTAAAAAATAAAATAAGTAAATAAATCTGTTAGTTCCATCCCCAGATGGCGATAGCGAGGGCGGCAGGCTGTGAAGGAAACTATAGGGAGTTATTTTCTGCCCCCGTCCCCCTAGCACCACTTTGTCTTTGGGGTAGGTTATATGGTAAATATGCCCCATAGTACTGATGTCACTGCCAGATACTGTACGGTAATGTTATTTCTCTGCATAGACCCACTCAGAGTTCCCTTGTTCTGTATCTTGGCTGTAATACAATATAACACATATAAAAGTTTACAGTTAATGAGTATTTAAAGTAATAGTCCATCTCTGTGAACTTTTTTAAATGTGCAAATGGGATGATTGGGTGTGCACTCAAATATGGCTTTTATGTTGCAGAACCAAAGTCAGACACCTCACACTCACAAAGCCCTCACCCAGTCTCTGACCTCATCTCCCTCCCTCCCACTGCGCTCTACAAATGCATGCCATGATCTGCTTCCTACCACTGGAACTCTCTCCCTAATAGGGAGTCCCTATTAGACTTGCCACCTCTCTACAAAACATCAAACGGGTTCTCAAAACCCACTTCTCTATCCTGTTCTTGGTTGCAGGGTAGATAACAGAGAGTTGTGGTAAATGGAGTGCATTCACAGGAGCGAAGTGTTACCAGTGGAGTACACCAGGGATCTGTACTTGGACCAGTGCTTTTTACTATCTTTATTGGTGACATTGCAAATGGCATTAAAGGGAAAGTATGCCTTTTTGCAGATGACACAAAGGTATGCAACAGGGTAGACACACCAGGTGGGGTAAAACAAATGATTGATGATCTAGGTAGACTAGAGGAATGGTCAAGAGTCTGGCAATTACAGTTTAATGCCGAAAAATGCAAAATCATGCACTTGGGTTTCAAAAATCCAAAGGCTAAATCTAGTATTAATGACACTATACTGGGAACTACTGAGGAGGAAAAGGATCTAGGAGTCACTATTTCAGGTGACATAAAGGATAAATATAGTATTAATGGCGCTATACTGGAAACTACTGAGGAGGAAAGGGATCTAGGAGTCACTATCTCAGGTGACATAAAGGATAAATATAGTATTAATGGCACTATACTGGCAGCTACTGAGGAGGAAAGGGATCTAGGAGTCACTATTTCAGGTGACATAAAGGATAAATATAGTATTAATGGCACTATACTGGGAACTACTGAGGAGGAAAGGGATCTAGGAGTCACTATTTCAGGTGACATAAAGGATGAATATAGTATTAATAGCACTATACTGGAAACTACTGAGGAGGAAAGGGATCTAGGAGTCACTATTTCAGGTGACAAAGGATAAATATAGTATTAATGGCACTATACTGGGAACTACTGAGGAGGAAAGGGATCTAGGAGTCACTATCTCAGGTGACAAAGGATAAATATAGTATTAATGGCACTATACTGGGAACTACTGAGGAGGAAAGGGATCTAGGAGTCACTATTTCAGGTGACATAAAGGATAAATATAGTATTAATGGCACTATACTGGGAACTACTGAGGAGGAAAGGGATCTAGGAGTCACTATCTCAGGTGACAAAGGATAAATATAGTATTAATGGCACTATACTGGAACTACTGAGGAGGAAAGGGATCTAGGAGTCACTATCTCAGGTGACATAAAGGATGAATATAGTATTAATAGCACTATACAGGAAACTACAGAGAAGGAAAGGGATCTAGGAGTCACTATTTCAGGTGACATAAAGGATGAATATAGTATTAATAGCACTATACTGGAAACTACTGAGGAGGAAAGGGATCTAGGAGTCACTATTTCAGGTGACATAAAGGATAAATATAGTATTAATGTCACTATACTGGAAACTAATGAGGAGGAAAGGGATCTAGGAGTCACTATCTCAGGTGACATAAAGGATAAATATAGTATTAATGGCACTATACTGGGAACTACTGAGGAGGAAAGGGATCTAGGAGTCACTATCTCAGGTGACATAAAGGATGAATATAGTATTAATAGCACTATACTGGAAACTACTGAGGAGGAAAGGGATCTAGGAGTCACTATTTCAGGTGACATAAAGGATAAATATAGTATTAATGTCACTATACTGGAAACTAATGAGGAGGAAAGGGATCTAGGAGTCACTATCTCAGGTGACATAAAGGATAAATATAGTATTAATGGCACTATACTGGAAACTACTGAGGAGGAAAGGGATCTAGGAGTTACTATTTCAGGTGACAAAGGATAAATATAGTATTAATGGCACTATACTGGGAACTACTGAGGAGGAAAGGGATCTAGGAGTCACTATCTCAGGTGACATAAAGGATAAATATAGTATTAATGGTACTATACTGGAAACTACTGAGGAGGAAAGGGATCTAGGAGTTACTATTTCAGTTGACATAAAGGCTAAATATAGTATTAATGGCACTATACTGGGAACTACTGAGGAGGAAAGGGATCTAGGAGTCACTATTTCAGGTGATATAAAGGATAAATATAGTATTAATGGCTCTATACTGGGAACTACTGAGGAGGAAAGGGATCTAGGAGTCACTATTTCAGGTGACATAAAGGATAAATATAGTATTAATGGCACTATACTGGAAACTACTGAGGAGGAAAGGGATCTAGGAGTCACTATTTCAGGTGACATAAAGGCTAAATATAGTATTAATGGCTCTATACTGGGAACTACTGAGGAGGAAAGGGATCTAGGAGTCACTATCTCAGATGACATAAAGGATAAATATAGTATTAATGGCACTATACTGGGAACTACTGAGGAGGAAAGGGATCTAGGAGTCACTATTTCAGGTGACATAAAGGCTAAATACAGGTTGAGTCTCCCTTATCCAAAATGCTTGGGACCAGAGGTATTTTGGATATGGGATTTTTCCGTATTTTGGAATAACTGCATACCATAATGAGATATCATGGTGATGGGACCTAAGTCTAAGCACAGAATACATTTATGTTACATATACACCTTATACACGCAGCCTGAAGGTCATTTAATACAATATTTTTAATAACTTTGTGTATTAAACAAAGTTTGTGTACATTGAGCCATCAAAAAACAAAGGTTTCACTATTTCACTCTCACTCAAAAAAGTCCGTATTTCAGAATATTCCGTATTTCGGAATATTTGGATATGGGATACTCAACCTGTATAGTATTAATGGCACTATACTGGGAACTACTGAGGAGGAAAGGGATCTAGGAGTCACTATTTCAGGTGACATAAAGGATAAATATAGTATTAATGGCACTATACTGGAAACTACTGAGGGGGAAAGGGATCTAGGAGTCACTATTTCAGGTGACATAAAGGATAAATATAGTATTAATGGCACTATACTGGAAACTACTGAGGAGGAAAGGGATCTAGGAGTCACTATCTCAGGTGACATAAAGGATAAATATAGTATTAATGGCACTATACTGGGAACTACTGAGGAGGAAAGGGATCTAGGAGTCACTATTTCAGGTGACATAAAGGCAGGTAAGCAATGTAACACAGCAATGAGGAAGGCTAGTCAGATGCTTGGCTGCACTGGGAGAGGTATCAGCAGCAGAAAGAAAGAAGTAATAATAACACCACTGTATAGGTCATTGGTGCGGCCTCATCTAGAATACTGCGGTCAATTCTGGAGGCCATATCTTTAAAAGGATATTAATACATTAGAGAGTGTACAAAGAAGGGCAACTAAAATGGTGCATGGCCTACATCACAAAACATTCCCAGAAAGACTAAAACATCTTAACATGTATAGTTTGGAGCAGAGAAGGGATAGGGGGGACATGATAGAAACAGTGGCGTAAGTTCGTCCTAGACGCCCGGAGGCAATATAAATACAGGTGCCCCCCTATATAGAGGCAAAAAAATAAAATTTTATATATATATATATATATATATATATATATATATATACACATACACACACACACACACACACACACCACACCAATATTGATCCTGCAGGCTATATATATATAGGCAGAATGAGGGGTCATTGTATATATGAGGCGGGATGAGGCAGAATGGGGGTCATTGTATATATGACAAAAATGCAGATTTATTAAACGGGCATTGAAACGTTGCACTACTTCAATTGGTGTCAGTGTGCAAATCATTGGAGTGCCGCACCACCTCTATTTTGCTAAACTACTTTGCTGTGAGGGCACCCAATGTATTAGTCTATTATGTGGCTGTGCCAGACCCCTACCTCTATCTATATATACAAACATACATACAGTATACTGGCAGTGCACTTATACAGGGAGAAAGGGAGCATAGATGGATACCTTGTGTAGTGAAAGAAGGCTCTTCTCTCCTCCCCAATTACCGGAGGCAGAGCGCAATTAGGAAGTGGAATCCAAGGCAAGCGTGGTACCAGCTCTTAAACACCGCCTCGCACGTGTGTCCATCCATCCCGTCCCCCCCTTCCCCACAGCAGCGGGGCAACGGTAGCAGCAGCTCCTCTCCTACCTCCCACAGCAGGCGCGCACCAGCGTACTCTCCTGGGGTTTGCGCTGTGGTGGCGGCTTACAGGAATGAGTCAGTTCAGTGACGTAACTAGAAATTTTTCTCCCCCAAGCCAAAAAATTATTTCCCCCCCCCCTCCATAATTGGCAGTATAGAGTGTGTGGCTTCGTTGGGATGGGCGTGGCTTACCATAAAGGGGCGTGACATTGCAGGAAAAGACTGCGTTATACCCCAGTTTTCCAACCTGCACGCCCAGACGGGAAAGAAAAATAATCCTGATTCATGCCCCTTACATTATTTGTAATTTTTCCTCCTTATAGTAATGCCCAGTATACATTATGCCACATACTGCAATGGCCCTTAGACATTATGCCACACACAATAATGCACATGACACAATATGCACACACCATAATGCCCACGACACATTATGCCACACACCGTAATGCCCCCGACACATTATGACAGGAATCGCAATGCCCGTTATACATTATGCTACACACTGCAATGCCCCTGATACATTATACCACACACCGTAATGCCTGTGACACATTATGACAGGAATCACAATGCCCATTATACATTATGCTACACACTGCAATGCCCTTGATACATTATAGCACATACAATGTCTTTGACACAGTATAACACACACCACAATGAGCCTGAGACATTATACCACATATCACAATGCCCGCGATATAGTATACCATACACCGTAATGCCCGACACATTAGGACACACACCGCAATGTCCGTGATACATTATGCCACACACCGTAATGCCCATTACACATTAAGTTCTACAGTAAGGCTTCTAATTACTTTTAAATTACCTGCTCGTTGCCAGGGGTTTCATGCTCTTGGTTCCATGCACGGTGCCAGGGGTTTTCATGCTCAGGGTGTCATGCTTGTTGCCAGGGGTTTCATGCACTGGGTGTCATGCTCGTTGCCAGCGGTTCCATGCACGGTGCCAGGGGATTTCATGCTCAGGGTGTCATGCTCGTTGCCAGGGGGTTCATGCACTGGGTGTCATGCTCGTTGCTAGGGGGTAGTGCTTGTTGCTAGGGCCGTGCTCCCAGTGCCACATATGCCCCCAGTGCCAGATATTCCCCCACAGTGTCAGGTATATGCCTCCAGTGCCAGGTACATGCCCCCAGTGCCAAATATACCCCCCCTCCAGTGCCACATATGCCCCCTCAGTGCCTGCTCCCCCCAGTGCCAAATATTCCACCACAGTGCCACATATGCCCCCTCAGTGCCTACTCCCCCACAGTGCCAGCTATATGCCCCCAGTGCCTGATATTCCTCCACAGTGCCAGGCATATGCCCCCAGTGCCAGATATTCCCCCCACAGGGCCAGGTATATGCCCCCAGTGCCAGATCTTCCCCCACAGTGCCAGGTGTATGCCCCCAGTGCCAGATATTCCCCCACAGGGCCAGGTATATGCCCCCAGTGCCAGATCTTCCCCCCACAGTGCCAGGTATATGCCCCCAGTGCCAGATATTCCCCCACAGGGCCAGGTATATGCACCCAGTGCCAGGTATATGCCCCCAGTGCCAGATATTCCCCCACAGGGCCAGGTATATGCCCCCAGTGCCAGATCTTCCCCCACAGTGCCAGGTATATGCCCCCAGTGCCAAATATATCCCTCTCCCAAGTGCCACATATGCCCCCCGCCCCAGTGCCAGGTATATGCCCCCCAGTGCCAGGTATATGCCCCCCAGTGCCAGGTCTTCCCCCACAGTGCCAGGTATATGCCCCCCAGTGCCAGGTGTATGCCCCCCAGTGCCAGGTCTTCACCCCCAGTGCCAGGTATATGCCCCCCAGTGCCAGGTATATGCCCCCCAGTGCCAGGTCTTCCCCCACAGTGCCATGTATATGCCCCCCAGTGCCAGGTATATGCCCCCCAGTGCCAGGTCTTCCCCCCCAGTGCCAGGTATATGCCCCCCTCGTGCCAGGTATATGCCCCCCAGTGCCAGGTATATGCCCCCCAGTGCCTGCCCCCCCCCCCCTTGTGTTGGAGGGACACGGAGCGCATAGAGCGTCTCTCCTGTGTCCCTCCCTGGCTCTCTCCCCCGGCTGGTCTAATACAGGAAGTGCCGGTTCGTGAGCCAATCAGAGCTCACGAACGGCACTTCCTGTATTAGACCGCCGGGGGAGAGAGCCAGGGAGGGACACAGGAGAGACGCTCTATGCGCTCCGTGTCCCTCCAACACAGCAGGGAGGGAGACCGCAGATTGACATGCGGACGCTCGTCCGCATGTCAATCTGTGTAAAGTCAGTGGGCGCTGCGAGGCGCCCTCTTCAGGTTAGGAGCCCGGCGGCAGCCGACTCCGCTGCCTCCGGGACTTCCGCCCCTGGATAGAAACCAGAGGCGTAACTCTGGGAGGCAACAGAGTCATCTGCCGCCGGGCTCCTGCTCTAAAGGGGGGCACCTCTCCTCCCATTCTGTGACACCATTGAATTAAGTTAATTGATAGATCTTCCTCACTGGTTCCTGCACCTTACAACTCACACCCTTTTTATTATACTATAGATACACATTTTACAAGTGTCATACCCAGGATTAGAACCCACAACCTATTACACTGGAAGAAGACATCGTAGTGATTGTGCTATTTGCTCCTGTATAGGAAGTGTGAGAATTCTAACTATATGAAGCTACTTCTCTGACAATTACATGTAACTTCATATAGTTAGAATTCTCATGCTTCCTCTACAGGAGCAAATAACTCCATCAGTAAGGTGTCTGATGTCAGTATAACAGGTCATGGGTTCTAATTCTGGGTATGACTGCTAAGAAAATGTGACTGGAGGGGGGGAGGTTCAGGGGAAATTTGAGGAAACATTACATCACAGAAATGGTAGTGGTCAAGTGGAATAGCCTCCCATCAGAGGTGGTAGAGGGTAAGACAGTAGAGCAATGTAAATATGTATGGGATAGACATAAGGATCTCCTTACACAGAAATAAGGATCAAATAAGGTTTGAGGTAAAAATAAGGTAAAAAAGGGGCAGACTAGACGGGCCAAGTGGTTCTCATGTGCCGTCACATTCCATGTTTCTATGGTGACCCACCGCTCTACGCTCCTCGCTCACTGGAGATACAGCGTTCATGCTTAGTGCTAGCCCAGGTCTCTGATTACTAGAGAATTACCCACAAGCCTCTAATGTCCCATGCGACCGCGCCCCCATATATATAACATGTGTGCTCTGCTTTCTCTGAATTGTGTAAGTCATGTGGCCGCGGTCAATGAATGACCCTGAGACCGGGTCCTGTGTCCATTCACCGAAATCCTCTATGTACCTAGTTAACCCTTTCACTGCCCCGAGAAAGAACATTCCCATATTCCCATTAGTTCCTCTCTCTGCTGTGTCATGGTGCCGCGGATTTTATATGTGATTTACGTTAGCCGCAAATCTCCCATGTATTCCCAGTGAGGTCTCTGCAGGTAACAGCTGCAGATTATGACGGGCCTATTCAGTGCTGGGGGCTCAGCATCACTGGGCGGTAAGGCTGACCGTCACACCTGCGTGCCACCGCCATCCTCTGTATATAGAAGACAATCTAATGGAGGACCGCAAGTGGACCCAAATGCCTGTAGCATCCAATAACTTCCTTACTCTTTATACAGTAGTTTGTGGATTTATTTCGGCCTGCTGAACCCCCCTCCCCGGATCATTGCCGTGACACAGCCACTGCTCACTGGCCATAGAGGGACACATTCCTATTTCAGCCCAAAAATTTCACTCCATGGTGTAAATGTACTAAGATGGGAGTTCCATTTAAGATAGAATGTTGCCATAGCAACCAATCAGAATCTACTTCTCATTTATCTAGCACCTTCTAGAAGATAATACCTGGAATCTGATTGGTTGCTATGGGAAACATCCCATCTTAAGTTGAACTCCCATCTTAGTAAATTTACCCCCATATTGGATTTACTCTGATCCATAAGCAGAGAACACGCACAATTAGATTTATTATTTATTAGCAGTTTCTTATATAGCGCAGCATATTCCGTTGCGCTTTACAATTAGAACAACAGTAATAGAATAATACTGGGTAATAACAGACAGACATAGAGGTAGGAGGGCCCTGCTCGCAAGCTTACACTCTATTATGGTTCCACATCACGAGGTATAATTCATTCATTTTACTTAAAGGGGATATTACGTCTCATTTTATCTATGCAGATGTAGCCCAGGAATTAATGGAGAACGCAGCACACATTCTTCAGGTCCCTTCCCTCCTCCATGCCTAAGCTCCTGAGTCCATGGTCACTGATTAACCGCACAGGGTATGACCACTGTAAGGATGGGGAAGGGGGGAGGGGGAAAGACGTGGCTGTAATTCACACATTGGTGGTCATTCCGAGTTGATCGCTCGTTGCCGATTTTCGCAATGGAGCGATTAGGTGAAAAAATGGCAAAAATGCGCATGCGCATGGTACGCAGCGCGCATGCACTAAGTATTTTCACACAAAACTTAGTAGATTTACACAAGCTCGAGCGACGTTTTTTCTTTGCTCGAGTGATCGGAGTGTGATTGACAGGAAAGGGGTGTTTCTGGGCGGAAACTGGACGTTTTCAGGGAGCGTGCTGAAAAACGCAGGCGTGCCTGGTAAAAACGCAGGAGTCAAGAAAAAAACAAAACAAAGAAGGTAACCACAGCCATTAATTTCCGGCAACTGGTAGATTGTGATATGGATATCACGTATTATCTATAATCTTTTTTATATTTTCGCAAAGCTTCTAAATTTTCACGCAGATACTCCTTAAATCTTATTTTATGTGTTATCTAATAAAAATGGTTTTATCAGTATTAATAAATTACACTGCCACCCTCTGAATTAGAGTGCTCCCAAAAAAGAGTCTACTTTCCAAACACTTCTTTGTTTTGGTTTTTTCTTGACTGTTTAAATTTGACTCTTGGGAGCACCACTGAAAGCAACAATTATTGGTATTAGGATTAATTATCCACATACCCCTAGTTGCTATATGTAGAAGCAATTCAGGGATAATTCAGTTTTTCAGAGGCTACTATTTATCAGATTGAGGACTTGTGCGGTTCCCAATACTTTTCCTTCAAAAACGCAGGAGTGGCTGGAGAAACGGGGGAGTGGCTGGCCGAACGCAGGGCGTGTTTGTGACGTCAAACCAGGAACTAAACGGACTGAGGTGATCGCAATCTAGGAGTAGGTCTGGAGCTACTCAGAAACAGCATGAAAATATCTAGTAGCAGTTCTGCTAATCTTTTGTTCGCAATTCTGCTAAGCTAAGATACACTCCCAGAGGGCGGCGGCCTAGCGTGTACAATGCTGCTAAAAGCAGCTCGCGAGCGAACAACTCGGAATGACCACCGTTGTACCTACGTTATTCTTCTAACCTCACTGTATTGCTGTCTCTGTAGTCTTGTGATCCAGGACTATCATCACTGTCCACCTGTACCTCACGCAGGTCAGGATTTCAGGATTTCCTTATGTGGAATTGATGATTTAATAGAGGCCACTATAATTAGAATATAAACCAGAAAAAAGTTGTAAGAACAGTAATTAACATTGTGTCCGTGTGAAACGGATTGTGGCAGTTAACACACAGACACACTGTCCAATATTATACAGTATATACCTGTGTACGGGTGTAGTATGGTATGCCGGCGGTCGGGCTCCCAGCGACCAGCATACCGGCGCCGGGAGCCCGACCGCCGGCATACCGACAGTGTGGCAAGCGCAAATGAGCCCCTTGCGGGCTCGTTGTGCTCGCCACGCTGCGGGCACGGTGGCACGCTACGCGCGCCACGCTATTTTATTCTCCCTCCAGGGGGATCGTGGACCCCCACGAGGGAGAATAAGTGTCGGCATGCCGGCTGTCGGGATCCCGGCGCCGGTATACTGTGCGCCGGGATCCCGACAGCCGGCATACTGATGACCACCCCTGTGTACACTTTGTCGTGCCTCCGATCTGTTGTATAGATTTGTATGAATAATCTCTAACGGCGACTGACTCCTAAATGAAATATAACAATATACACACCTCCTGTTCTTATGGGGCTGCCCCCTGTCCTACCCACGGGCCACAGTGTCCCACGGCGGAGGAAAGTTGGGGGGGGGTGAGCATTGTCACATCCACATCCTGATGGCGCCCACCTGCAATGAGGCCACGCCCCCTGTAATACCGACCCAGCTGCCCCGTCCCGCATGGGGCAGCCAGAAAGTCGGTAAGTATGAGGTATTCCCATGGCTGAAGGGGCGCACAGGATGGTACCTACCCTCAGTCCTTCTCCAGCGGCAGCTGGTAATATAGGGGCAGATGTATTAACCTGGAGAAGGCATAAGGAAGTGATAAACCAGTGATATGTGCAAGGTGATAAAGGCACCAGCCAATTAGCTCCAATATGTAAATTAACAGTTAGGATCTGATTGGCTGGTGCCTTTATCACCTTGCACATATCACTGGTTTATCACTTCCTCATGCCTTCTCCAGGTTAATACATCTGCCCCATAAAGAGGAAACACGTGTTTTCCACGGCTAATATATAACTGATGTAAGAAGATGTGTGTGTACAGGCCAGAGGATGTAGCAGAGACTCCGTACACACCAGCCTTACAGCTAGTAGAATCCCAGTAACTTAAACAGTGGACTATTTTTATTGAAGATAAAGCTGTACTCACTGTTATACACGCTGGTGGAAGGAGCGGAGTACAGCTCACCAGCCAGTGAGTGTTTGTAAGTGACGGATAGCGGTGCAGGATGCTGTAACAGTGTCTAAAACAGCAGGTTACCGCAGGTCTCACTGGAGCTGGATGGAAGACTGCTGACTCATACTGCGTCCCAAGATGGCTCCGCACAAGATCAGTAGTAGCCTCGGCTGCCATCTTGGTACATGGAATGAAGCTTCCCTGGAGGAGTAGGAAACTGGAGTCTGCAGTAGTGTACTCCACTTTCAATACTATCTTTGATTGACTATTAAACACGTTGTTTTCTGCTGGACCCCTCAGTGCATACTTGTCTATTCTCCCAGAACATCTGAGAGGCTCCCAAACTTCAGGGGGCCCCATGAACTCCCGGGAGAGAAGGTCACCCTCCACGTCCCGCCCACTATAGGGTGAAATAGACAGGATGTGGGCTATGATGACACCCCCTATAGTGGCCATGTGAATCTCTCTTCCAGTACACCCCAGAGGGGAGAAGGAAGGGGCGGGCGAGCGCCCGATGACAAAGGGTTTATCACCAGGAAATCCTTCTGAAGCCATAAATATGTCACTGACACAGAAGAAAATACTGTACAGTGACTAGGGCGACCTTTATTGTGTCGCGCTGAGAGCCTGGATCATGACATGAGGTGTGACCACAACATTTGGGGAAGGGAGGCGCCCACATCACGGAGGGGTCACACCCTTGAAGATGCTGGTCTGCCACACCCCAAGTGATGTCACTGGGATTCCTGCCAAGTCCACTCCCCTTTAATGTAGGCCACACTCTCTTTTTAGGGGCGCACGCTTCCGGCATGCAGGGGGAGTGCGCATCGGGTATCATGTAAGGGGACATTTCACGCTGGAAATAATTACAAGAGTCCTTGTTCATTAAAGTAGATATGTTACTGAGAATTGCTTCCAGGCAGTGCACTGTGCAGGACAGGAGAAGTGGTACTGTGCAGTTAGTTACCCATGTACATAATGAGAGCAGCATGTATTAGTTACACTGGATACACAGGACAGTTGATGAGTAGTATACAGGGCAGAGGAAGTGGTACTGTGCAGTTACCCATGTACATAATGAGAGCAGCATGTATTAGTTACACTGGATACACAGGACAGTTGGTAATAGTATACAGGGCAGAGGAAGTGGTACTGTGCAGTTACCCATGTACATAATGAAAGCAGCATGTATTATGCTGCATTCACACCGCAAATGCCGGGTCCTACCCGGTAAGACAAACGTGTACTTACCGGGTGGGATCCGGCATTTGCGCTCCGTTGCAGGCTTCCCGACCCGGCAATATACCGGGTCGGTTGCCATGACAACGGAGGCCGCCGCAGCAGGGGCGGGGGTGGAGGCGGCGTCGGGAGATGAGCTCATCTCCAGCGCCGCCTCTCCCTATCTTGTGAATGGGAACCGTGTCGCATCGACACGGCTCCCATTCACACCGCACCTGACCCGGTAATCAACCCGGGTAAAACCCTTCTTTTTTACCGGGTTGATTTACCGGGTCAGGCGACCCGCTAAATCGCCCAGTGTGCTTTCACATCGCACACTGACCCGGTTCGACACGGCAATATGCCGTGTCGGTACCGGGTTATTTGTGCGATGTGAAAGGGGTATTAGTTACACTGGATACACAGGACAGTTGGTGAATAGTATACAGGGCAGGAGAAGTGGTACTGTGCAGTTACCCATGTACATAATGAGAACAGCATGTATTAGTTACACTGGATACACAGGACAGTTGATGAGTAGTATACAGGGCAGAGGAAGTGGTACTGTGCAGTTACCCATGTACATAATGAGAGCAACATGTATTAGTTACACTGGATACACAGGACAGTTGGTGAATAGTATACAGGGCAGAGGAAGTGGTACTGTGCAGTTACCCATGTACATAATGAGAGCAGCATGTATTAATTACACTGGATACACAGGACAGTTGGTGAATAGTATACAAGGCAGGAGAAGTGGTACTGTGCAGTTACCCATGTACATAATGAGAGCAGCATGTATTAGTTACACTGGATACACAGGACAGTTGGTGAATAGTATACAGGGCAGGAGAAGTGGTACTGTGCAGTTACCCCTGTACATAATGAGAGCAGCATGTATTAGTTACACTGGATACACAGGACAGTTGGTGAATACAGGGCAGAGGAAGTGGTACTGTGCAGTTACCCATGTACATAATGAGAGCAGCATGTATTAATTACACTGGATACACTGGACAGTTGGTGAATACAGGGCAGAGGAAGTGGTACTGTGCAGTTACCCATGTACATAATGAGAGCAGCATGTATTAGTTACACTGGATACACAGGACAGTTGGTGGATAGTATACAGGGCAGGGGAAGTGGTACTGTGCAGTTACCCATGTACATAATGAGAGCAGCATGTATTAGTTACACTGGATACACAGGACAGTTGGTGGATAGTATACAGGGCAGGAGAAGTGGTACTGTGCAGTTACCTATGTACATAACGAGAGCTGCATGTATTAGTTACACTGGATACACAGGACAGTTGGTGAATAGTATACAGGGCAGGAGAAGTGGTACTGTGCAGTTACCTATGTACATAACGAGAGCTGCATGTATTCGTTACACTGGATACACAGGACAGTTGGTGAATAGTATACAGGGAAGGAGAAGTGGTACTGTGCAGTTACCCATGTACATAATGAGACAAGCATGTATTAGTTACACTGGATACACAGGACAGTTGGTGAATAGTATACAGGACAGGAGAAGTGGTACTGTGCAGTTACCCATATACATAATGAGAGCAGCATGTATTAGTTACACTGGATACACAGGACAGTTGGTGAGTAGTATACAGGGCAGGAGAAGTGGTACTGGGCAGTTACCCATGTACATAACGAGAGCAGCATGTACTAGTTACACTGGATACATAGGACAGTTGGTGAATAGTATACAGGGCAGTAGAAGTGGTACTGTGCAGTTACCCATGTACATAATGAGAGCAGCATGTATTAGTTACACTGGATACACAGGACAGTTGGTGAATAGTATACAGGGCAGGGGAAGTGGTACTGTGCAGTTACCCATATACATAACGAGAGCAGCATGTATTAGTTACACTGGATACACAGGACAGTTGGTGAATAGTATACAGGGCAGGGGAAGTGGTACTGTGCAGTTACCCATATACATAACGAGAGCAGCATGTACTAGTTACACTGGATACACAGGACAGTTGGTGAGTAGTATACAGGGCAGGAGAAGTGGTACTGTGCAGTTACCCATATACATAATGAGAGCAGCGTGTATTAGTTACACGGGATACACAGGACAGTTGGTGAGTAGTATACAGGGCAGGAGAAGTGGTACTGTGCAGTTACCCATATACATAATGAGAGCAGCATGTATTAGTTACACTGGATACACAGGACAGTTGGTGAATAGCATACAGGGCAGGAGAAGTGGTACTGTGCAGTTACCCATATACATAATGAGAGCAGCATGTATTAGTTACACTGGATACACAGGACAGTTGGTGAGTAGTATACAGGGCAGGAGAAGTGGTACTGGGCAGTTACCCATGTACATAACGAGAGCAGCATGTATTAGTTATACGGGATACACAGGACAGTTGGTGAGTAGTATACAGGGCAGGAGAAGTTGTACTGTGCAGTTACCCATGTACATAATGAGAGCAGCGTGTATTAGTTACACGGGATACACAGGACAGTTGGTGAGTAGTATACAGGGCAGGAGAAGTGGTACTGTGCAGTTACCTATGTACATAATGAGAACAGCACGTATTAGTTACACTGGATACACAGGACAGTTGGTGAATAGTATACAGTGCAGGAGAAGTGGTACTGTGCAGTTACCCATGTACATAATGAGTGCAGCGTGTATTAGTTACACTGGATACACAGGACAGTTGGTGAATAGTATGCAGGACAGGAGAAGTGGTACTGTGCAGTTACCCATGTACATAATGAGAACAGCGTGTATTAGTTATACGGGATACACAGGACAGTTGGTGAATAGTATACAGGGCAGGAGAAGTGGTACTGTGCAGTTACCCATGTACATAATGAGAGCAGCATGTATTAGTTACACTGGATACACAGGACAGTTGGTGAATAGTATACAGGGCATGAGAAGTGGTACTGTGCAGTTACCCATGTACATAATGAGAGCAGCATGTATTAGTTACACTGGATACACAGGACAGTTGGTGAATAGCATACAGGGCAGGAGAAGTGGTACTGGGCAGTTACCCATGTACATAACGAGAGCAGCATGTATTAGTTACACTGGATACACAGGACAGTTGGTGAATAGTATACAGGGCAGGAGAAGTGGTACTGTGCAGTTACCCATGTACATAATGAGAGCAGCATGTATTAATTACACTGGATACACAGGACAGTTGGTGAGTAGTATACAGGGCAGGAGAAGTGGTACTGTGCAGTTACCCAAGTACATAATGAGAGCAGCATGTATTAGTTATACGGGATACACAGGACAGTTGGTGAATAGTATACAGGGCAGGAGAAGTGGTACTGTGCAGTTACCCATGTACATAATGAGAGCAGCATGTATTAGTTACACTGGATACACAGGACAGTTGGTGAATAGTATACAGGGCAGGGGAAGTGGTACTGTGCAGTTACCCATATACATAACGAGAGCAGCATGTACTAGTTACACTGGATACACAGGACAGTTGGTGAATAGTAAACAGGGCAGGAGAAGTGGTACTGGGCAGTTACCTATGTACATAATGAGAGCAGCATATATTAATTACACCCGATACACAGGACAGTTGGTGAATAGTATACAGGGCAGGAGAAGTGGTACTGGGCAGTTACCCATGTACATAACGAGAGCAGCATGTACTAGTTACACTGGATACACAGGACAGTTGGTGAATAGTATACAGGGCAGGAGAAGTGGTACTGTGCAGTTACCCATGTACATAATGAGAGCAGCATGTATTAATTACACTGGATACACAGGACAGTTGGTGAGTAGTATACAGGGCAGGAGAAGTGGTACTGTGCAGTTACCCATGTACATAATGAGAGCAGCATGTATTAGTTATACGGGATACACATGACAGTTGGTGAATAGTATACAGGGCAGGAGAAGTGGTACTGTGCAGTTACCCATGTACATAATGAGAGCAGCATGTATTATTTACACTGGATACACAGGACAGTTGGTGAATAGTATACAGGGCAGGAGAAGTGGTACTGGGCAGTTACCTATGTACATAATGAGAGCAGCATGTATTAATTACACCCGATACACCGGACAGTTGGTGAATAGTATACAGGGCAGGAGAAGTGGTACTGTGCAGTTACCCATGTGCATAATGAGAGCAGCATGTATTAATTACACTGGATACAAAGGACAGTTGGTGAATAGTATACATGGCAGGAGAAGTTGTACTGTGCAGTTACCTATGTACATAATGAGAGCAGCGTGTATTAGTTACACTGGATACACAGGACAGTTGGTGAATAGTATACAGGGCAGGAGAAGTTGTACTGTGCAGTTACCTATGTACATAATGAGAGCAGCATGTATTAGTTACACTGGATACACAGGACAGTTGGTGAATAGTATACAGGGCAGGAGAAGTGGTACTGTGCAGTTACCCATGTACACAATGAGAGCAGCATGTATTAGTTACACTGGATACACAGGACAGTTGGTGAATAGTATACAGGGCAGGAGAAGTGGTACTGGGCAGTTACCTATGTACATAACGAGAGCTGCATTTATTAGTTACACTGGATACACAGGACAGTTGATGAATAGTATACAGGGCAGGAGATGTTGTACTGTGCAGTTACCCATGTACATAATGAGAGCAGCGTGTATTAGATACACTGGATACACAGGACAGTTGGTGAATAGTATACAGGGCAGGAGAAGTGGTACTGTGCAGTTACCCATGTACATAATGAGAGCAGTATGTATTAATTACACTGGATACACAGGACAGTTGGTGAATAGTATAATACAGGACAGGAGAAGTGGCACTGTGCAGTTACCCATGTACATAATGAGAGCAGCATGTATTAGTTACACTGGATACACAGGACAGTTGGTGAATACAGGGCAGGAGAAGTGGTACTGTGCAGTTACCCATGTACATAATGAGAGCAGCATGTATTAGTTACACTGGATACACAGGACAGTTGGTGAATAGTATACAGGACAGGAGAAGTGGTACTGTGCAGTTACCCATGTACATAATGAGAGCAGCATGTATTAGTTACACTGGATACACAGGACAGTTGGTGAATAGTATACAGGACAGGAGAAGTGGTACTGTGCAGTTACCCATGTACATAATGAGAGCAGCATGTATTAGTTACACTGGATACACAGGACAGTTGGTGAATAGTATACAGGGCAGGAGAAGTTGTACTGTGCAGTTACCCATGTACATAATGAGAGCAGCATGTATTCGTTACACTGGATACACAGGACAGTTGGTGAATAGTATACAGGGCAGGAGAAGTGGTACTGTGCAGTTACCCATGTACATAATGAGAACAGCATGTATTAATTACACTGGATACACAGGACAGCTGGTGAATAGTATACAGGGCAGGAGAAGTGGTACTGTGCAGTTACCCATGTTCATAATGAGAACAGCATGTATTAATTACACAGGATACACAGGACAGTTGATGAATATTATACAGGGCAGGAGAAGTGGTACTGTGCAGTTACCCATGTACATAACGAGAGCAGCATGTATTAGTTACACTGGATACACAGGACAGTTGGTGAATAGTATACAGGGCAGGAGAAGTTGTACTGTGCAGTTACCCATGTACATAATGAGAGCAACATTTATTAGTTACACTGGATACACAGGACAGTTGGTGAATAGTATACAGGGCAGGAGAAGTGGTACTGTGCAGTTACCCATGTACATAATGAGAGCAGCATTTATTAGTTACACTGGATACACAGGACAGTTGGTGAATAGTATACAGGGCAGGAGAAGTGGTACTGGGCAGTAACCCATGTACATAATGAGAGCAGCATGTATTAGTTACACTGGATACACAGGACAGTTGGCGAACACAGGGCAGGAGAAGTGGTACTGTGCAGTTACCTGTGTACATAATGAGAGCAGCATGTATTAGTTATACGGGATACACAGGACAGTTGGTGAATTGTATACAGGGCAGGAGAAGTGGTACTGGGCAGTTACCCATGTACATAACGAGAGCAGCATGTATTAATTACACTGGGTACACAGGACAGTTGGTGAATTGTATACAGGGCAGGAGAAGTGGTACTGGGCAGTTACCCATGTACGTAACGAGAGCAGCATTTATTAGTTACACTGGATACACAGGACAGTTTCTGAATAGTATAGAGGGCAGGAGAAGTGGTACTGTGCAGTTACCCATGTACATAATGAGAGCAGCGTGTATTAGTTACACTGGATACACAGGACAGTTGGTGAATAGTATACAGGGCAGGAGAAGTTGTACTGTGCAGTTACCCATGTACATAATGAGAGCAGCGTGTATTAGTTACACGGGATACACAGGACAGTTGGTGAGTAGTATACAGGGCAGGAGAAGTGGTACTGTGCAGTTACCCATGTACATAATGAGAGCAGCGTGTATTAATTACACTGGATACACAGGACAGTTGGTGAGTAGTATACAGGGCAGGAGAAGTGGTACTGTGCAGTTACCCATATACATAATGAGAGCAGCGTGTATTAGTTACACGGGATACACAGGACAGTTGGTGAGTAGTATACAGGGCAGGAGAAGTGGTACTGTGCAGTTACCCATGTACATAATGAGAGCAGCATGTATTAGTTACACTGGATACACAGGACAGTTGGTGAATAGCATACAGGGCAGGAGAAGTGGTACTGTGCAGTTACCCATATACATAATGAGAGCAGCATGTATTAGTTACACTGGATACACAGGACAGTTGGTGAGTAGTATACAGGGCAGGAGAAGTGGTACTGGGCAGTTACCCATGTACATAACGAGAGCAGCATGTACTAGTTACACTGGATACATAGGACAGCTGGTGAATAGTATACAGGGCAGTAGAAGTGGTACTGTGCAGTTACCCATGTACATAATGAGAGCAGCATGTATTAGTTATACGGGATACACAGGACAGTTGGTGAATAGTATACAGGGCAGGAGAAGTGGTACTGTGCAGTTACCCATGTACATAATGAGAGCAGCATGTATTAGTTACACTGGATACACAGGACAGTTGGTGAATAGTATACAGGGCAGGGGAAGTGGTACTGTGCAGTTACCCATATACATAACGAGAGCAGCATGTACTAGTTACACTGGATACACAGGACAGTTGGTGAATAGTATACAGGGCAGGAGAAGTGGTACTGTGCAGTTACCCATGTACATAATGAGAGCAGCATGTATTATTTACACTGGATACACAGGACAGTTGGTGAATAGTATACAGGGCAGGAGAAGTGGTACTGGGCAGTTACCTATGTACATAATGAGAGCAGCATGTATTAATTACACCCGATACACAGGACAGTTGGTGAATAGTATACAAGGCAGGAGAAGTGGTACTGGGCAGTTACCCATGTACATAACGAGAGCAGCATGTACTAGTTACACTGGATACACAGGACAGTTGGTGAATAGTATACAGGGCAGGAGAAGTGGTACTGTGCAGTTACCCATGTACATAATGAGAGCAGCATGTATTAATTACACTGGATACAAAGGACAGTTGGTGAATAGTATACATGGCAGGAGAAGTTGTACTGTGCATAATGAGAGCAGCGTGTATTAGTTACACTGGATACACAGGACAGTTGGTGAGTAGTATACAGGGCAGGAGAAGTGGTACTGTGCAGTTACCCATGTACATAATGAGAGCAGCATGTATTAGTTATACGGGATACACCGGACAGTTGGTGAATAGTATACAGGGCAGGAGAAGTGGTACTGTGCAGTTACCCATGTACATAATGAGAGCAGCATGTATTAGTTACACTGGATACACAGGACAGTTGGTGAATAGTATACAGGGCAGGAGAAGTGGTACTGGGCAGTTACCTATGTACATAATGAGAGCAGCATGTATTAATTACACCCGATACACCGGACAGTTGGTGAATAGTATACAGGCCAGGAGAAGTGGTACTGTGCAGCTACCCATGTGCATAATGAGAGCAGCATGTATTAATTACACTGGATACAAAGGACAGTTGGTGAATAGTATACATGGCAGGAGAAGTTGTACTGTGCAGTTACCTATGTACATAATGAGAGCAGCGTGTATTAGTTACACTGGATACACAGGACAGTTGGTGAATAGTATACAGGGCAGGAGAAGTTGTACTGTGCAGTTACCTATGTACATAATGAGAGCAGCATGTATTAGTTACACTGGATACACAGGACAGTTGGTGAGTAGTATACAGGGCAGGAGAAGTGGTACTGTGCAGTTACCTATGTACATAATAAGAACAGCACGTATTAGTTACACTGGATACACAGGACAGTTGGTGAATAGTATACAGGGCAGGAGAAGTGGTACTGTGCAGTTACCCATGTACATAATGAGAGCAGCGTGTATTAGTTACACTGGATACACAGGACAGTTGGTGAATAGTATGCAGGGCAGGAGAAGTGGTACTGTGCAGTTACCCATGTACATAATGAGAACAGCGTGTATTAGTTATACGGGATACACAGGACAGTTGGTGAATAGTATACAGGGCAGGAGAAGTGGTACTGTGCAGTTACCCATGTACATAATGAGAGCAGCATGTATTAGATACACTGGATACACAGGACAGTTGGTGAGTAGTATACAGGGCAGGAGAAGTGGTACTGGGCAGTTACCCATGTACATAATGAGAGCAGCGTGTATTAGTTACACTGGATACACAGGACAGTTGGTGAATAGTATACAGGGCAGGAGAAGTTGTACTGTGCAGTTACCTATGTACATAATGAGAGCAGCATGTATTAATTACACTGGATACACAGGGCAGTTGGTAAATAGTATACAGGGCAGGAGAAGTGGTACTGTGCAGTTACCCATGTACATAATGAGAACAGCATGTATTAGTTACACTGGATACACAGGACAGTTGGTGAGTAGTATACAGGGCAGGAGAAGTTGTACTGGGCAGTTACCCATGTACATAATGAGAGCAGCATGTATTAGTTACACTGGATACACAGGACAGTTGGTGAATAGTATACAGGGCAGGAGAAGTGGTACTGTGCAGTTACCCATGTACATAATGAGAGCAGCATGTATTAGTTACACTGGATACACAGGACAGTTGATGAATAGTATACAGGGCAGGAGAAGTGGTACTGTGCAGTTACCCATGTACATAATGAGAGCAGCGTGTATTAGTTACACTGGATACACAGGGCAGTTGGTGAATACAGGGCAGGAGAAGTGGTACTGTGCAGTTACCCATGTACATAATGAGAGCAGCATGTATTAGTTACACTGGATATACAGGACAGTTGGTGAATAGTATACAGGGCAGGAGAGGTGGTACTGTGCAGTTACCCATGTACATAATGAGAGCAGCATGAATTAGTTACACTGGATACACAGGACAGTTGATGAATAGTATACAGGGCAGGAGAAGTGGTACTGGGCAGTTACCCATGTACATAATGAGAGCAGCATGTATTAGTTACACGGGATACACAGGACAGTTGGTGGATAGTATACAGGGCAGGGAAGTGGTACTGTGCAGTTACCCATGTACATAATGAGAGCAGCATGTATTAATTGCACGGGATACACAGGACAGTTGGTGAATACAGGGCAGGAGAAGTGGTACTGTGCAGTTACCCATGTACATAATGAGAGCAGCATGTATTAGTTACACGGGATACACAGGACAGTTGGTGGATAGTATACAGGGCAGGGAAGTGGTACTGTGCAGTTACCCATGTACATAATGAGAGCAGCATGTATTAATTACACTGGATACAAAGGACAGTTGGTGAGTAGTATACAGGGCAGGAGAAGTGGTACTGTGCAGTTACCCATGTACATAATGAGAGCAGCATGTATTAGTTATACGGGATACACAGGACAGTTGGTGAATAGTATACAGGGCAGGAGAAGTGGTACTGTGCAGTTACCCATGTACATAATGAGAGCAGCATGTATTAGTTACACTGGATACACAGGACAGTTGGTGAATAGTATACAGGGCAGGGGAAGTGGTACTGTGCAGTTACCCATATACATAACGAGAGCAGCATGTACTAGTTACACTGGATACACAGGACAGTTGGTGAATAGTATACAGGACAGGAGAAGTGGTACTGTGCAGTTACCCATGTACATAATGAGAGCAGCATGTATTATTTACACTGGATACACAGGACAGTTGGTGAATAGTATACAGGGCAGGAGAAGTGGTACTGGGCAGTTACCTATGTACATAATGAGAGCAGCATGTATTAATTACACCCGATACACCGGACAGTTGGTGAATAGTATACAGGGCAGGAGAAGTGGTACTGTGCAGTTACCCATGTGCATAATGAGAGCAGCATGTATTAATTACACTGGATACAAAGGACAGTTGGTGAATAGTATACATGGCAGGAGAAGTTGTACTGTGCAGTTACCTATGTACATAATGAGAGCAGCGTGTATTAGTTACACTGGATACACAGGACAGTTGGTGAATAGTATACAGGGCAGGAGAAGTTGTACTGTGCAGTTACCTATGTACATAATGAGAGCAGCATGTATTAGTTACACTGGATACACAGGACAGTTGGTGAGTAGTATACAGGGCAGGAGAAGTGGTACTGTGCAGTTACCTATGTACATAATAAGAACAGCACGTATTAGTTACACTGGATACACAGGACAGTTGGTGAATAGTATACAGGGCAGGAGAAGTGGTACTGTGCAGTTACCCATGTACATAATGAGAGCAGCGTGTATTAGTTACACTGGATACACAGGACAGTTGGTGAATAGTATACAGGGCAGGAGAAGTTGTACTGTGCAGTTACCTATGTACATAATGAGAGCAGCATGTATTAATTACACTGGATACACAGGGCAGTTGGTAAATAGTATACAGGGCAGGAGAAGTGGTACTGTGCAGTTACCCATGTACATAATGAGAACAGCATGTATTAGTTACACTGGATACACAGGACAGTTGGTGAATAGTATACAGGGCAGGAGAAGTGGTACTGTCCAGTTACCCATATACATAATGAGAGCAGCATGTATTAGTTACAGTACACTGGATACACAGGACAGTCGGTGAATAGTATACAGGGCAGGAGAAGTTGTACTGTGCAGTTACCCATATACATAATGAGAGCAGCGTGTATTAGTTACACTGGATACGCAGGACAGTTGGTGAATACAGGGCAGGAGAAGTTGTACTGTGCAGTTACCCATGTACATAATGAGAGCAGCATGTATTAGTTACACTGGATACACAGGACAGTTGGTGAGTAGTATACAGGGCAGGAGAAGTTGTACTGGGCAGTTACCCATGTACATAATGAGAGCAGCGTGTATTAGTTACACTGGATACACAGGACAGTTGATGAATAGTATACAGGGCAGGAGAAGTGGTACTGTGCAGTTACCCATGTACATAATGAGAGCAGCATGTATTAGTTACACTGGATACACAGGACAGTTGGTGAATACAGGGCAGGAGAAGTGGTACTGTGCAGTTACCCATGTACATAACGAGAGCAGCATGTATTAATTACACTGGATACACAGGATAGTTGGTGAATAGTATACAGGGCAGGAGAAGTGGTACTGTGCAGTTACCCATGTACATAATGAGAGCAGCATGTATTAATTACACTGGATACACAGGATAGTTGGTGAATAGTATACAGGGCAGGAGAAGTGGTACTGGGCAGTTACCCATGTACATAATGAGAGCAGCATGTATTCGTTACACTGGATACACAAGACAGTTGGTGAATAGTATACAGGGCAGGAGAAGTGGTACTGTGCAGTTACCCATGTACATAATGAGAGCAGCGTGTATTAGTTACACTGGATACACAGGGCAGTTGGTGAATACAGGGCAGGAGAAGTGGTACTGTGCAGTTACCCATGTACATAATGAGAGCAGCATGTATTAGTTACACTGGATACACAGGACAGTTGGTGAATACAGGGCAGGAGAAGTGGTACTGGGCAGTTACCCATGTACATAATGAGAGCAGCATGTATTAGTTACACGGGATACACAGGACAGTTGGTGGATAGTATACAGGGCAGGGAAGTGGTACTGTGCAGTTACCCATGTACATAATGAGAGCAGCATGTATTAATTGCACGGGATACACAGGACAGTTGGTGAATACAGGGCAGGAGAAGTGGTACTGGGCAGTTACCTATGTACATAATGAGAGCAGCATGTATTAGTTACACTGGATACACAGGACAGTTGGTGAATAGTATACAGGGCAGGTGAAGTGGTACTGTGCAGTTACCCATGTACATAATGAGAGCAGCATGTATTAGTTACACTGGATACACAGGACAGTTGGTGAATACAGGGCAGGAGAAGTGGTACTGTGCAGTTACCCATGTACATAACGAGAGCAGCATGTATGAGTTACACTGGATACACAAGACAGTTGGTGAATAGTATACAGGGCAGGAGAAGTGGTACTGTGCAGTTACCCATGTACATAACGAGAGCAGCATGTACTAGTTACACTGGATACACAGGACAGTTGGTGAATAGTATACAGGACAGGAGAAGTGGTACTGTGCAGTTACCCATGTACATAATGAGAGCAGCATATATTAGTTACACTGGATACATAGGACAGTTGGTGAATAGTATACAGGACAGGAGAAGTGGTACTGTGCAGTTACCCATGTACATAATGAGAGCAGCATGTATTAATTACACTGGATACACAGGACAGTTGGTGAATACAGGGCAGGAGAAGTGGTACTGTGCAGTTACCCATGTACATAACGAGAGCAGCATGTATTAATTACACTGGATACACAGGACAGTTGGTGAATAGTATACAGGGCAGGAGAAGTTGTACTGTGCAGTTACCCATGTACATAACGAGAGCAGCATGTATTAGTTACACTGGATACACAGGACAGTTGGTGAATAGTATACAGGGCAGGAGAAGTGGTACTGTGCAGTTACCCATGTACATAATGAGAGCAGCGTGTATTAGTTACACTGGATACGCAGGACAGTTCACGAATAGTATACAGGGCAGGAGAAGTTGTACTGTGCAGTTACCCATGTACATAATGAGAGCAGCATGTATTAGTTACACTGGATACACAGGACAGTTGGTGAATAGTATACAGGGCAGGAGAAGTGGTACTGGGCAGTTACCCATATACATAATGAGAACAGCATGTATTAGTTACACTGGATACACAGGACAGTTGATGAATAGTATACAGGGCAGGAGAAGTGGTACTGTGCAGTTACCCATGTACATAATGAGAGCAGCATGTATTAGTTACACGGGATACACAGGACAGTTGGTGGATAGTATACAGGGCAGGGAAGTGGTACTGTGCAGTTACCCATGTACATAATGAGAGCAGCATGTATTAATTGCACGGGATACACAGGACAGTTGGTGAATACAGGGCAGGAGAAGTGGTACTGTGCAGTTACCCATGTACATAATGAGAGCAGCATGTATTAGTTACACTGGATACACAGGACAGTTGGTGAATAGTATACAGGACAGGAGAAGTGGTACTGTGCAGTTACCCATGTACATAATGAGAGCAGCATGTATTAATTGCACGGGATACACAGGACAGTTGGTGAATACAGGGCAGGAGAAGTGGTACTGTGCAGTTACCCATGTACATAACGAGAGCAGCATGTATTAATTACACTGGATACACAGGACAGTTGGTGAATAGTATACAGGGCAGGAGAAGTGGTACTGTGCAGTTACCCATGTACATAATGAGAGCAGCATGTATTAGTTACACTGGATACACAGGACAGTTGGTGAATAGTATACAGGGCAGGAGAAGTGGTACTGGGCAGTTACCTATGTACATAATGAGAGCAGCATGTATTAATTACACCCGATACACCGGACAGTTGGTGAATAGTATACAGGGCAGGAGAAGTGGTACTGTGCAGTTACCCATGTGCATAATGAGAGCAGCATGTATTAATTACACTGGATACAAAGGACAGTTGGTGAATACAGGGCAGGAGAAGTGGTACTGTGCAGTTACTCATGTGCATAATGAGAGCAGCATGTATTAATTACACGGGATACACAGGACAGTTGGTGAATAGTATACAGGGCAGGAGAAGTTGTACTGTGCAGTTACCCATGTACATAATGAGAGCAGCATGTATTAGTTACACTGGATACACAGGACAGTTGGTGGATAGTATACAGGGCAGGAGAAGTGGTACTGTGCAGTTACCCATGTACATAATGAGAGCAGCATGTATTAGTTACACTGGATACACAGGACAGTTGGTGAGTAGTATACAGGGCAGGAGAAGTGGTACTGTGCAGTTACCTATGTACATAATGAGAGCAGCATGTATTAGTTACACTGGATACACAGGACAGTTGATGAATAGTATACAGGGCAGGAGAAGTGGTACTGTGCAGTTACCCATGTACATAATGAGAACAGCATGTATTAGTTACACTGGATACACAGGACAGTTGGTGAGTAGTATACAGGGCAGGAGAAGTTGTACTGGGCAGTTACCCATGTACATAATGAGAGCAGCATGTATTAGTTACACTGGATACACAGGACAGTTGGTGAATAGTATACAGGGCAGGAGAAGTGGTACTGTGCAGTTACCCATGTACATAATGAGAGCAGCATGTATTAGTTACACTGGATACACAGGACAGTTGATGAATAGTATACAGGGCAGGAGAAGTGGTACTGTGCAGTTACCCATGTACATAATGAGAGCAGCGTGTATTAGTTACACTGGATACACAGGGCAGTTGGTGAATACAGGGCAGGAGAAGTGGTACTGTGCAGTTACCCATGTACATAATGAGAGCAGCATGTATTAGTTACACTGGATATACAGGACAGTTGGTGAATAGTATACAGGGCAGGAGAGGTGGTACTGTGCAGTTACCCATGTACATAATGAGAGCAGCATGAATTAGTTACACTGGATACACAGGACAGTTGATGAATAGTATACAGGGCAGGAGAAGTGGTACTGGGCAGTTACCCATGTACATAATGAGAGCAGCATGTATTAGTTACACGGGATACACAGGACAGTTGGTGGATAGTATACAGGGCAGGGAAGTGGTACTGTGCAGTTACCCATGTACATAATGAGAGCAGCATGTATTAATTGCACGGGATACACAGGACAGTTGGTGAATACAGGGCAGGAGAAGTGGTACTGTGCAGTTACCCATGTACATAATGAGAGCAGCATGTATTAGTTACACGGGATACACAGGACAGTTGGTGGATAGTATACAGGGCAGGGAAGTGGTACTGTGCAGTTACCCATGTACATAATGAGAGCAGCATGTATTAATTACACTGGATACAAAGGACAGTTGGTGAGTAGTATACAGGGCAGGAGAAGTGGTACTGTGCAGTTACCCATGTACATAATGAGAGCAGCATGTATTAGTTATACGGGATACACAGGACAGTTGGTGAATAGTATACAGGGCAGGAGAAGTGGTACTGTGCAGTTACCCATGTACATAATGAGAGCAGCATGTATTAGTTACACTGGATACACAGGACAGTTGGTGAATAGTATACAGGGCAGGGGAAGTGGTACTGTGCAGTTACCCATATACATAACGAGAGCAGCATGTACTAGTTACACTGGATACACAGGACAGTTGGTGAATAGTATACAGGACAGGAGAAGTGGTACTGTGCAGTTACCCATGTACATAATGAGAGCAGCATGTATTATTTACACTGGATACACAGGACAGTTGGTGAATAGTATACAGGGCAGGAGAAGTGGTACTGGGCAGTTACCTATGTACATAATGAGAGCAGCATGTATTAATTACACCCGATACACCGGACAGTTGGTGAATAGTATACAGGGCAGGAGAAGTGGTACTGTGCAGTTACCCATGTGCATAATGAGAGCAGCATGTATTAATTACACTGGATACAAAGGACAGTTGGTGAATAGTATACATGGCAGGAGAAGTTGTACTGTGCAGTTACCTATGTACATAATGAGAGCAGCGTGTATTAGTTACACTGGATACACAGGACAGTTGGTGAATAGTATACAGGGCAGGAGAAGTTGTACTGTGCAGTTACCTATGTACATAATGAGAGCAGCATGTATTAGTTACACTGGATACACAGGACAGTTGGTGAGTAGTATACAGGGCAGGAGAAGTGGTACTGTGCAGTTACCTATGTACATAATAAGAACAGCACGTATTAGTTACACTGGATACACAGGACAGTTGGTGAATAGTATACAGGGCAGGAGAAGTGGTACTGTGCAGTTACCCATGTACATAATGAGAGCAGCGTGTATTAGTTACACTGGATACACAGGACAGTTGGTGAATAGTATACAGGGCAGGAGAAGTTGTACTGTGCAGTTACCTATGTACATAATGAGAGCAGCATGTATTAATTACACTGGATACACAGGGCAGTTGGTAAATAGTATACAGGGCAGGAGAAGTGGTACTGTGCAGTTACCCATGTACATAATGAGAACAGCATGTATTAGTTACACTGGATACACAGGACAGTTGGTGAATAGTATACAGGGCAGGAGAAGTGGTACTGTCCAGTTACCCATATACATAATGAGAGCAGCATGTATTAGTTACAGTACACTGGATACACAGGACAGTCGGTGAATAGTATACAGGGCAGGAGAAGTTGTACTGTGCAGTTACCCATATACATAATGAGAGCAGCGTGTATTAGTTACACTGGATACGCAGGACAGTTGGTGAATACAGGGCAGGAGAAGTTGTACTGTGCAGTTACCCATGTACATAATGAGAGCAGCATGTATTAGTTACACTGGATACACAGGACAGTTGGTGAGTAGTATACAGGGCAGGAGAAGTTGTACTGGGCAGTTACCCATGTACATAATGGGAGCAGCATGTATTAGTTACACTGGATACACAGGACAGTTGGTGAATAGTATACAGGGCAGGAGAAGTGGTACTGTGCAGTTACCTATGTACATAATGAGAGCAGCATGTATTAATTACACTGGATACACAGGACAGTTGGTGAATAGTATACAGGGCAGGAGAAGTGGTACTGTGCAGTTACCCATGTACATAATGAGAGCAGCATGTATTAGTTACACTGGATACACAGGACAGTTGATGAATAGTATACAGGGCAGGAGAAGTGGTACTGTGCAGTTACCCATGTACATAATGAGAGCAGCATGTATTAGTTACACTGGATACACAGGACAGTTGGTGAATACAGGGCAGGAGAAGTGGTACTGTGCAGTTACCCATGTACATAACGAGAGCAGCATGTATTAATTACACTGGATACACAGGATAGTTGGTGAATAGTATACAGGGCAGGAGAAGTGGTACTGTGCAGTTACCCATGTACATAATGAGAGCAGCATGTATTAATTACACTGGATACACAGGATAGTTGGTGAATAGTATACAGGGCAGGAGAAGTGGTACTGGGCAGTTACCCATGTACATAATGAGAGCAGCATGTATTCGTTACACTGGATACACAAGACAGTTGGTGAATAGTATACAGGGCAGGAGAAGTGGTACTGTGCAGTTACCCATGTACATAATGAGAGCAGCGTGTATTAGTTACACTGGATACACAGGGCAGTTGGTGAATACAGGGCAGGAGAAGTGGTACTGTGCAGTTACCCATGTACATAATGAGAGCAGCATGTATTAGTTACACTGGATACACAGGACAGTTGGTGAATACAGGGCAGGAGAAGTGGTACTGGGCAGTTACCCATGTACATAATGAGAGCAGCATGTATTAGTTACACGGGATACACAGGACAGTTGGTGGATAGTATACAGGGCAGGGAAGTGGTACTGTGCAGTTACCCATGTACATAATGAGAGCAGCATGTATTAATTGCACGGGATACACAGGACAGTTGGTGAATACAGGGCAGGAGAAGTGGTACTGGGCAGTTACCTATGTACATAATGAGAGCAGCATGTATTAGTTACACTGGATACACAGGACAGTTGGTGAATAGTATACAGGGCAGGTGAAGTGGTACTGTGCAGTTACCCATGTACATAATGAGAGCAGCATGTATTAGTTACACTGGATACACAGGACAGTTGGTGAATACAGGGCAGGAGAAGTGGTACTGTGCAGTTACCCATGTACATAACGAGAGCAGCATGTATGAGTTACACTGGATACACAAGACAGTTGGTGAATAGTATACAGGGCAGGAGAAGTGGTACTGTGCAGTTACCCATGTACATAACGAGAGCAGCATGTACTAGTTACACTGGATACACAGGACAGTTGGTGAATAGTATACAGGACAGGAGAAGTGGTACTGTGCAGTTACCCATGTACATAATGAGAGCAGCATATATTAGTTACACTGGATACATAGGACAGTTGGTGAATAGTATACAGGACAGGAGAAGTGGTACTGTGCAGTTACCCATGTACATAATGAGAGCAGCATGTATTAATTACACTGGATACACAGGACAGTTGGTGAATACAGGGCAGGAGAAGTGGTACTGTGCAGTTACCCATGTACATAACGAGAGCAGCATGTATTAATTACACTGGATACACAGGACAGTTGGTGAATAGTATACAGGGCAGGAGAAGTTGTACTGTGCAGTTACCCATGTACATAACGAGAGCAGCATGTATTAGTTACACTGGATACACAGGACAGTTGGTGAATAGTATACAGGGCAGGAGAAGTGGTACTGTGCAGTTACCCATGTACATAATGAGAGCAGCGTGTATTAGTTACACTGGATACGCAGGACAGTTCACGAATAGTATACAGGGCAGGAGAAGTTGTACTGTGCAGTTACCCATGTACATAATGAGAGCAGCATGTATTAGTTACACTGGATACACAGGACAGTTGGTGAATAGTATACAGGGCAGGAGAAGTGGTACTGGGCAGTTACCCATATACATAATGAGAACAGCATGTATTAGTTACACTGGATACACAGGACAGTTGATGAATAGTATACAGGGCAGGAGAAGTGGTACTGTGCAGTTACCCATGTACATAATGAGAGCAGCATGTATTAGTTACACGGGATACACAGGACAGTTGGTGGATAGTATACAGGGCAGGGAAGTGGTACTGTGCAGTTACCCATGTACATAATGAGAGCAGCATGTATTAATTGCACGGGATACACAGGACAGTTGGTGAATACAGGGCAGGAGAAGTGGTACTGTGCAGTTACCCATGTACATAATGAGAGCAGCATGTATTAGTTACACTGGATACACAGGACAGTTGGTGAATAGTATACAGGACAGGAGAAGTGGTACTGTGCAGTTACCCATGTACATAATGAGAGCAGCATGTATTAATTGCACGGGATACACAGGACAGTTGGTGAATACAGGGCAGGAGAAGTGGTACTGTGCAGTTACCCATGTACATAACGAGAGCAGCATGTATTAATTACACTGGATACACAGGACAGTTGGTGAATAGTATACAGGGCAGGAGAAGTGGTACTGTGCAGTTACCCATGTACATAATGAGAGCAGCATGTATTAGTTACACTGGATACACAGGACAGTTGGTGAATAGTATACAGGGCAGGAGAAGTGGTACTGGGCAGTTACCTATGTACATAATGAGAGCAGCATGTATTAATTACACCCGATACACCGGACAGTTGGTGAATAGTATACAGGGCAGGAGAAGTGGTACTGTGCAGTTACCCATGTGCATAATGAGAGCAGCATGTATTAATTACACTGGATACAAAGGACAGTTGGTGAATACAGGGCAGGAGAAGTGGTACTGTGCAGTTACTCATGTGCATAATGAGAGCAGCATGTATTAATTACACGGGATACACAGGACAGTTGGTGAATAGTATACAGGGCAGGAGAAGTTGTACTGTGCAGTTACCCATGTACATAATGAGAGCAGCATGTATTAGTTACACTGGATACACAGGACAGTTGGTGGATAGTATACAGGGCAGGAGAAGTGGTACTGTGCAGTTACCCATGTACATAATGAGAGCAGCATGTATTAGTTACACTGGATACACAGGACAGTTGGTGAGTAGTATACAGGGCAGGAGAAGTTGTACTGTGCAGTTACCCATGTACATAATGAGAGCAGCGTGTATTAGTTACACTGGATACACAGGACAGTTGGTGATTAGTATACAGGGCAGGAGAAGTGGTACTGTGCAGTTACCCATGTACATAATGAGAGCAGCATGTATTAGTTACACTGGATACACAGGACAGTTGGTGAATAGTATACAGGGCAGGAGAAGTGGTACTGTGCAGTTACCTATGTACATAATGAGAGCAGCATGTATTAGTTACACTGGATACACAGGACAGTTGATGAATAGTATACAGGGCAGGAGAAGTGGTACTGTGCAGTTACCCATGTACATAATGAGAGCAGCATGTATTAGTTACACTGGATACACAGGACAGTTAGTGAATAGTATACAGGGCAGGAGAAGTGGTACTGTGCAGTTACCCATGTACATAATGAGAGCAGCATTTATTAGTTACACTGGATACACAGGACAGTTGGTGAATAGTATACAGGGCATGAGAAGTGGTACTGTGCAGTTACCCATGTACATAATGAGAGCAGCATGTATTAGTTACACTGGATACACAGGACAGTTGGTGAATACAGGGCAGGAGAAGTGGTACTGTGCAGTTACCCATGTACATAATGAGACCAGCATGTATTAGTTACACTGGATACACAGGACAGTTGGTGAATAGTATACAGGGCAGGAGAAGTGGTACTGTGCAGTTACCTATGCACATAATGAGAGCAGCATGTATTAGTTACAGGGGATACACAGGACAGTTGGTGAATAGTATACAGGGCAGTAGAAGTGGTACTGTGCAGTTACCCATATACATAATGAGAGCAGCGTGTATTAGTTACACTGGATACACAGGGCAGTTGGTGAATACAGGGCAGGAGAAGTGGTACTGTGCAGTAACCCATGTACATAATGAGACCAGCATGTATTAGTTACACTGGATACACAGGACAGTTGGTGAATAGTATACAGGGCAGAGGAAGTGGTACTGTGCAGTTACCTATGTACATAATGAGAGCAGCATGTATTAGTTACACTGGATACACAGGACAGTTGGTGAATAGTATACAGGGCAGGAGAAGTGGTACTGTGCAGTAACCCATGTACATAATGAGACCAGCATGTATTAGTTACACTGGATACACAGGACAGTTGGTGAATAGTATACAGGGCAGAGGAAGTGGTACTGTGCAGTTACCCATGTACATAATGAGAGCAGCATGTATTAATAGCACGGGATACACAGGACAGTTGGTGAATACAGGGCAGGAGAAGTGGTACTGTGCAGTTACCCATGTACATAATGAGAGCAGCATGTATTAGTTACACTGGATACACAGGACAGTTGGTGAATACAGGGCAGGGGAAGTGGTACTGTGCAGTTACCCATGTACATAATGAGAGCAGCATGTATTAGTTACACTGGATACACAGGACAGTTGGTGGATAGTATATAGGGCAGAGGAAATTGTACTGTGCAGTTACCCATGTACATAATGAGAGCAGCGTGTATTAGTTACACTGGATACACAGGACAGTTGATGAATAGTATACAGGGCAGGAGAAGTGGTACTGTGCAGTTACCTATGTACATAATGAGAGCAGCATGTATTAGTTACACTGGATACACAGGGCAGTTGGCGAATACAGGGCAGGAGAAGTGGTACTGTGCAGTTACCTATGTACATAATGAGAGCAGCATGTATTAGTTACACTGGATACACAGGACAGTTGGTGAATAGTATACAGGGCAGGAGAAGTGGTACTGTGCAGTTATCTATGTACATAATGAGAGCAGCATGTATTAGTTACACTGGATACACAGGACAGTTGGTGAATAGTATACAGGGCAGGAGAAGTGGTACTGGGCAGTTACCCATATACATAATGAGAACAGCATGTATTAGTTACACTGGATACACAGGACAGTTGATGAATAGTATACAGGGCAGGAGAAGTGGTACTGTGCAGTTACCCATATACATAATGAGAGCAGCATGTATTAGTTACACGGGATACACAGGACAGTTGGTGGATAGTATACAGGGCAGGGAAGTGGTACTGTGCAGTTACCCATGTACATAATGAGAGCAGCATGTATTGATTGCACGGGATACACAGGACAGTTGGTAAATACAGGGCAGGAGAAGTGGTACTGTGCAGTTACCCATGTACATAACGAGAGCAGCATGTATGAGTTACACTGGATACACAGGACAATTGGTGAATAGTATACAGGGCAGGAGAAGTGGTACTGTGCAGTTACCCATGTACATAATGAGAGCAGCATGTATTAATTGCACGGGATACACAGGACAGTTGGTGAATACAGGGCAGGAGAAGTGGCACTGTGCAGTTACCCATGTACATAATGAGAGCAGCATGTATTAGTTACACGGGAATACACAGGACAGTTGGTGAATAGTATACAGGGCAGGAGAAGTGGTACTGTACAGTTACCCATGTACATAATGAGAGCAGCATGTATTAGTTACACTGGATACACAGGACAGTTGGTGGATAGTATATAGGACAGAGGAAGTTGTACTGTG
This sequence comes from Pseudophryne corroboree, assembly GCF_028390025.1. Taxonomy (NCBI): domain Eukaryota; kingdom Metazoa; phylum Chordata; class Amphibia; order Anura; family Myobatrachidae; genus Pseudophryne; species Pseudophryne corroboree. The sequence continues at coordinate 1,041,530,706 of NC_086445.1, forward strand.
CAGTTACCCATGTACATAATGAGAGCAGCGTGTATTAGTTACACTGGATACACAGGACAGTTGGTGATTAGTATACAGGGCAGGAGAAGTGGTACTGTGCAGTTACCCATGTACATAATGAGAGCAGCATGTATTAGTTACACTGGATACACAGGACAGTTGGTGAATAGTATACAGGGCAGGAGAAGTGGTACTGTGCAGTTACCTATGTACATAATGAGAGCAGCATGTATTAATTGCACGGGATACACAGGACAGTTGGTAAATACAGGGCAGGAGAAGTGGTACTGTGCAGTGACCCATGTACATAATGAGAGCAGCATGTATTAGTTACACGGGATACACAGGACAGTTGGTTATTAGTATACAGGGCATGGAAGTGGTACTGTGCAGTTACCCATGTACATAATGAGAGCAGCATGTATTAATTGCACGGGATACACAGGACAGTTGGTAAATACAGGGCAGGAGAAGTGGTACTGTGCAGTGACCCATGTACATAATGAGAGCAGCATGTATTAGTTACACTGGATACACAGGACAGTTGGTGAATACAGGGCAGGAGAAGTGGTACTGTGCAGTTACCCATGTACATAACGAGAGCAGCATGTATGAGTTACACTGGATACACAGGACAGTTGGTGAATAGTATACAGGGCAGGAGAAGTGGTACTGTGCAGTTACCCATGTACATAATGAGAGCAGCATGTATTAATTGCACGGGACACACAGGACAGTTGGTAAATACAGGGCAGGAGAAGTGGTACTGTGCAGTGACCCATGTACATAATGAGAGCAGCATGTATTAGTTACACTGGATACACAGGACAGTTGGTGAATACAGGGCAGGAGAAGTGGTACTGTGCAGTTACCCATGTACATAACGAGAGCAGCATGTATGAGTTACACTGGATACACAGGGCAGTTGGCGAATACAGGGCAGGAGAAGTGATACTGTGCAGTTACCCATGTACATAATGAGAGCAGCATGTATTAGTTACACTGGATACACAGGACAGTTGGTGGATAGTATATAGGGCAGAGGAAGTTGTACTGTGCAGTTACCCATGTACATAATGAGAGCAGCGTGTATTAGTTACACTGGATACACAGGACAGTTGATGAATAGTATACAGGGCAGGAGAAGTGGTACTGTGCAGTTACCTATGTACATAATGAGAGCAGCATGTATTAGTTACACTGGATACACAGGGCAGTTGGCGAATACAGGGCAGGAGAAGTGATACTGTGCAGTTACCCATGTACATAATGAGAGCAGCATGTATTAGTTACACTGGATACACAGGGCAGTTGGCGAATACAGGGCAGGAGAAGTGGTACTGTGCAGTTACCTATGTACATAATGAGAGCAGCATGTATTAGTTACACTGGATACACAGGACAGTTGGTGAATAGTATACAGGGCAGGAGAAGTGGTACTGGGCAGTTACCCATATACATAATGAGAACAGCATGTATTAGTTACACTGGATACACAGGACAGTTGATGAATAGTATACAGGGCAGGAGAAGTGGTACTGTGCAGTTACCCATGTACATAATGAGAGCAGCATGTATTAGTTACACGGGATACACAGGACAGTTGGTGGATAGTATACAGGGCAGGGAAGTGGTACTGTGCAGTTACCCATGTACATAATGAGAGCAGCATGTATTGATTGCACGGGATACACAGGACAGTTGGTAAATACAGGGCAGGAGAAGTGGTACTGTGCAGTTACCCATGTACATAACGAGAGCAGCATGTATGAGTTACACTGGATACACAGGACAATTGGTGAATAGTATACAGGGCAGGAGAAGTGGTACTGTGCAGTTACCCATGTACATAATGAGAGCAGCATGTATTAATTGCACGGGATACACAGGACAGTTGGTGAATACAGGGCAGGAGAAGTGGTACTGTGCAGTTACCCATGTACATAATGAGAGCAGCATGTATTAGTTACACGGGAATACACAGGACAGTTGGTGAATAGTATACAGGGCAGGAGAAGTGGTACTGTACAGTTACCCATGTACATAATGAGAGCAGCATGTATTAGTTACACTGGATACACAGGACAGTTGGTGGATAGTATATAGGACAGAGGAAGTTGTACTGTGCAGTTACCCATGTACATAATGAGAGCAGCGTGTATTAGTTACACTGGATACACAGGACAGTTGGTGATTAGTATACAGGGCAGGAGAAGTGGTACTGTGCAGTTACCCATGTACATAATGAGAGCAGCATGTATTAGTTACACTGGATACACAGGACAGTTGGTGAATAGTATACAGGGCAGGAGAAGTGGTACTGTGCAGTTACCTATGTACATAATGAGAGCAGCATGTATTAATTGCACGGGATACACAGGACAGTTGGTAAATACAGGGCAGGAGAAGTGGTACTGTGCAGTGACCCATGTACATAATGAGAGCAGCATGTATTAGTTACACGGGATACACAGGACAGTTGGTTATTAGTATACAGGGCATGGAAGTGGTACTGTGCAGTTACCCATGTACATAATGAGAGCAGCATGTATTAATTGCACGGGATACACAGGACAGTTGGTAAATACAGGGCAGGAGAAGTGGTACTGTGCAGTGACCCATGTACATAATGAGAGCAGCATGTATTAGTTACACTGGATACACAGGACAGTTGGTGAATACAGGGCAGGAGAAGTGGTACTGTGCAGTTACCCATGTACATAACGAGAGCAGCATGTATGAGTTACACTGGATACACAGGACAGTTGGTGAATAGTATACAGGGCAGGAGAAGTGGTACTGTGCAGTTACCCATGTACATAATGAGAGCAGCATGTATTAATTGCACGGGACACACAGGACAGTTGGTGAATACAGGGCAGGAGAAGTGGTACTGTGCAGTTACCCATGTACATAATGAGAGCAGCATGTATTAGTTACACTGGATACACAGGACAGTTGGTGAATACAGGGCAGGAGAAGTGGTACTGTGCAGTTACCCATGTACATAACGAGAGCAGCATGTATTAGTTACACTGGATACACAGGACAGTTGGTGAATAGTATACAGGGCAGGAGAAGTGGTACTGTGCAGTTACCCATGTACATAACGAGAGCAGCATGTATTAGTTACACTGGATACACAGGACAGTTGGTGAATAGTATACAGGGCAGGAGAAGTGGTACTGTGCAGTTACCCATATACATAACGAGAGCAGCATGTATTAGTTACACTGGATACACAGGACAGTTGGTGAATAGTATACAGGGCAGGAGAAGTGGTACTGTGCAGTTACCCATGTACATAACGAGAGCAGCATGTACTAGTTACACTGGATACACAGGACAGTTGGTGAATAGTATACAGGACAGGAGAAGTGGTACTGGGCAGTTACCCATGTACATAATGAGAGCAGCATGTATTCGTTACACTGGATACACAAGACAGTTGGTGAATAGTATACAGGGCAGGAGAAGTGGTACTGTGCAGTTACCCATGTACATAACGAGAGCAGCATGTACTAGTTACACTGGATACACAGGACAGTTGGTGAATAGTATACAGGACAGGAGAAGTGGTACTGTGCAGTTACCCATGTACATAATGAGAGCAGCGTGTATTAGTTACACTGGATACACAGGACAGTTGGTGAATAGTCTACAGGGCAGGAGAAGTTGTACTGTGCAGTTACCTATGTACATAATGAGAGCAGCATGTATTAATTACACTGGATACACAGGACAGTTGGTGAGTAGTATACAGGGCAGGAGAAGTGGTACTGTGCAATTACCCATATACATCATGAGAGCAGCATGTATTAGTTACACTGGATACACAGGACAGTCGGTGAATAGTATACAGGGCAGGAGAAGTTGTACTGTGCAGTTACCCATATACATAATGAGAGCAGCGTGTATTAGTTACACTGGATACGCAGGACAGTTGGTGAATAGTATACAGGGCAGGAGAAGTGGTACTGTGCAGTTACCTATGTACATAATGAGAGCAGCATGTATTAGTTACACTGGATACACAGGACAGTTGGTTATTAGTATACAGGGCAGGAGAAGTGGTACTGTGCAGTTACCCATGTACATAATGAGAGCAGCATGTATTAGTTACACTGGATACACAGGACAGTTGGTGAATAGTATACAGGGCAGGAGAAGTGGTACTGTGCAGTTACCCATGTACATAACGAGAGCAGCATGTATTAGTTACACTGGATACACAGGACAGTTGGTGAATAGTATACAGGGCAGGAGAAGTGGTACTGTGCAGTTACCTATGTACATAATGAGAGCAGCATGTATTAATTACACTGGATACACAGGACAGTTGGCGAATAGTATACAGGGCAGGAGAAGTGGTACTGTGCAGTTACCCATGTACATAATGAGAGCAGCATGTATTAGTTACACTGGATACACAGGACAGTTGATGAATAGTATACAGGGCAGGAGAAGTGGTACTGTGCAGTTACCCATGTACATAATGAGAGCAGCATGTATTAGTTACACTGGATACACAGGACAGTTGGTGAATACAGGGCAGGAGAAGTGGTACTGTGCAGTTACCCATGTACATAATGAGACCAGCATGTATTAGTTACACTGGATACACAGGACAGTTGGTGAATAGTATACAGGGCAGGAGAAGTGGTACTGTGCAGTTACCCATGTACATAATGAGAGCAGCATGTATTAGTTACACTGGATACACAGGACAGTTGGTGAATACAGGGCAGGAGAAGTGGTACTGTGCAGTTACCCATGTACATAATGAGAGCAGCATGTATTAGTTACACTGGATACACAGGGCAGTTGGTGAATACAGGGCAGGAGAAGTGGTACTGTGCAGTTACCTATGTACATAATGAGAGCAGCATGTATTAGTTACACTGGATACACAGGACAGTTGGTGAATAGTATACAGGGCAGGAGAAGTGGTGCTGTGCAGTTACCCATGTACATAATGAGAGCAGCGTGTATTAGTTACACTGGATATACAAGACAGTTAGTGAATAGTATACAGGGCAGGAGAAGTGGTACTGTGCAGTTACCCATGTACATAATGAGAGCAGCATGTATTAGTTACACTGGATACACAGGACAGTTGGTGAATAGTATACAGGGCAGGAGAAGTGGTACTGTGCAGTTAGCCATGTACATAATGAGACCAGCATGTATTAGTTACACTGGATACACAGGACAGTTGGTAAATAGTATACAGGGCAGGAGAAGTGGTACTGGGCAGTTACCCATGTACATAATGAGAGCAGCATGTATTAGTTACACGGGATACACAGGACAGTTGGTGAATAGTATACAGGGCAGGAGAAGTGGTACTGGGCAGTTACCCATGTACATAATGAGAGCAGCATGTATTAGTTACACGGGATACACAGGACAGTTGGTGGATAGTATACAGGGCAGGGAAGTTGTACTGTGCAGTTACCCATGTACATAATGAGAGCAGCATGTATTAATTGCACGGGATACATAGGACAGTTGGTGAATACAGGGCAGGAGAAGTGGTACTGTGCAGTTACCCATGTACATAATGAGAGCAGCATGTATTAGTTACACGGGATACACAGGACAGTTGGTGGATAGTATACAGGGCAGGGAAGTTGTACTGTGCAGTTACCCATGTACATAATGAGAGCAGCATGTATTAATTGCACGGGATACATAGGACAGTTGGTGAATACAGGGCAGGAGAAGTGGTACTGTGCAGTTACCCATGTACATAATGAGAGCAGCATGTATTAGTTACACTGGATACACAGGACAGTTGGTGAATACAGGGCAGGAGAAGTGGTACTGTGCAGTTACCCATGTACATAACGAGAGCAGCATGTACTAGTTACACTGGATACACAGGACAGTTGGTGAGTAGTATACAGGGCAGGAGAAGTGGTACTGTGCAGTTACCCATGTACATAATGAGAGCAGCATGTATTCGTTACACTGGATACACAGGACAGTTGGTGAATAGCATACAGGGCAGGAGAAGTGGTACTGTGCAGTTACCCATGTACATAACGAGAGCAGCATGTATTAGTTACACTGGATACACAGGACAGTTGGTGAATAGTATACAGGGCAGGAGAAGTGGTACTGTGCAGTTACCCATGTACATAATGAGAGCAGCATGTATTAATTACACTGGATACACAGGACAGTTGGTGAGTAGTATACAGGGCAGGAGAAGTGGTACTGTGCAGTTACCCATGTACATAATGAGAGCAGCATGTATTAGTTACACTGGATACACAGGACAGTTGGTGAATACAGGGCAGGAGAAGTGGTACTGTGCAGTTACCCATGTACATAACGAGAGCAGCATGTATGAGTTACACAGGATAGTTGGTGAATAGTATACAGGGCAGGAGAAGTGGTACTGTGCAGTTACCCATATACATAACGAGAGCAGCATGTATTAATTACACTGGATACACAGGACAGTTGGTGAGTAGTATACAGGGCAGGAGAAGTGGTACTGTGCAGTTACCCATGTACATAATGAGAGCAGCATGTATTAGTTACACTGGATACACAGGACAGTTGGTGAATAGCATACAGGGCAGGAGAAGTGGTACTGTGCAGTTACCCATATACATAATGAGAGCAGCATGTATTAGTTACACTGGATACACAGGACAGTTGGTGAGTAGTATACAGGGCAGGAGAAGTGGTACTGGGCAGTTACCCATGTACATAACGAGAGCAGCATGTATTAGTTACACTGGATACACAGGACAGTTGGTGAATAGTATACAGGGCAGGAGAAGTGGTACTGTGCAGTTACCCATGTACATAATGAGAGCAGCATGTATTAATTACACTGGATACACAGGACAGTTGGTGAGTAGTATACAGGGCAGGAGAAGTGGTACTGTGCAGTTACCCATGTACATAATGAGAGCAGCATGTATTAGTTATACGGGATACACAGGACAGTTGGTGAATAGTATACAGGGCAGGAGAAGTGGTACTGTGCAGTTACCCATGTACATAATGAGAGCAGCATGTATTAGTTACACTGGATACACAGGACAGTTGGTGAATAGTATACAGGGCAGGGGAAGTGGTACTGTGCAGTTACCCATATACATAACGAGAGCAGCATGTACTAGTTACACTGGATACACAGGACAGTTGGTGAATAGTATACAGGGCAGGAGAAGTGGTACTGTGCAGTTACCCATGTACATAATGAGAGCAGCATGTATTATTTACACTGGATACACAGGACAGTTGGTGAATAGTCTACAGGGCAGGAGAAGTGGTACTGTGCAGTTACCCATGTACATAACGAGAGCGGCATGTATTAATTACAGTGGATACACAGGACAGTTGGTGAATAGTCTACAGGGCAGGAGAAGTGGTACTGGGCAGTTACCTATGTACATAATGAGAGCAGCATATATTAATTACACCCGATACACAGGACAGTTGGTGAATAGTATACAGGGCAGGAGAAGTGGTACTGGGCAGTTACCCATGTACATAACGAGAGCAGCATGTACTAGTTACACTGGATACACAGGACAGTTGGTGAATAGTATACAGGGCAGGAGAAGTGGTACTGTGCAGTTACCCATGTACATAATGAGAGCAGCATGTATTAATTACACTGGATACACAGGACAGTTGGTGAGTAGTATACAGGGCAGGAGAAGTGGTACTGTGCAGTTACCCATGTACATAATGAGAGCAGCATGTATTAGTTATACGGGATACACATGACAGTTGGTGAATAGTATACAGGGCAGGAGAAGTGGTACTGTGCAGTTACCCATGTAATAATGAGAGCAGCATGTATTAGTTACACTGGATACACAGGACAGTTGGTGAATAGTATACAGGGCAGGGGAAGTGGTACTGTGCAGTTACCCATATACATAACGAAAGCAGCATGTACTAGTTACACTGGATACACAGGACAGTTGGTGAATAGTATACAGGGCAGGAGAAGTGGTACTGTGCAGTTACCCATGTACATAATGAGAGCAGCATGTATTATTTACACTGGATACACAGGACAGTTGGTGAATAGTATACAGGGCAGGAGAAGTGGTACTGGGCAGTTACCTATGTACATAATGAGAGCAGCATGTATTAATTACACCCGATACACCGGACAGTTGGTGAATAGTATACAGGGCAGGAGAAGTGGTACTGTGCAGTTACCCATGTGTATAATGAGAGCAGCATGTATTAATTACACTGGATACAAAGGACAGTTGGTGAATAGTATACATGGCAGGAGAAGTTGTACTGTGCAGTTACCTATGTACATAATGAGAGCAGCGTGTATTAGTTACACTGGATACACAGGACAGTTGGTGAATAGTATACAGGGCAGGAGAAGTTGTACTGTGCAGTTACCTATGTACATAATGAGAGCAGCATGTATTAGTTACACTGGATACACAGGACAGTTGGTGAATAGTATACAGGGCAGGAGAAGTGGTACTGTGCAGTTACCCATGTACATAATGAGAGCAGCATGTATTAGTTACACTGGATACACAGGACAGTTGGTGAATAGTATACAGGGCAGGAGAAGTGGTACTGGGCAGTTACCTATGTACATAACGAGAGCTGCATTTATTAGTTACACTGGATACACAGGACAGTTGATGAATAGTATACAGGGCAGGAGATGTTGTACTGTGCAGTTACCCATGTACATAATGAGAGCAGCGTGTATTAGTTACACTGGATACACAGGACAGTTGATGAATAGTATACAGGGCAGGAGAAGTGGTACTGTGCAGTTACCCATGTACATAATGAGAGCAGCATGTATTAGTTACACAGGATACACAGGACAGTTGGTGAATAGTATACAGGGCAGGAGAAGTGGTACTGTGCAGTTACCCATGTACATAATGAGAGCAGTATGTATTAATTACACTGGATACACAGGACAGTTGGTGAATAGTATAATACAGGACAGGAGAAGTGGCACTGTGCAGTTACCCATGTACATAATGAGAGCAGCATGTATTAGTTACACTGGATACACAGGACAGTTGGTGAATAGTATACAGGACAGGAGAAGTGGTACTGTGCAGTTACCCATGTACATAATGAGAGCAGCATGTATTAGTTACACTGGATACACAGGACAGTTGGTGAATAGTATACAGGACAGGAGAAGTGGTACTGTGCAGTTACCCATGTACATAATGAGAGCAGCATGTATTAGTTACACTGGATACACAGGACAGTTGGTGAATAGTATACAGGGCAGGAGAAGTTGTACTGTGCAGTTACCCATGTACATAATGAGAGCAGCATGTATTCGTTACACTGGATACACAAGACAGTTGGTGAATAGTATACAGGGCAGGAGAAATGGTACTGTGCAGTTACCCATGTACATAACGAGAGCAGCATGTACTAGTTACACTGGATACACAGGACAGTTGGTGAATAGTATACAGGGCAGGAGAAGTGGTACTGTGCAGTTACCCATGTACATAATGAGAACAGCATGTATTAATTACACTGGATACACAGGACAGCTGGTGAATAGTATACAGGGCAGGAGAAGTGGTACTGTGCAGTTACCCATGTTCATAATGAGAACAGCATGTATTAATTACACAGGATACACAGGACAGTTGATGAATATTATACAGGGCAGGAGAAGTGGTACTGTGCAGTTACCCATGTACATAACGAGAGCAGCATTTATTAGTTACACTGGATACACAGGACAGTTTCTGAATAGTATAGAGGGCAGGAGAAGTGGTACTGTGCAGTTACCCATGTACATAATGAGAGCAGCGTGTATTAGTTACACTGGATACACAGGACAGTTGGTGAATAGTATACAGGGCAGGTGAAGTTGTACTGTGCAGTTACCCATGTACATAATGAGAGCAGCGTGTATTAGTTACACGGGATACACAGGACAGTTGGTGAGTAGTATACAGGGCAGGAGAAGTGGTACTGTGCAGTTACCCATGTACATAACGAGAGCAGCATGTATTAGTTACACTGGATACACAGGACAGTTGGTGAATAGTATACAGGGCAGGAGAAGTTGTACTGTGCAGTTACCCATGTACATAATGAGAGCAGCATTTATTAGTTACACTGGATACACAGGACAGTTGGTGAATAGTATACAGGGCAGGAGAAGTGGTACTGTGCAGTTACCCATGTACATAATGAGAGCAGCGTGTATTAGTTACACTGGATACACAGGACAGTTGGTGAATAGTATACAGGGCAGGAGAAGTGGTACTGGGCAGTAACCCATGTACATAATGAGAGCAGCATGTATTAGTTACACTGGATACACAGGACAGTTGGCGAATACAGGGCAGGAGAAGTGGTACTGTGCAGTTACCTGTGTACATAATGAGAGCAGCATGTATTAGTTATACGGGATACACAGGACAGTTGGTGAATTGTATACAGGGCAGGAGAAGTGGTACTGGGCAGTTACCCATGTACATAACGAGAGCAGCATGTATTAATTACACTGGGTACACAGGACAGTTGGTGAATTGTATACAGGGCAGGAGAAGTGGTACTGGGCAGTTACCCATGTACATAATGAGAGCAGCGTGTATTAGTTACACTGGATACACAGGACAGTTGGTGAATAGTATACAGGGCAGGTGAAGTTGTACTGTGCAGTTACCCATGTACATAATGAGAGCAGCGTGTATTAGTTACACGGGATACACAGGACAGTTGGTGAGTAGTATACAGGGCAGGAGAAGTGGTACTGTGCAGTTACCCATGTACATAATGAGAGCAGCGTGTATTAATTACACTGGATACACAGGACAGTTGGTGAGTAGTATACAGGGCAGGAGAAGTGGTACTGTGCAGTTACCCATATACATAATGAGAGCAGCATGTATTAGTTACACTGGATACACAGGACAGTTGGTGAGTAGTATACAGGGCAGGAGAAGTGGTACTGGGCAGTTACCCATGTACATAACGAGAGCAGCATGTACTAGTTACACTGGATACATAGGACAGTTGGTGAATAGTATACAGGGCAGTAGAAGTGGTACTGTGCAGTTACCCATGTACATAATGAGAGCAGCATGTATTAGTTATACGGGATACACAGGACAGTTGGTGAATAGTATACAGGGCAGGAGAAGTGGTACTGTGCAGTTACCCATGTACATAATGAGAGCACCATGTATTAGTTACACTGGATACACAGGACAGTTGGTGAATAGTATACAGGGCAGGAGAAGTGGTACTGTGCAGTTACCCATGTACATAATGAGAGCAGCATGTATTATTTACACTGGATACACAGGACAGTTGGTGAATAGTATACAGGGCAGGAGAAGTGGTACTGGGCAGTTACCTATGTACATAATGAGAGCAGCATGTATTAATTACACCCGATACACAGGACAGTTGGTGAATAGTATACAGGGCAGGAGAAGTGGTACTGGGCAGTTACCCATGTACATAACGAGAGCAGCATGTACTAGTTACACTGGATACACAGGACAGTTGGTGAATAGTATACAGGGCAGGATAAGTGGTACTGTGCAGTTACCCATGTACATAATGAGAGCAGCATGTATTAATTACACTGGATACAAAGGACAGTTGGTGAATAGTATACATGGCAGGAGAAGTTGTACTGTGCAGTTACCTATGTACATAATGAGAGCAGCGTGTATTAGTTACACTGGATACACAGGACAGTTGGTGAATAGTATACAGGGCAGGAGAAGTGGTACTGTGCAGTTACCCATGTACATAATGAGAGCAGCATGTATTAATTACACTGGATACACAGGACAGTTGGTGAGTAGTATACAGGGCAGGAGAAGTGGTACTGTGCAGTTACCCATGTACATAATGAGAGCAGCATGTATTAGTTATACGGGATACACAGGACAGTTGGTGAATAGTATACAGGGCAGGAGAAGTGGTACTGTGCAGTTACCCATGTACATAATGAGAGCAGCATGTATTAGTTACACTGGATACACAGGACAGTTGGTGAATAGTATACAGGGCAGGAGAAGTGGTACTGGGCAGTTACCTATGTACATAATGAGAGCAGCATGTATTAATTACACCCGATACACCGGACAGTTGGTGAATAGTATACAGGCCAGGAGAAGTGGTACTGTGCAGTTACCCATGTGCATAATGAGAGCAGCATGTATTAATTACACTGGATACAAAGGACAGTTGGTGAATAGTATACATGGCAGGAGAAGTTGTACTGTGCAGTTACCTATGTACATAATGAGAGCAGCATGTATTAGTTACACTGGATACACAGGACAGTTGGTGAGTAGTATACAGGGCAGGAGAAGTGGTACTGTGCAGTTACCTATGTACATAATAAGAACAGCACGTATTAGTTACACTGGATACACAGGACAGTTGGTGAATAGTATACAGGGCAGGAGAAGTGGTACTGTGCAGTTACCCATGTACATAATGAGAGCAGCGTGTATTAGTTACACTGGATACACAGGACAGTTGGTGAATAGTATGCAGGGCAGGAGAAGTGGTACTGTGCAGTTACCCATGTACATAATGAGAACAGCGTGTATTAGTTATACGGGATACACAGGACAGTTGGTGAATAGTATACAGGGCAGGAGAAGTGGTACTGTGCAGTTACCCATGTACATAATGAGAGCAGCATGTATTAGATACACTGGATACACAGGACAGTTGGTGAGTAGTATACAGGGCAGGAGAAGTGGTACTGGGCAGTTACCCATGTACATAATGAGAGCAGCGTGTATTAGTTACACTGGATACACAGGACAGTTGGTGAATAGTATACAGGGCAGGAGAAGTTGTACTGTGCAGTTACCTATGTACATAATGAGAGCAGCATGTATTAATTACACTGGATACACAGGGCAGTTGGTAAATAGTATACAGGGCAGGAGAAGTGGTACTGTGCAGTTACCCATGTACATAATGAGAACAGCATGTATTAGTTACACTGGATACACAGGACAGTTGGTGAGTAGTATACAGGGCAGGAGAAGTTGTACTGGGCAGTTACCCATGTACATAATGAGAGCAGCATGTATTAGTTACACTGGATACACAGGACAGTTGGTGAATAGTATACAGGGCAGGAGAAGTGGTACTGTGCAGTTACCCATGTACATAATGAGAGCAGCATGTATTAGTTACACTGGATACACAGGACAGTTGATGAATAGTATACAGGGCAGGAGAAGTGGTACTGTGCAGTTACCCATGTACATAATGAGAGCAGCGTGTATTAGTTACACTGGATACACAGGGCAGTTGGTGAATACAGGGCAGGAGAAGTGGTACTGTGCAGTTACCCATGTACATAATGAGAGCAGCATGTATTAGTTACACTGGATATACAGGACAGTTGGTGAATAGTATACAGGGCAGGAGAAGTGGTACTGTGCAGTTACCCATGTACATAATGAGAGCAGCATGAATTAGTTACACTGGATACACAGGACAGTTGATGAATAGTATACAGGGCAGGAGAAGTGGTACTGGGCAGTTACCCATGTACATAATGAGAGCAGCATGTATTAGTTACACGGGATACACAGGACAGTTGGTGGATAGTATACAGGGCAGGGAAGTGGTACTGTGCAGTAATGAGAGCAGCATGTATTAATTGCACGGGATACACAGGACAGTTGGTGAATACAGGGCAGGAGAAGTGGTACTGTGCAGTTACCCATGTACATAATGAGAGCAGCATGTATTAGTTACACTGGATACACAGGACAGTTGGTGAATACAGGGCAGGAGAAGTGGTACTGGGCAGTTACCCATGTACATAATGAGAGCAGCATGTATTAGTTACACGGGATACACAGGACAGTTGGTGGATAGTATACAGGGCAGGGAAGTGGTACTGTGCAGTTACCCATGTACATAATGAGAGCAGCATGTATTAATTACACTGGATACACAGGACAGTTGGTGAGTAGTATACAGGGCAGGAGAAGTGGTACTGTGCAGTTACCCATGTACATAATGAGAGCAGCATGTATTAGTTATACGGGATACACAGGACAGTTGGTGAATAGTATACAGGGCAGGAGAAGTGGTACTGTGCAGTTACCCATGTACATAAGGAGAGCAGCATGTATTAGTTACACTGGATACACATGACAGTTGGTGAATAGTATACAGGGCAGGGGAAGTGGTACTGTGCAGTTACCCATATACATAACGAGAGCAGCATGTACTAGTTACACTGGATACACAGGACAGTTGGTGAATAGTATACAGGGCAGGAGAAGTGGTACTGTGCAGTTACCCATGTACATAATGAGAGCAGCATGTATTATTTACACTGGATACACAGGACAGTTGGTGAATAGTATACAGGGCAGGAGAAGTGGTACTGGGCAGTTACCTATGTACATAATGAGAGCAGCATGTATTAATTACACCCGATACACCGGACAGCTGGTGAATAGTATACAGGGCAGGAGAAGTGGTACTGTGCAGTTACCCATGTGCATAATGAGAGCAGCATGTATTAATTACACTGGATACAAAGGACAGTTGGTGAATAGTATACATGGCAGGAGAAGTTGTACTGTGCAGTTACCTATGTACATAATGAGAGCAGCGTGTATTAGTTACACTGGATACACAGGACAGTTGGTGAATAGTATACAGGGCAGGAGAAGTTGTACTGTGCAGTTACCTATGTACATAATGAGAGCAGCATGTATTAGTTACACTGGATACACAGGACAGTTGGTGAGTAGTATACAGGGCAGGAGAAGTGGTACTGTGCAGTTACCTATGTACATAATAAGAACAGCACGTATTAGTTACACTGGATACACAGGACAGTTGGTGAATAGTATACAGGGCAGGAGAAGTGGTACTGTGCAGTTACCCATGTACATAATGAGAGCAGCATGTATTAGATACACTGGATACACAGGACAGTTGGTGAGTAGTATACAGGGCAGGAGAAGTGGTACTGGGCAGTTACCCATGTACATAATGAGAGCAGCGTGTATTAGTTACACTGGATACACAGGACAGTTGGTGAATAGTATACAGGGCAGGAGAAGTTGTACTGTGCAGTTACCTATGTACATAATGAGAGCAGCATGTATTAATTACACTGGATACACAGGGCAGTTGGTAAATAGTATACAGGGCAGGAGAAGTGGTACTGTGCAGTTACCCATGTACATAATGAGAGCAGCATGTATTAGTTACACTGGATACACAGGACAGTTGGTGAATACAGGGCAGGAGAAGTGGTACTGTGCAGTTACCCATGTACATAACGAGAGCAGCATGTATTAATTACACTGGATACACAGGATAGTTGGTGAATAGTATACAGGGCAGGAGAAGTGGTACTGGGCAGTTACCCATGTACATAATGAGAGCAGCATGTATTCGTTACACTGGATACACAAGACAGTTGGTGAATAGTATACAGGGCAGGAGAAGTGGTACTGTGCAGTTACCCATGTACATAATGAGAGCAGCGTGTATTAGTTACACTGGATACACAGGGCAGTTGGTGAATACAGGGCAGGAGAAGTGGTACTGTGCAGTTACCCATGTACATAATGAGAGCAGCATGTATTAGTTACACTGGATACACAGGACAGTTGGTGAATACAGGGCAGGAGAAGTGGTACTGTGCAGTTACCCATGTACATAATGAGAGCAGCATGTATTAGTTACACGGGATACACAGGACAGTTGGTGGATAGTATACAGGGCAGGGAAGTGGTACTGTGCAGTTACCCATGTACATAATGAGAGCAGCATGTATTAATTGCACGGGATACACAGGACAGTTGGTGAATACAGGGCAGGAGAAGTGGTACTGGGCAGTTACCTATGTACATAATGAGAGCAGCATGTATTAGTTACACTGGATACACAGGACAGTTGGTGAATAGTATACAGGGCAGGTGAAGTGGTACTGTGCAGTTACCCATGTACATAATGAGAGCAGCATGTATTAGTTACACTGGATACACAGGACAGTTGGTGAGTAGTATACAGGGCAGGAGAAGTGGTACTGTGCAGTTACCCATGTACATAATGAGAGCAGCATGTATTAATTACACTGGATACACAGGACAGTTGGTGAGTAGTATACAGGGCAGGATAAGTGGTACTGTGCAGTTACCCATGTACATAACGAGAGCAGCATGTACTAGTTACACTGGATACACAGGACAGTTGGTGAATAGTATACAGGGCAGGAGAAGTGGTACTGTGCAGTTACCCATGTACATAATGAGAGCAGCATGTATTATTTACACTGGATACACAGGACAGTTGGTGAATAGTATACAGGGCAGGAGAAGTTGTACTGTGCAGTTACCTATGTACATAATGAGAGCAGCATGTATTAGTTACACTGGATACACAGGACAGTTGGTGAATAGTATACAGGGCAGGAGAAGTGGTACTGTGCAGTTACCTATGTACATAATAAGAACAGCACGTATTAGTTACACTGGATACACAGGACAGTTGGTGAATAGTATACAGGGCAGGAGAAGTGGTACTGTGCAGTTACCCATGTACATAATGAGAGCAGCGTGTATTAGTTACACTGGATACACAGGACAGTTGGTGAATAGTATGCAGGGCAGGAGAAGTGGTACTGTGCAGTTACCCATGTACATAATGAGAACAGCGTGTATTAGTTATACGGGATACACAGGACAGTTGGTGAATAGTATACAGGGCAGGAGAAGTGGTACTGTGCAGTTACCCATGTACATAATGAGAGCAGCATGTATTAGATACACTGGATACACAGGACAGTTGGTGAGTAGTATACAGGGCAGGAGAAGTGGTACTGGGCAGTTACCCATGTACATAATGAGAGCAGCGTGTATTAGTTACACTGGATACACAGGACAGTTGGTGAATAGTATACAGGGCAGGAGAAGTTGTACTGTGCAGTTACCTATGTACATAATGAGAGCAGCATGTATTAATTACACTGGATACACAGGGCAGTTGGTAAATAGTATACAGGGCAGGAGAAGTGGTACTGTGCAGTTACCCATGTACATAATGAGAACAGCATGTATTAGTTACACTGGATACACAGGACAGTTGGTGAATAGTATACAGGACAGGAGAAGTGGTACTGTGCAGTTACCCATATACATAATGAGAGCAGCATGTATTAGTTACACTGGATACACAGGACAGTCGGTGAATAGTATACAGGGCAGGAGAAGTTGTACTGTGCAGTTACCCATATACATAATGAGAGCAGCGTGTATTAGTTACACTGGATACGCAGGACAGTTGGTGAATACAGGGCAGGAGAAGTTGTACTGTGCAGTTACCCATGTACATAATGAGAGCAGCATGTATTAGTTACACTGGATACACAGGACAGTTGGTGAGTAGTATACAGGGCAGGAGAAGTTGTACTGGGCAGTTACCCATGTACATAATGAGAGCAGCATGTATTAGTTACACTGGATACACAGGACAGTTGGTGAATAGTATACAGGGCAGGAGAAGTGGTACTGTGCAGTTACCTATGTACATAATGAGAGCAGCATGTATTAATTACACTGGATACACAGGACAGTTGGTGAATAGTATACAGGGCAGGAGAAGTGGTACTGTGCAGTTACCCATGTACATAATGAGAGAAGCATGTATTAGTTACACTGGATACACAGGACAGTTGATGAATAGTATACAGGGCAGGAGAAGTGGTACTGTGCAGTTACCCATGTACATAATGAGAGCAGCATGTATTAGTTACACTGGATACACAGGACAGTTGGTGAATACAGGGCAGGAGAAGTGGTACTGTGCAGTTACCCATGTACATAATGAGAGCAGCATGTATTAATTACACTGGATACACAGGATAGTTGGTGAATAGTATACAGGGCAGGAGAAGTGGTACTGGGCAGTTACCCATGTACATAATGAGAGCAGCATGTATTCGTTACACTGGATACACAAGACAGTTGGTGAATAGTATACAGGGCAGGAGAAGTGGTACTGTGCAGTTACCCATGTACATAATGAGAGCAGCGTGTATTAGTTACACTGGATACACAGGGCAGTTGGTGAATACAGGGCAGGAGAAGTGGTACTGTGCAGTTACCCATGTACATAATGAGAGCAGCATGTATTAGTTACACTGGATACACAGGACAGTTGGTGAATACAGGGCAGGAGAAGTGGTACTGTGCAGTTACCCATGTACATAATGAGAGCAGCATGTATTAGTTACACGGGATACACAGGACAGTTGGTGGATAGTATACAGGGCAGGGAAGTGGTACTGTGCAGTTACCCATGTACATAATGAGAGCAGCATGTATTAATTGCACGGGATACACAGGACAGTTGGTGAATACAGGGCAGGAGAAGTGGTACTGGGCAGTTACCTATGTACATAATGAGAGCAGCATGTATTAGTTACACTGGATACACAGGACAGTTGGTGAATAGTATACAGGGCAGGTGAAGTGGTACTGTGCAGTTACCCATGTACATAATGAGAGCAGCATGTATTAGTTACACTGGATACACAGGACAGTTGGTGAGTAGTATACAGGGCAGGAGAAGTGGTACTGTGCAGTTACCCATGTACATAATGAGAGCAGCATGTATTAATTACACTGGATACACAGGACAGTTGGTGAGTAGTATACAGGGCAGGAGAAGTGGTACTGTGCAGTTACCCATGTACATAATGAGAGCAGCATGTATTAGTTACACTGGATACACAGGACAGTTGGTGAATAGTATACAGGGCAGGGGAAGTGGTACTGTGCAGTTACCCATATACATAACGAGAGCAGCATGTACTAGTTACACTGGATACACAGGACAGTTGGTGAATAGTATACAGGGCAGGAGAAGTGGTACTGTGCAGTTACCCATGTACATAATGAGAGCAGCATGTATTATTTACACTGGATACACAGGACAGTTGGTGAATAGTATACAGGGCAGGAGAAGTGGTACTGGGCAGTTACCTATGTACATAATGAGAGCAGCATATATTAATTACACCCGATACACAGGACAGTTGGTGAATAGTATACAGGGCAGGAGAAGTGGTACTGGGCAGTTACCCATGTACATAACGAGAGCAGCATGTACTAGTTACACTGGATACACAGGACAGTTGGTGAATAGTATACAGGGCAGGAGAAGTGGTACTGTGCAGTTACCCATGTACATAATGAGAGCAGCATGTATTAATTACATTGGATACACAGGACAGTTGGTGAGTAGTATACAGGGCAGGAGAAGTGGTACTGTGCAGTTACCCATGTACATAATGAGAGCAGCATGTATTAGTTATACGGGATACACATGACAGTTGGTGAATAGTATACAGGGCAGGAGAAGTGGTACTGTGCAGTTACCCATGTACATAATGAGAGCAGCATGTATTAGTTACACTGGATACACAGGACAGTTGGTGAATAGTATACAGGGCAGGGGAAGTGGTACTGTGCAGTTACCCATATACATAACGAGAGCAGCATGTACTAGTTACACTGGATACACAGGACAGTTGGTGAATAGTATACAGGGCAGGAGAAGTGGTACTGTGCAGTTACCCATGTACATAATGAGAGCAGCATGTATTATTTACACTGGATACACAGGACAGTTGGTGAATAGTATACAGGGCAGGAGAAGTGGTACTGGGCAGTTACCTATGTACATAATGAGAGCAGCATGTATTAATTACACCCGATACACCGGACAGTTGGTGAATAGTATACAGGGCAGGAGAAGTGGTACTGTGCAGTTACCCATGTGCATAATGAGAGCAGCATGTATTAATTACACTGGATACAAAGGACAGTTGGTGAATAGTATACATGGCAGGAGAAGTTGTACTGTGCAGTTACCTATGTACATAATGAGAGCAGCGTGTATTAGTTACACTGGATACACAGGACAGTTGGTGAATAGTATACAGGGCAGGAGAAGTTGTACTGTGCAGTTACCTATGTACATAATGAGAGCAGCATGTATTAGTTACACTGGATACACAGGACAGTTGGTGAATAGTATACAGGGCAGGAGAAGTGGTACTGTGCAGTTACCCATGTACATAATGAGAGCAGCATGTATTAGTTACACTGGATACACAGGACAGTTGGTGAATAGTATACAGGGCAGGAGAAGTGGTACTGGGCAGTTACCTATGTACATAACGAGAGCTGCATTTATTAGTTACACTGGATACACAGGACAGTTGATGAATAGTATACAGGGCAGGAGATGTTGTACTGTGCAGTTACCCATGTACATAATGAGAGCAGCGTGTATTAGTTACACTGGATACACAGGACAGTTGATGAATAGTATACAGGGCAGGAGAAGTGGTACTGTGCAGTTACCCATGTACATAATGAGAGCAGCATGTATTAGTTACACAGGATACACTGGACAGTTGGTGAATAGTATACAGGGCAGGAGAAGTGGTACTGTGCAGTTACCCATGTACATAATGAGAGCAGTATGTATTAATTACACTGGATACACAGGACAGTTGGTGAATAGTATAATACAGGACAGGAGAAGTGGCACTGTGCAGTTACCCATGTACATAATGAGAGCAGCATGTATTAGTTACACTGGATACACAGGACAGTTGGTGAATAGTATACAGGACAGGAGAAGTGGTACTGTGCAGTTACCCATGTACATAATGAGAGCAGCATGTATTAGTTACACTGGATACACAGGACAGTTGGTGAATAGTATACAGGACAGGAGAAGTGGTACTGTGCAGTTACCCATGTACATAATGAGAGCAGCATGTATTAGTTACACTGGATACACAGGACAGTTGGTGAATAGTATACAGGGCAGGAGAAGTTGTACTGTGCAGTTACCCATGTACATAATGAGAGCAGCATGTATTCGTTACACTGGATACACAAGACAGTTGGTGAATAGTATACAGGGCAGGAGAAATGGTACTGTGCAGTTACCCATGTACATAACGAGAGCAGCATGTACTAGTTACACTGGATACACAGGACAGTTGGTGAATAGTATACAGGGCAGGAGAAGTGGTACTGTGCAGTTACCCATGTACATAATGAGAACAGCATGTATTAATTACACTGGATACACAGGACAGCTGGTGAATAGTATACAGGGCAGGAGAAGTGGTACTGTGCAGTTACCCATGTTCATAATGAGAACAGCATGTATTAATTACACAGGATACACAGGACAGTTGATGAATATTATACAGGGCAGGAGAAGTGGTACTGTGCAGTTACCCATGTACATAACGAGAGCAGCATGTATTAGTTACACTGGATACACAGGACAGTTCGTGAATAGTATACAGGGCAGGAGAAGTTGTACTGTGCAGTTACCCATGTACATAATGAGAGCAGCATTTATTAGTTACACTGGATACACAGGACAGTTGGTGAATAGTATACAGGGCAGGAGAAGTGGTACTGTGCAGTAACCCATGTACATAATGAGAGCAGCATTTATTAGTTACACTGGATACACAGGACAGTTGGTGAATAGTATACAGGGCAGGAGAAGTGGTACTGGGCAGTAACCCATGTACATAATGAGAGCAGCATGTATTAGTTACACTGGATACACAGGACAGTTGGCGAATACAGGGCAGGAGAAGTGGTACTGTGCAGTTACCTGTGTACATAATGAGAGCAGCATGTATTAGTTATACGGGATACACAGGACAGTTGGTGAGTAGTATACAGGGCAGGAGAAGTGGTACTGTGCAGTTACCCATGTACATAATGAGAGCAGCGTGTATTAATTACACTGGATACACAGGACAGTTGGTGAGTAGTATACAGGGCAGGAGAAGTGGTACTGTGCAGTTACCCATATACATAATGAGAGCAGCGTGTATTAGTTACACGGGATACACAGGACAGTTGGTGAGTAGTATACAGGGCAGGAGAAGTGGTACTGTGCAGTTACCCATGTACATAATGAGAGCAGCATGTATTAGTTACACTGGATACACAGGACAGTTGGTGAATAGCATACAGGGCAGGAGAAGTGGTACTGTGCAGTTACCCATATACATAATGAGAGCAGCATGTATTAGTTACACTGGA
The DNA here is from genome assembly GCF_028390025.1 of Pseudophryne corroboree. Taxonomy (NCBI): domain Eukaryota; kingdom Metazoa; phylum Chordata; class Amphibia; order Anura; family Myobatrachidae; genus Pseudophryne; species Pseudophryne corroboree. The sequence continues at coordinate 1,041,552,824 of NC_086445.1, forward strand.
TACACAGGACAGTTGGTGAGTAGTATACAGGGCAGGAGAAGTGGTACTGGGCAGTTACCCATGTACATAACGAGAGCAGCATGTACTAGTTACACTGGATACATAGGACAGTTGGTGAATAGTATACAGGGCAGTAGAAGTGGTACTGTGCAGTTACCCATGTACATAATGAGAGCAGCATGTATTAGTTATACGGGATACACAGGACAGTTGGTGAATAGTATACAGGGCAGGAGAAGTGGTACTGTGCAGTTACCCATGTACATAATGAGAGCAGCATGTATTAGTTACACTGGATACACAGGACAGTTGGTGAATAGTATACAGGGCAGGGGAAGTGGTACTGTGCAGTTACCCATATACATAACGAGAGCAGCATGTACTAGTTACACTGGATACACAGGACAGTTGGTGAATAGTATACAGGGCAGGAGAAGTGGTACTGTGCAGTTACCCATGTACATAATGAGAGCAGCATGTATTATTTACACTGGATACACAGGACAGTTGGTGAATAGTATACAGGGCAGGAGAAGTGGTACTGGGCAGTTACCTATGTACATAATGAGAGCAGCATGTATTAATTACACCCGATACACAGGACAGTTGGTGAATAGTATACAGGGCAGGAGAAGTGGTACTGGGCAGTTACCCATGTACATAACGAGAGCAGCATGTACTAGTTACACTGGATACACAGGACAGTTGGTGAATAGTATACAGGGCAGGAGAAGTGGTACTGTGCAGTTACCCATGTACATAATGAGAGCAGCATGTATTAATTACACTGGATACAAAGGACAGTTGGTGAATAGTATACATGGCAGGAGAAGTTGTACTGTGCAGTTACCTATGTACATAATGAGAGCAGCGTGTATTAGTTACACTGGATACACAGGACAGTTGGTGAATAGTATACAGGGCAGGAGAAGTGGTACTGTGCAGTTACCCATGTACATAATGAGAGCAGCATGTATTAATTACACTGGATACACAGGACAGTTGGTGAGTAGTATACAGGGCAGGAGAAGTGGTACTGTGCAGTTACCCATGTACATAATGAGAGCAGCATGTATTAGTTATACGGGATACACAGGACAGTTGGTGAATAGTATACAGGGCAGGAGAAGTGGTACTGTGCAGTTACCCATGTACATAATGAGAGCAGCATGTATTAGTTACACTGGATACACAGGACAGTTGATGAATAGTATACAGGGCAGGAGAAGTGGTACTGTGCAGTTACCCATGTACATAATGAGAGCAGCGTGTATTAGTTACACTGGATACACAGGGCAGTTGGTGAATACAGGGCAGGAGAAGTGGTACTGTGCAGTTACCCATGTACATAATGAGAGCAGCATGTATTAGTTACACTGGATACACAGGACAGTTGATGAATAGTATACAGGGCAGGAGAAGTGGTACTGGGCAGTTACCCATGTACATAATGAGAGCAGCATGTATTAGTTACACGGGATACACAGGACAGTTGGTGGATAGTATACAGGGCAGGGAAGTGGTACTGTGCAGTTACCCATGTACATAATGAGAGCAGCATGTATTAATTGCACGGGATACACAGGACAGTTGGTGAATACAGGGCAGGAGAAGTGGTACTGTGCAGTTACCCATGTACATAATGAGAGCAGCATGTATTAGTTACACTGGATACACAGGACAGTTGGTGAATACAGGGCAGGAGAAGTGGTACTGTGCAGTTACCCATGTACATAATGAGAGCAGCATGTATTAGTTACACTGGATACACAGGACAGTTGGTGAATAGTATACAGGACAGGAGAAGTGGTACTGGGCAGTTACCCATGTACATAATGAGAGCAGCATGTATTAGTTACACGGGATACACAGGACAGTTGGTGGATAGTATACAGGGCAGGGAAGTGGTACTGTGCAGTTACCCATGTACATAATGAGAGCAGCATGTATTAATTACACTGGATACACAGGACAGTTGGTGAGTAGTATACAGGGCAGGAGAAGTGGTACTGTGCAGTTACCCATGTACATAATGAGAGCAGCATGTATTAGTTATACGGGATACACAGGACAGTTGGTGAATAGTATACAGGGCAGGAGAAGTGGTACTGTGCAGTTACCCATGTACATAATGAGAGCAGCATGTATTAGTTACACTGGATACACAGGACAGTTGGTGAATAGTATACAGGGCAGGGGAAGTGGTACTGTGCAGTTACCCATATACATAACGAGAGCAGCATGTACTAGTTACACTGGATACACAGGACAGTTGGTGAATAGTATACAGGGCAGGAGAAGTGGTACTGGGCAGTTACCTATGTACATAATGAGAGCAGCATGTATTAATTACACCCGATACACCGGACAGTTGGTGAATAGTATACAGGGCAGGAGAAGTGGTACTGTGCAGTTACCCATGTGCATAATGAGAGCAGCATGTATTAATTACACTGGATACAAAGGACAGTTGGTGAATAGTATACATGGCAGGAGAAGTTGTACTGTGCAGTTACCTATGTACATAATGAGAGCAGCGTGTATTAGTTACACTGGATACACAGGACAGTTGGTGAATAGTATACAGGGCAGGAGAAGTTGTACTGTGCAGTTACCTATGTACATAATAAGAACAGCACGTATTAGTTACACTGGATACACAGGACAGTTGGTGAATAGTATACAGGGCAGGAGAAGTGGTACTGTGCAGTTACCCATGTACATAATGAGAGCAGCGTGTATTAGTTACACTGGATACACAGGACAGTTGGTGAATAGTATGCAGGGCAGGAGAAGTTGTACTGTGCAGTTACCTATGTACATAATGAGAGCAGCGTGTATTAGTTACACTGGATACACAGGACAGTTGGTGAATAGTATACAGGGCAGGAGAAGTTGTACTGTGCAGTTACCTATGTACATAATGAGAGCAGCATGTATTAATTACACTGGATACACAGGGCAGTTGGTAAATAGTATACAGGGCAGGAGAAGTGGTACTGTGCAGTTACCCATGTACATAATGAGAACAGCATGTATTAGTTACACTGGATACACAGGACAGTTGGTGAATAGTATACAGGGCAGGAGAAGTGGTACTGTGCAGTTACCCATATACATAATGAGAGCAGCATGTATTAGTTACACTGGATACACAGGACAGTCGGTGAATAGTATACAGGGCAGGAGAAGTTGTACTGTGCAGTTACCCATATACATAATGAGAGCAGCGTGTATTAGTTACACTGGATACGCAGGACAGTTGGTGAATACAGGGCAGGAGAAGTTGTACTGTGCAGTTACCCATGTACATAATGAGAGCAGCATGTATTAGTTACACTGGATACACAGGACAGTTGGTGAATAGTATACAGGGCAGGAGAAGTGGTACTGTGCAGTTACCTATGTACATAATGAGAGCAGCATGTATTAATTACACTGGATACACAGGACAGTTGGTGAATAGTATACAGGGCAGGAGAAGTGGTACTGTGCAGTTACCCATGTACATAATGAGAGCAGCATGTATTAGTTACACTGGATACACAGGACAGTTGATGAATAGTATACAGGGCAGGAGAAGTGGTACTGTGCAGTTACCCATGTACATAATGAGAGCAGCATGTATTAGTTACACTGGATACACAGGACAGTTGGTGAATAGTATACAGGGCAGGAGAAGTGGTACTGTGCAGTTACCCATGTACATAATGAGAGCAGCATGTATTAATTACACTGGATACACAGGATAGTTGGTGAATAGTATACAGGGCAGGAGAAGTGGTACTGGGCAGTTACCCATGTACATAATGAGAGCAGCATGTATTCGTTACACTGGATACACAAGACAGTTGGTGAATAGTATACAGGGCAGGAGAAGTGGTACTGTGCAGTTACCCATGTACATAATGAGAGCAGCGTGTATTAGTAACACTTAATACACAGGGCAGTTGGTGAATACAGGGCAGGAGAAGTGGTACTGTGCAGTTACCCATGTACATAATGAGAGCAGCATGTATTAGTTACACTGGATACACAGGACAGTTGGTGAATACAGGGCAGGAGAAGTGGTACTGGGCAGTTACCCATGTACATAATGAGAGCAGCATGTATTAGTTACACGGGATACACAGGACAGTTGGTGGATAGTATACAGGGCAGGGAAGTGGTACTGTGCAGTTACCCATGTACATAATGAGAGCAGCATGTATTAATTGCACGGGATACACAGGACAGTTGGTGAATACAGGGCAGGAGAAGTGGTACTGGGCAGTTACCCATGTACATAACGAGAGCAGCATGTATGAGTTACACTGGATACACAAGACAGTTGGTGAATAGTATACAGGGCAGGAGAAGTGGTACTGTGCAGTTACCCATGTACATAACGAGAGCAGCATGTACTAGTTACACTGGATACACAGGACAGTTGGTGAATAGTATACAGGACAGGAGAAGTGGTACTGTGCAGTTACCCATGTACATAATGAGAGCAGCATATATTAGTTACACTGGATACATAGGACAGTTGGTGAATAGTATACAGGACAGGAGAAGTGGTACTGTGCAGTTACCCATGTACATAATGAGAGCAGCATGTATTAATTACACTGGATACACAGGACAGTTGGTGAATACAGGGCAGGAGAAGTGGTACTGTGCAGTTACCCATGTACATAACGAGAGCAGCATGTATTAATTACACTGGATACACAGGACAGTTGGTGAATAGTATACAGGGCAGGAGAAGTTGTACTGTGCAGTTACCCATGTACATAACGAGAGCAGCATGTATTAATTACACTGGATACACAGGACAGTTGGTGAATAGTATACAGGGCAGGAGAAGTGGTACTGTGCAGTTACCCATGTACATAATGAGAGCAGCGTGTATTAGTTACACTGGATACGCAGGACAGTTCACGAATAGTATACAGGGCAGGAGAAGTTGTACTGTGCAGTTACCCATGTACATAATGAGAGCAGCATGTATTAGTTACACTGGATACACAGGACAGTTGGTGAATATTATACAGGGCAGGAGAAGTGGTACTGGGCAGTTACCCATATACATAATGAGAACAGCATGTATTAGTTACACTGGATACACAGGACAGTTGATGAATAGTATACAGGGCAGGAGAAGTGGTACTGTGCAGTTACCCATGTACATAATGAGAGCAGCATGTATTAGTTACACGGGATACACAGGACAGTTGGTGGATAGTATACAGGGCAGGGAAGTGGTACTGTGCAGTTACCCATGTACATAATGAGAGCAGCATGTATTAATTGCACGGGATACACAGGACAGTTGGTGAATACAGGGCAGGAGAAGTGGTACTGTGCAGTTACCCATGTACATAATGAGAGCAGCATGTATTAGTTACACTGGATACACAGGACAGTTGGTGAATAGTATACAGGACAGGAGAAGTGGTACTGTGCAGTTACCCATGTACATAATGAGAGCAGCATGTATTAATTGCACGGGATACACAGGACAGTTGGTGAATACAGGGCAGGAGAAGTGGTACTGTGCAGTTACCCATGTACATAACGAGAGCAGCATGTATTAATTACACTGGATACACAGGACAGTTGGTGAATAGTATACAGGGCAGGAGAAGTGGTACTGTGCAGTTACCCATGTACATAATGAGAGCAGCATGTATTAGTTACACTGGATACACAGGACAGTTGGTGAATAGTATACAGGGCAGGAGAAGTGGTACTGGGCAGTTACCTATGTACATAATGAGAGCAGCATGTATTAATTACACCCGATACACCGGCCAGTTGGTGAATAGTATACAGGGCAGGAGAAGTGGTACTGTGCAGTTACCCATGTGCATAATGAGAGCAGCATGTATTAATTACACTGGATACAAAGGACAGTTGGTGAATAGTATACATGGCAGGAGAAGTTGTACTGTGCAGTTACCTATGTGCATAATGAGAGCAGCGTGTATTAGTTACACTGGATACACGGGACAGTTGGTGAATAGTATACAGGGCAGGAGAAGTTGTACTGTGCAGTTACCTATGTACATAATGAGAGCAGCATGTATTAGTTACACTGGATACACAGGACAGTTGGTGAGTAGTATACAGGGCAGGAGAAGTGGTACTGTGCAGTTACCCATGTACATAATGAGAGCAACGTGTATTAGTTACACTGGATACACAGGACAGTTGGTGAATAGTATACAGGGCAGGAGAAGTGGTACTGTGCAGTTACCTATGTACATAATGAGAGCAGCATGTATTAATTACACTGGATACACAGGGCAGTTGGTGAATAGTATACAGGGCAGGAGAAGTGGTACTGTGCAGTTACCCATGTACGTAATGAGAACAGCATGTATTAGTTACACTGGATACACAGGACAGTTGGTGAATAGTATACAGGGCAGGAGAAGTGGTACTGTGCAGTTACCCATGTACATAATGAGAGCAGCGTGTATTAGTTACACTGGATACACAGGACAGTTGGTGAATAGTATTCAGGGCAGGAGAAGTGGTACTGTGCAGTTACCCATGTACATAATGAGAGCAGCGTGTATTAGTTACACTGGATACACAGGACAGTTGGTGAATAGTATACAGGGCAGGAGAAGTTGTACTGTGCAGTTACCTATGTACATAATGAGAGCAGCATGTATTAATTACACTGGATACACAGGACAGTTGGTGAGTAGTATACAGGGCAGGAGAAGTGGTACTGTGCAATTACCCATATACATCATGAGAGCAGCATGTATTAGTTACACTGGATACACAGGACAGTCGGTGAATAGTATACAGGGCAGGAGAAGTTGTACTGTGCAGTTACCCATATACATAATGAGAGCAGCATGTATTAGTTACACTGGATACACAGGACAGTCGGTGAATAGTATACAGGGCAGGAGAAGTGGTACTGTGCAGTTACTCATGTGCATAATGAGGGCAGCATGTATTAATTACACGGGATACACAGGACAGTTGGTGAATACAGGGCAGGAGAAGTGGTACTGTGCAGTTACTCATGTGCATAATGAGAGCAGCATGTATTAATTACACGGGATACACAGGACAGTTGGTGAATAGTATACAGGGCAGGAGAAGTTGTACTGTGCAGTTACCCATGTACATAATGAGAGCAGCATGTATTAGTTACACTGGATACACAGGACAGTTGGTGGATAGTATACAGGGCAGGAGAAGTGGTACTGTGCAGTTACCCATGTACATAATGAGAGCAGCATGTATTAGTTACACTGGATACACAGGACAGTTGGTGAGTAGTATACAGGGCAGGAGAAGTTGTACTGTGCAGTTACCCATATACATAATGAGAGCAGCATGTATTAGTTACACTGGATACACAGGACAGTTGATGAATAGTATACAGGGCAGGAGAAGTGGTACTGTGCAGTTACCCATGTACATAATGAGAGCAGCATGTATTAGTTACACTGGATACACAGGACAGTTGGTGAATAGTATACAGGGCAGGAGAAGTGGTACTGTGCAGTTACCCATGTACATAATGAGAGCAGCATGTATTAGTTACACTGGATACACAGGACAGTTGATGAATAGTATACAGGGCAGGAGAAGTGGTACTGTCCAGTTACCCATGTACATAATGAGAGCAGCATGTATTAGTTACACTGGATACACAGGACAGTTAGTGAATAGTATACAGGGCAGGAGAAGTGGTACTGTGCAGTTACCCATGTACATAATGAGAGCAGCATTTATTAGTTACACTGGATACACAGGACAGTTGGTGAATAGTATACAGGGCAGGAGAAGTGGTACTGTGCAGTTACCCATGTACATAATGAGAGCAGCATTTATTAGTTACACTGGATACACAGGACAGTTGGTGAATAGTATACAGGGCAGGAGAAGTGGTACTGTGCAGTTAACCATGTACATAATGAGAGCAGCATGTATTAGTTACACTGGATACACAGGACAGTTGGTGAATACAGGGCAGGAGAAGTGGTACTGTGCAGTTACCCATGTACATAATGAGAGCAGCATTTATTAGTTACACTGGATACACAGGACAGTTGGTGAATAGTATACAGGGCAGGAGAAGTGGTACTGTGCAGTTACCCATGTACATAATGAGAGCAGCATGTATTAATAGCACGGGATACACAGGACAGTTGGTGAAAACAGGGCTGGAGAAGTGGTGCTGTGCAGTTACCCATGTACATAATGAGAGCAGCATGTATTAGTTACACTGGATACACAGGACAGTTGGTGAATACAGGGCAGGGGGAGTGGTACTGTGCAGTTACCCATGTACATAATGAGAGCAGCATGTATTAGTTACACTGGATACACAGGACAGTTGGTGGATAGTATATAGGGCAGAGGAAGTTGTACTGTGCAGTTACCCATGTACATAATGAGAGCAGCGTGTATTAGTTACACTGGATACACAGGACAGTTGATGAATAGTATACAGGGCAGGAGAAGTGGTACTGTGCAGTTACCTATGTACATAATGAGAGCAGCATGTATTAGTTACACTGGATACACAGGGCAGTTGGCGAATACAGGGCAGGAGAAGTGGTACTGTGCAGTTACCCATGTACATAATGAGAGCAGCATGTATTAGTTACACTGGATACACAGGGCAGTTGGCGAATACAGGGCAGGAGAAGTGGTACTGTGCAGTGACCCATGTACATAATGAGAGCAGCATGTATTAATTGCACGGGATACACAGGACAGTTGGTAAATACAGGGCAGGAGAAGTGGTACTGTGCAGTGACCCATGTACATAATGAGAGCAGCATGTATTAGTTACACTGGATACACAGGACAGTTGGTGAATACAGGGCAGGAGAAGTGGTACTGTGCAGTTACCCATGTACATAACGAGAGCAGCATGTATGAGTTACACTGGATACACAGGACAGTTGGTGAATAGTATACAGGGCAGGAGAAGTGGTACTGTGCAGTTACCCATGTACATAATGAGAGCAGCATGTATTAATTGCACGGGACACACAGGACAGTTGGTGAATACAGGGCAGGAGAAGTGGTACTGTGCAGTTACCCATGTACATAATGAGAGCAGCATGTATTAGTTACACTGGATACACAGGACAGTTGGTGAATACAGGGCAGGAGAAGTGGTACTGTGCAGTTACCCATGTACATAACGAGAGCAGCATGTATTAGTTACACTGGATACACAGTACAGTTGGTGAATAGTATACAGGGCAGGAGAAGTGGTACTGTGCAGTTACCCATGTACATAACGAGAGCAGCATGTATTAGTTACACTGGATACACAGGACAGTTGGTGAATAGTATACAGGGCAGGAGAAGTGGTACTGTGCAGTTACCCATATACATAACGAGAGCAGCATGTATTAGTTACACTGGATACACAGGACAGTTGGTGAATAGTATACAGGGCAGGAGAAGTGGTACTGTGCAGTTACCCATGTACATAACGAGAGCAGCATGTACTAGTTACACTGGATACACAGGACAGTTGGTGAATAGTATACAGGACAGGAGAAGTGGTACTGTGCAGTTACCCATGTACATAATGAGAGCAGCATATATTAGTTACACTGGATACATAGGACAGTTGGTGAATAGTATACAGGGCAGGAGAAGTTGTACTGTGCAGTTACCCATGTACATAACGAGAGCAGCATGTATTAGTTACACTGGATACACAGGACAGTTGGTGAGTAGTATACAGGGCAGGAGAAGTTCTACTGTGCAGTTACCCATGTACATAACGAGAGCAGCATGTATTAGTTACACTGGATACACAAGACAGTTGGTGAATAGTATACATGGCAGGAGAAGTGGTACTGGGCAGTTACCCATGTACATAATGAGAGCAGCATGTATTCGTTACACTGGATACACAGGACAGTTGGTGAATAGTATACAGGGCAGGAGAAGTTCTACTGTGCAGTTACCCATGTACATAACGAGAGCAGCATGTATTAGTTACACTGGATACACAAGACAGTTGGTGAATAGTATACATGGCAGGAGAAGTGGTACTGGGCAGTTACCCATGTACATAATGAGAGCAGCATGTATTCGTTACACTGGATACACAAGACAGTTGGTGAATAGTATACAGGGCAGGAGAAGTGGTACTGTGCAGTTACCCATGTACATAACGAGAGCAGCATGTACTAGTTACACTGGATACACAGGACAGTTGGTGAATAGTATACAGGACAGGAGAAGTGGTACTGTGCAGTTACCCATGTACATAATGAGAGCAGCGTGTATTAGTTACACTGGATACACAGGACAGTTGGTGAATAGTCTACAGGGCAGGAGAAGTTGTACTGTGCAGTTACCTATGTACATAATGAGAGCAGCATGTATTAATTACACTGGATACACAGGACAGTTGGTGAGTAGTATACAGGGCAGGAGAAGTGGTACTGTGCAATTACCCATATACATCATGAGAGCAGCATGTATTAGTTACACTGGATACACAGGACAGTTGATGAATAGTATACAGGGCAGGAGAAGTGGTACTGTGCAGTTACCCATGTACATAATGAGAGCAGCATGTATTAGTTACACTGGATACACAGGACAGTTGGTGAATACAGGGCAGGAGAAGTGGTACTGTGCAGTTACCCATGTACATAATGAGAGCAGCATGTATTAGTTACAGGGGATACACAGGACAGTTGGTGAATAGTATACAGGGCAGGAGAAGTGGTACTGTGCAGTTACCCATGTACATAATGAGAGCAGCATGTATTAGTTACACTGGATACACAGGGCAGTTGGTGAATACAGGACAGGAGAAGTGGTACTGTGCAGTTACCTATGTACATAATGAGAGCAGTATGTATTAGTTACACTGGATACACAGGACAGTTGGTGAATAGTATACAGGGCAGGAGAAGTGGTGCTGTGCAGTTACCCATGTACATAATGAGAGCAGCGTGTATTAGTTACACTGGATATACAAGACAGTTAGTGAATAGTATACAGGGCAGGAGAAGTGGTACTGTGCAGTTACCCATGTACATAATGAGAGCAGCATGTATTAGTTACACTGGATACACAGGACAGTTGGTGAATAGTATACCGGGCAGGAGAAGTGGTACTGTGCAGTTAGCCATGTACATAATGAGACCAGCATGTATTAGTTACACTGGATACACAGGACAGTTGGTGAATAGTATACAGGGCAGAGGAAGTGGTACTGTGCAGTTACCTATGTACATAATGAGAGCAGCATGTATCAGTTACACTGGATACACAGGACAGTTGGTGAATAGTATACAGGGCAGGAGAAGTGGTACTGGGCAGTTACCCATGTACATAATGAGAGCAGCATGTATTAGTTACACGGGATACACAGGACAGTTGGTGAATAGTATACAGGGCAGGAGAAGTGGTACTGGGCAGTTACCCATGTACATAATGAGAGCAGCATGTATTAGTTACACGGGATACACAGGACAGTTGGTGGATAGTATACAGGGCAGGGAAGTTGTACTGTGCAGTTACCCATGTACATAATGAGAGCAGCGTGTATTAGTTACACTGGATACACAGGACAGTTGGTGAATACAGGGCAGGAGAAGTGGTACTGTGCAGTTACCCATGTACATAATGAGAGCAGCATGTATTAGTTACACTGGATACACAGGACAGTTGGTGAATACAGGGCAGGAGAAGTGGTACTGTGCAGTTACCCATGTACATAACGAGAGCAGCATGTATGAGTTACACTGGATACACAGGATAGTTGGTGAATAGTATACAGGGCAGGAGAAGTGGTACTGTGCAGTTACCCATGTACATAATGAGAGCAGCATGTATTCGTTACACTGGATACACAAGACAGTTGGTGAATAGTATACAGGGCAGGAGAAGTGGTACTGTGCAGTTACCCATGTACATAACGAGAGCAGCATGTACTAGTTACACTGGATACACAGGACAGTTGGTGAATAGTATACAGGACAGAAGAAGTGGTACTGTGCAGTTACCCATGTACATAATGAGAGCAGCATATATTAGTTACACTGGATACATAGGACAGTTGGTGAATAGTATACAGGACAGGAGAAGTGGTACTGTGCAGTTACCCATGTACATAATGAGAGCAGCGTGTATTAGTTACACTGGATACACAGGACAGTTGATGAATAGTATACAGGGCAGGAGAAGTTGTACTGTGCAGTTACCCATGTACATAATGAGAGCAGCATGTATTCGTTACACGGGATACACAGGACAGTTGGTGGATAGTATACAGGGCAGGGAAGTGGTACTGTGCAGTTACCCATGTACATAATGAGAGCAGCATGTATTAGTTACACTGGATACACAGGACAGTTGGTGAATACAGGGCAGGAGAAGTGGTACTGGGCAGTTACCCATGTACATAACGAGAGCAGCATGTATGAGTTACACTGGATACACAGGACAGTTGGTGAATAGTATACAGGGCAGGAGAAGTGGTACTGTGCAGTTACCCATGTACATAATGAGAGCAGCATGTATTAATTGCACGGGATACACAGGACAGTTGGTGAATACAGGGCAGGAGAAGTGGTACTGTGCAGTTACCCATGTACATAATGAGAGCAGCATGTATTAGTTACACGGGATACACAGGACAGTTGGTGAATAGTATACAGGGCAGGAGAAGTGGTACTGTGCAGTTACCCATGTACATAATGAGAGCAGCATGTATTAATTGCACGGGATACACAGGACAGTTGGTGAATACAGGGCAGGAGAAGTGGTACTGTGCAGTTACCCATGTACATAATGAGAGCAGCATGTATTAGTTACACGGGATACACAGGACAGTTGGTGAATAGTATACAGGGCAGGAGAAGTGGTACTGTGCAGTTACCCATGTACATAATGAGAGCAGCATGTATTAGTTACACTGGATACACAGGACAGTTGGTGAATACAGGGCAGGAGAAGTGGTACTGTGCAGTTACCCATGTACATAACGAGAGCAGCATGTATGAGTTACACTGGATACACAGGACAGTTGGTGAATAGTATACAGGGCAGGAGAAGTGGTACTGTGCAGTTACCCATGTACATAATGAGAGCAGCATGTATTAATTGCACGGGACACACAGGACAGTTGGTGAATACAGGGCAGGAGAAGTGGTACTGTGCAGTTACCCATGTACATAATGAGAGCAGCATGTAATAGTTACACTGGATACACAGGACAGTTGGTGAATACAGGGCAGGAGAAGTGGTACTGTGCAGTTACCCATGTACATAACGAGAGCAGCATGTATTAGTTACACTGGATACACAGTACAGTTGGTGAATAGTATACAGGGCAGGAGAAGTGGTACTGTGCAGTTACCCATGTACATAACGAGAGCAGCATGTATTAGTTACACTGGATACACAGGACAGTTGGTGAATAGTATACAGGGCAGGAGAAGTGGTACTGTGCAGTTACCCATATACATAACGAGAGCAGCATGTATTAGTTACACTGGATACACAGGACAGTTGGTGAATAGTATACAGGGCAGGAGAAGTGGTACTGTGCAGTTACCCATGTACATAACGAGAGCAGCATGTACTAGTTACACTGGATACACAGGACAGTTGGTGAATAGTATACAGGACAGGAGAAGTGGTACTGTGCAGTTACCCATGTACATAATGAGAGCAGCATATATTAGTTACACTGGATACATAGGACAGTTGGTGAATAGTATACAGGGCAGGAGAAGTTGTACTGTGCAGTTACCCATGTACATAACGAGAGCAGCATGTATTAGTTACACTGGATACACAGGACAGTTGGTGAGTAGTATACAGGGCAGGAGAAGTTCTACTGTGCAGTTACCCATGTACATAACGAGAGCAGCATGTATTAGTTACACTGGATACACAAGACAGTTGGTGAATAGTATACATGGCAGGAGAAGTGGTACTGGGCAGTTACCCATGTACATAATGAGAGCAGCATGTATTCGTTACACTGGATACACAGGACAGTTGGTGAATAGTATACAGGGCAGGAGAAGTTCTACTGTGCAGTTACCCATGTACATAACGAGAGCAGCATGTATTAGTTACACTGGATACACAAGACAGTTGGTGAATAGTATACATGGCAGGAGAAGTGGTACTGGGCAGTTACCCATGTACATAATGAGAGCAGCATGTATTCGTTACACTGGATACACAAGACAGTTGGTGAATAGTATACAGGGCAGGAGAAGTGGTACTGTGCAGTTACCCATGTACATAACGAGAGCAGCATGTACTAGTTACACTGGATACACAGGACAGTTGGTGAATAGTATACAGGACAGGAGAAGTGGTACTGTGCAGTTACCCATGTACATAATGAGAGCAGCGTGTATTAGTTACACTGGATACACAGGACAGTTGGTGAATAGTCTACAGGGCAGGAGAAGTTGTACTGTGCAGTTACCTATGTACATAATGAGAGCAGCATGTATTAATTACACTGGATACACAGGACAGTTGGTGAGTAGTATACAGGGCAGGAGAAGTGGTACTGTGCAATTACCCATATACATCATGAGAGCAGCATGTATTAGTTACACTGGATACACAGGACAGTTGATGAATAGTATACAGGGCAGGAGAAGTGGTACTGTGCAGTTACCCATGTACATAATGAGAGCAGCATGTATTAGTTACACTGGATACACAGGACAGTTGGTGAATACAGGGCAGGAGAAGTGGTACTGTGCAGTTACCCATGTACATAATGAGAGCAGCATGTATTAGTTACAGGGGATACACAGGACAGTTGGTGAATAGTATACAGGGCAGTAGAAGTGGTACTGTGCAGTTACCCATGTACATAATGAGAGCAGCATGTATTAGTTACACTGGATACACAGGGCAGTTGGTGAATACAGGACAGGAGAAGTGGTACTGTGCAGTTACCTATGTACATAATGAGAGCAGTATGTATTAGTTACACTGGATACACAGGACAGTTGGTGAATAGTATACAGGGCAGGAGAAGTGGTGCTGTGCAGTTACCCATGTACATAATGAGAGCAGCGTGTATTAGTTACACTGGATATACAAGACAGTTAGTGAATAGTATACAGGGCAGGAGAAGTGGTACTGTGCAGTTACCCATGTACATAATGAGAGCAGCATGTATTAGTTACACTGGATACACAGGACAGTTGGTGAATAGTATACCGGGCAGGAGAAGTGGTACTGTGCAGTTAGCCATGTACATAATGAGACCAGCATGTATTAGTTACACTGGATACACAGGACAGTTGGTGAATAGTATACAGGGCAGAGGAAGTGGTACTGTGCAGTTACCTATGTACATAATGAGAGCAGCATGTATCAGTTACACTGGATACACAGGACAGTTGGTGAATAGTATACAGGGCAGGAGAAGTGGTACTGGGCAGTTACCCATGTACATAATGAGAGCAGCATGTATTAGTTACACGGGATACACAGGACAGTTGGTGAATAGTATACAGGGCAGGAGAAGTGGTACTGGGCAGTTACCCATGTACATAATGAGAGCAGCATGTATTAGTTACACGGGATACACAGGACAGTTGGTGGATAGTATACAGGGCAGGGAAGTTGTACTGTGCAGTTACCCATGTACATAATGAGAGCAGCATGTATTAATTGCTCGGGATACATAGGACAGTTGGTGAATACAGGGCAGGAGAAGTGGTACTGTGCAGTTACCCATGTACATAATGAGAGCAGCATGTATTAGTTACACTGGATACACAGGACAGTTGGTGAATACAGGGCAGGAGAAGTGGTACTGTGCAGTTACCCATGTACATAACGAGAGCAGCATGTATGAGTTACACTGGATACACAGGATAGTTGGTGAATAGTATACAGGGCAGGAGAAGTGGTACTGTGCAGTTACCCATGTACATAATGAGAGCAGCATGTATTCGTTACACTGGATACACAAGACAGTTGGTGAATAGTATACAGGGCAGGAGAAGTGGTACTGTGCAGTTACCCATGTACATAACGAGAGCAGCATGTACTAGTTACACTGGATACACAGGACAGTTGGTGAATAGTATACAGGACAGAAGAAGTGGTACTGTGCAGTTACCCATGTACATAATGAGAGCAGCATATATTAGTTACACTGGATACATAGGACAGTTGGTGAATAGTATACAGGACAGGAGAAGTGGTACTGTGCAGTTACCCATGTACATAATGAGAGCAGCGTGTATTAGTTACACTGGATACACAGGACAGTTGATGAATAGTATACAGGGCAGGAGAAGTTGTACTGTGCAGTTACCCATGTACATAATGAGAGCAGCATGTATTCGTTACACGGGATACACAGGACAGTTGGTGGATAGTATACAGGGCAGGGAAGTGGTACTGTGCAGTTACCCATGTACATAATGAGAGCAGCATGTATTAGTTACACTGGATACACAGGACAGTTGGTGAATAGTATACAGGGCAGGAGAAGTGGTACTGTGCAGTTACCCATGTACATAATGAGAGCAGCATGTATTAATTGCACGGGATACACAGGACAGTTGGTGAATACAGGGCAGGAGAAGTGGTACTGTGCAGTTACCCATGTACATAATGAGAGCAGCATGTATTAGTTACACGGGATACACAGGACAGTTGGTGAATAGTATACAGGGCAGGAGAAGTGGTACTGTGCAGTTACCCATGTACATAATGAGAGCAGCATGTATTAGTTACACTGGATACACAGGACAGTTGGTGAATACAGGGCAGGAGAAGTGGTACTGTGCAGTTACCCATGTACATAACGAAAGCAGCATGTATGAGTTACACTGGATACACAGGACAGTTGGTGAATAGTATACAGGGCAGGAGAAGTGGTACTGTGCAGTTACCCATGTACATAATGAGAGCAGCATGTATTAGTTACACTGGATACACAGGACAGTTGGTGAATAGTATACAGGGCAGGAGAAGTGGTACTGTGCAGTTACCCATGTACATAATGAGAGCAGCATATATTAGTTACACTGGATACATAGGACAGTTGGTGAATAGTATACAGGGCAGGAGAAGTTGTACTGTGCAGTTACCCATGTACATAGCGAGAGCAGCATGTATTAGTTACACTGGATACACAGGACAGTTGGTGAGTAGTATACAGGGCAGGAGAAGTTGTACTGTGCAGTTACCCATGTACATAACGAGAGCAGCATGTATTAGTTACACTGGATACACAGAACAGTTGGTGAATAGTATACACGGCAGGAGAAGTGGTACTGGGCAGTTACCCATGTACATAATGAGAGCAGCATTTATTAGTTACACTGGATACACAGGACAGTTGGTGAATAGTATACAGGACAGGAGAAGTGGTACTGTGCAGTTACCCATGTACATAATGAGAGCAGCATGTATTCGTTACACTGGATACACAAGACAGTTGGTGAATAGTATACAGGGCAGAAGTAGTTGTACTGTGCAGTTACCCATGTACATAATGAGAGCAGCGTGTATTAGTTACACTGGATACACAGGACAGTTGGTGAATAGTATACAGGGCAGGAGAAGTGGTACTGTGCAGTTACCCAAGTACATAATGAGAGCAGCATTTATTAGTTACACTGGATACACAGGACAGTTGGTTAATAGTATACAGGACAGGAGAAGTTGTACTGTGCAGTTACCCATGTACATAATGAGAGCAGCATGTATTAGTTACACGGGATACACAGGACAGTTGGTGAATAGTATACAGGGCAGGAGAAGTGGTACTGTGCAGTTACCCATGTACATAATGAGAGCAGCATGTATTAGTTACACTGGATACACAGGACAGTTGGTGAATAGTATACAGGGCAGGAGAAGTGGTACTGTGCGTGCAGTTACCCATGTACATAATGAGAGCAGCATGTATTAGTTACACTGGATACACAGGACAGTTGGTGAATAGTATACAGGGCAGGAGAAGTGGTACTGTGCAGTTACCCATGTACATAATGAGAGCAGCATGTATTAGTTACACTGGATACACAGGACAGTTGGTGAATAGTATACAGGGCAGGAGAAGTGGTTCTGGGCAGTAACCCATGTACATAATGAGAGCAGCATGTATTAATTACACTGGATACACAGGACAGTTGGTGAATAGTATACAGGGCAGGAGAAGTGGTACTGGGCAGTTACCCATGTACATAATGAGAGCAGCATGTATTAATTACACTGGATACACAGGACAGTTGGTGAGTAGTATTCAGGGCAGGAGAAGTGGCACTGTGCAGTTACCCATGTACATAATAAGAACAGCAGGTATTAGTTACACTGGATACACAGGACAGTTTGTGAATAGTATACAGGGCAGGAGAAGTGGTACTGTGCAGTTACCCATGTACATAATGAGAGCAGCGTGTATTAGATACACTGGATACACAGGACAGTTGGTGAATAGTATGCAGGGCAGGAGAAGTGGTACTGTGCAGTTACCCATGTACATAATGAGAGCAGCATGTATTAATTACACTGGATACACAGGGCAGTTGGTGAATAGTATACAGGGCAGGAGAAGTGGTACTGTGCAGTTATCCATGTACATAATGAGAACATCATGTATTAGTTACACTGGATACACAGGACAGTTGGTGAATACAGGGCAGAGGAAGTGGTACTGTGCAGTTATCCATGTACATAATGAAAGCAGCGTGTATTAGTTACACTGGATACACAGGACAGTTGGTGAGTAGTATACAGGGCAGGAGAAGTGGTACTGTGCAGTTACCTATGTACATAATGAGAGCAGCATGTATTAGTTACACGGGATACACAGGGCAGTTGGTGAATAGTATACAGGGCAGGAGAAGTGGTACTGGGCAGTTACCCATGTACATAATGAGTACAGCATGTATTAATTACACTGGATACACAGGACAGTTGGTGAATTGTATACAGGGCAGGAGAAGTGGCACTGGGCAGTTACCCATGTACGTAACGAGAGCAGCATGTATTAGTTACACTGGATACACAGGACAGTTGGTGAATAGTATACAGGGCAGGAGAAGTGGTACTGTGCAGTTACCCATGTACATAATGAGAACAGCATGTATTAGTTACAGGGGATACACAGGACAGTTGGTGAATAGTATACAGGGCAGGAGAAGTGGTACTGGGCAGTTACCCATGTACATAATGAGAGCAGCATGTATTAGTTACACTGGATACACAGGACAGTTGGTGAATACAGGGCAGGAGAAGTGGTACTGTGCAGTTACCCATGTACATAACGAGAGCGGCATGTATTAATTACAGTGGATACACAGGACAGTTGGTGAATAGTATACAGGACAGGAGAAGTGGTACTGGGCAGTTACCCATGTACATAACGAGAGCAGCATGTATTAGTTATACGGGATACACAGGACAATTGGTGAATAGTATACAGGGCAGAAGAAGTGGTACTGGGCAGTTACCCATGTACATAACGAGAGCAGCATGTATTAATTACACTGGGTACACAGGACAGTTGGTGAGTAGTATACAGGGCAGGAGAAGTTGTACTGTGCAGTTACCCATGTACATAATGAGAGCAGCATGTATTAGTTACACTGGATACACAGGACAGTTGGTGAATAGTATACAGGGCAGGAGAAGTTGTACTGTGCAGTTACCCATGTACATAATGAGAGCAGCGTGTATTAGTTACACTGGATACACAGGACAAATGGTGAGTAGCATACAGGGCAGGAGAAGTGGTACTGTGCAGTTACCCATGTACATAATGAGAGCAGCATGTATTAGTTACACTGGATACACAGGACAGTTGGCGAATAGTATACAGGGCAGGAGAAGTGGTACTGTGCAGTTACCCATGTACATAATGAGAGCAGCGTGTATTACTTACACTGGATACACAGGACAGTTGGTGAATAGTATGCAGGGCAGGAGAAGTGGTACTGTGCAGTTACCCATGTACATAATGAGAGCAGCATGTATTAGTTACACTGGATACACAGGACAGTTGTTGAATAGTATGCAGGGCAGGAGAAGTGGTACTGGGCAGTTACCCATGTACATAATGAGAGCAGCGTGTATTAATTACACTGAATACACAGGGCAGTTGGTGAATAGTATACAGGGCAGGAGAAGTGGTACTGTGCAGTTACCCATGTACATAATGAGAACAGCATGTATTAATTACACTGGATACACAGGACAGTTGGTGAATAGTATACAGGGCAGGAGAAGTGGTACTGGGCAGTTACCCATGTACATAATGAGAGCAGCATGTATTAATTACACTGGATACACAGGACAGTTGGTGAATAGTATACAGGGCAGGAGAAGTGGTACTGGGCAGTTACCCATGTACATAATGAGAGCAGCGTGTATTAATTACACTGGATACACAGGACAGTTGGTGAGTAGTATACAGGGCAGGAGAAGTGGTACTGTGCAGTTACCCATGTACATAATAAGAACAGCACGTATTAGTTACACTGGATACACAGGACAGTTGGTGAATAGTATACAGGGCAGGAGAAGTGGTACTGTGCAGTTACCCATGTACATAATGAGAGCAGCGTGTATTAGTTACACTGGATACACAGGACAGTTGGTGAATAGTATACAGGGCAGGAGAAGTGGTACTGTGCAGTTACCCATGTACATAATGAGAGCAGCATGTATTAGTTACAATGGATACACAGGACAGTTGGTGAATAGTATACAGGGCAGGAGAAGTGGTACTGTGCAGTTACCCATGTACATAATGAGAGCAGCATGTATTAGTTACACTGGATACACAGGACAGTTGGTGAGTAGTATACAGGGCAGGAGAAGTTGTACTGTGCAGTTACCCATGTACATAATGAGAGCAGCATGTATTAGTTACACTGGATACACAGGACAGTTGGTGAATAGTATACAGGGCAGGAGAAGTTGTACTGGGCAGTTACCCATGTACATAACGAGAGCAGCATGTATTAGTTACACTGGATACACAGGACAGTTGGTGAGTAGTATACAGGGCAGGAGAAGTGGTACTGTGCAGTTACCCATGTACATAATGAGAGCAGCATGTATTAGTTACACTGGATACACAGGACAGTTGGCGAATAGTATACAGGGCAGGAGAAGTGGTACTGTGCAGTTACCCATGTACATAATGAGAGCAGCGTGTATTAGTTACACTGGATACACAGGACAGTTGGTGAATAGTATGCAGGGCAGGAGAAGTGGTACTGTGCAGTTACCCATGTACATAATGAGAGCAGCATGTATTAGTTACACTGGATACACAGGACAGTTGGTGAATAGTATGCAGGGCAGGAGAAGTGGTACTGGGCAGTTACCCATGTACATAATGAGAGCAGCATGTATTAATTACACTGAATACATGGTGAGTAGTATACAGGGCAGGAGAAGTGGTACTGTGCAGTTACCCATGTACATAATAAGAACAGCACGTATTAGTTACACTGGATACACAGGACAGTTGGTGAATAGTATACAGGGCAGGAGAAGTGGTACTGTGCAGTTACCCATGTACATAATGAGAGCAGCGTGTATTAGTTACAGGGGATACACAGGACAGTTGGTGAATAGTATACAGGGCAGTAGAAGTTGTACTGTGCAGTTACCTATGTACATAATGAGAACAGCATGTATTAGTTACACGTGATACACAGGGCAGTTGGTGAATAGTATACAGGGCAGGAGAAGTTGTACTGTGCAGTTACCCATGTACATAATGAGAACAGCATGTATTAATTACACTGGATACACAGGACAGTTGGTGAATTGTATACAGGGCAGGAGAAGTGGCACTGGGCAGTTACCCATGTACGTAACGAGAGCAGCATGTATTAGTTACACTGGATACACAGGACAGTTGGTGAATAGTATACAGGGCAGGAGAAGTGGTACTGTGCAGTTACCCATGTACATAATGAGAACAGCATGTATTAGTTACAGGGGATACACAGGACAGTTGGTGAATAGTATACAGGGCAGGAGAAGTGGTACTGGGCAGTTACCCATGTACATAATGAGAGCAGCATGTATTAGTTACACTGGATACACAGGACAGTTGGTGAATACAGGGCAGGAGAAGTGGTACTGTGCAGTTACCCATGTACATAACGAGAGCGGCATGTATTAATTACAGTGGATACACAGGACAGTTGGTGAATAGTATACAGGACAGGAGAAGTGGTACTGGGCAGTTACCCATGTACATAACGAGAGCAGCATGTATTAGTTATACGGGATACACAGGACAATTGGTGAATAGTATACAGGGCAGGAGAAGTGGTACTGGGCAGTTACCCATGTACATAACGAGAGCAGCATGTATTAATTACACTGGGTACACAGGACAGTTGGTGAGTAGTATACAGGGCAGGAGAAGTTGTACTGTGCAGTTACCCATGTACATAATGAGAGCAGCATGTATTAGTTACACTGGATACACAGGACAGTTGGTGAATAGTATACAGGGCAGGAGAAGTTGTACTGGGCAGTTACCCATGTACATAACGAGAGCAGCATGTATTAGTTACACTGGATACACAGGACAAATGGTGAGTAGTATACAGGGCAGGAGAAGTGGTACTGTGCAGTTACCCATGTACATAATGAGAGCAGCATGTATTAGTTACACTGGATACACAGGACAGTTGGCGAATAGTATACAGGGCAGGAGAAGTGGTACTGTGCAGTTTCCCATGTACATAATGAGAGCAGCGTGTATTAGTTACACTGGATACACAGGACAGTTGGTGAATAGTATGCAGGGCAGGAGAAGTGGTACTGTGCAGTTACCCATGTACATAATGAGAGCAGCATGTATTAGTTACACTGGATACACAGGACAGTTGGTGAATAGTATGCAGGGCAGGAGAAGTGGTACTGGGCAGTTACCCATGTACATAATGAGAGCAGCATGTATTAATTACACTGAATACACAGGGCAGTTGGTGAATAGTATACAGGGCAGGAGAAGTGGTACTGTGCAGTTACCCATGTACATAATGAGAACAGCATGTATTAATTACACTGGATACACAGGACAGTTGGTGAATAGTATACAGGGCAGGAGAAGTGGTACTGGGCAGTTACCCATGTACATAATGAGAGCAGCGTGTATTAATTACACTGGATACACAGGACAGTTGGTGAGTAGTATACAGGGCAGGAGAAGTGGTACTGTGCAGTTACCCATGTACATAATAAGAACAGCACGTATTAGTTACACTGGATACACAGGACAGTTGGTGAATAGTATACAGGGCAGGAGAAGTGGTACTGTGCAGTTACCCATGTACATAATGAGAGCAGCGTGTATTAGTTACACTGGATACACAGGACAGTTGGTGAATAGTATACAGGGCAGGAGAAGTGGTACTGTGCAGTTACCCATGTACATAATGAGAGCAGCATGTATTAGTTACAATGGATACACAGGACAGTTGGTGAATAGTATACAGGGCAGGAGAAGTGGTACTGTGCAGTTACCCATGTACATAATGAGAGCAGCATGTATTAGTTACACTGGATACACAGGACAGTTGGTGAATACAGGACAGGAGAAGTGGTACTGTGCAGTTACCTATGTACATAACGAGAGCAGCATGTATTAGTTACACTGGATACACAGGACAGTTGGTGAATAGTATGCAGGGCAGGAGAAGTGGTACTAGGCAGCTACCCATGTACATAATGAGAGCAGCATGTATTAGTTACACTGAATACACAGGGCAGTTGGTGAATAGTATACAGGGCAGGAGAAGTGGTACTGTGCAGTTACCCATGTACATAATGAGAACAGCATGTATTAGTTACACTGGATACACAGGACAGTTGGTGAATACAGGGCAGAGGAAGTGGTACTGTGCAGTTACCCATGTACATAATGAGAGCAGCGTGTATTAGTTACACTGGATACACAGGACAGTTGGTGAATAGTATACAGGGCAGGAGAAGTTGTACTGTGCAGTTACCTATGTACATAATGAGAGCAGCATGTATTAATTACACTGGATACACAGGACAGTTGGTGAATAGGGGTGGTCTTCTGTTTGCCGGCGGTCGGGCTCCCGGCGCTCAGTATACCGGCGCCGGGAGCCCGACCGCCGGCTTACCGACACTTATTTTCCCTCGTGGGGATCCACGACCCCCATAGAGGGAGAATAAAATAGTGTGGCGCGCGTAGCGCGCCACCGTGCCCGTAGCGTGGCGAGCGCAGCGAGCCCGCAAGGGGCTCATTTGCGCTCGCCAAGCTGTCGGTAAGCCGTCGGTCGGGCTCCCGGCGCCGGGATGCTGGTCGCCGGGAGCCCGACCGCCGGCCACCCGTAGTGAACCCGGTGAATAGTATACAGGGCAGGAGAAGTGGTACTGTGCAGTTACCCATATACATAATGAGAGCAGCATGTATTAGTTACACTGGATACACAGGACAGTCGGTGAATAGTATACAGGGCAGGAGAAGTGGTACTGTGCAGTTACCCATATACATAATGAGAGCAGCGTGTATTAGTTACACTGGATAAACAGGACAGTTGGTGAATAGTATACAGGGCAGGAGAAGTGGTACTGTGCAGTTACCTATGTACATAATGAGACCAGCATGTATTAGTTACACTTGGTACACAGGACAGTTGGTGAATACAGGGCAGGAGAAGTGGTACTGTGCAGTTACCCATGTACATAATGAGACAAGCATGTATTAGTTACAGGGGATACACAGGACAGTTGGTGAATAGTATACAGGGCAGGAGAAGTGGTATTGTGCAGTTACCCATGTACATAATGAGAGCAGCATGTATTAGTTACACTGGATAAACAGGACAGTTGGTGAATAGTATACAGGGCAGAGGAAGTGGTACTGGGCAGTTACCCATGTACATAATGAGAGCAGCATGTATTAGTTACACTGGATAAACAGGACAGTTGGTGAATAGTATACAGGGCAGGAGAAGTGTTACTGTGCAGTTACCTATGTACATAATGAGACCAGCATGTATTAGTTACACTTGGTACACAGGACAGTTGGTGAATACAGGGCAGGAGAAGTGGTACTGTGCAGTTACCCATGTACATAATGAGACAAGCATGTATTAGTTACAGGGGATACACAGGACAGTTGGTGAATAGTATACAGGGCAGAAGAAGTTGTACTGTGCAGTTACCTATGTACATAATGAGAACAGCATGTATTAGTTACACGGGATACACAGGGCAGTTGGTGAATAGTATACAGGGCAGGAGAAGTGGTACTGGGCAGTTACCCATGTACATAATGAGTACAGCATATATTAATTACACTGGATACACAGGACAGTTGGTGAATTGTATACAGAGCAGGAGAAGTGGTATTGTGCAGTTACCCATGTACATAATGAGAGCAGCATGTATTAGTTACACTGGATACACAGGACAGTTGGTGAATAGTATACAGGGCAGGAGAAGTGGTATTGTGCAGTTACCCATGTACATAATGAGAGCAGCATGTATTAGTTACACTGGATACACAGGACAGTTGGTGAATAGTATACAGGGCAGGAGAAGTGGTATTGTGCAGTTACCCATGTACATAATGAGAGCAGCATGTATTAATTACACTGGATACACAGGACAGTTGGTGAGTAGTATACAGGGCAGGAGAAGTGGTACTGTGCAGTTACCCATGTACATAATGAGAGCAGCATGTATTAGTTACACTGGATACACAGGACAGTTGGTGAATAGTATACAGGGCAGGAGAAGTGGTACTGGGCAGTTACCCATGTACATAATGAGAGCAGCATGTATTAATTACACTGGATACACAGTACAGTTGGTGAATAGTATACAGGGCAGGAGAAGTGGTACTGGGCAGTTACCCATGTACATAATGAGAGCAGCATGTATTAATTACACTGGATACACAGGACAGTTGGTGAGTAGTATACAGGGCAGGAGAAGTGGTACTGTGCAGTTACCCATGTACATAATGAGAGCAACATGTATTAGTTACACTGGATACACAGGACAGTTGGTGAATAGTATACAGGGCAGGAGAAGTGGTACTGTGCAGTTACCCATGTACATAATAAGAACAGCACGTATTAGTTACACTGGATACACAGGACAGTTGGTGAATAGTATACAGGGCAGGAGAAGTGGTACTGTGCAGTTACCCATGTACATAATGAGAGCAGCGTGTATTAGTTACACTGGATACACAGGACAGTTGGTGAATAGTATGCAGGGCAGGAGAAGTGGTACTGTGCAGTTACCCATGTACATAATGAGAGCAGCATGTATTAGTTACACTGGATACATAGGACAGTTGGTGAATAGTATACAGGGCAGGAGAAGTGGTACTGTGCAGTTACCCATATATATAATGAGAGCAGCGTGTATTAGTTACACTGGATACGCAGGACAGTTGGTGAATACAGGGCAGGAGAAGTGGTACTGGGCAGTTACCCATGTGCATAATGAGAGCAGCGTGTATTAGTTACACTGGATACTCAGGACAGTTGGTGAATACAGGGCAGAGGAAGTGGTACTGTGCAGTTACCCATATACATAACGAGAGCAGCATGTATTAGTTACACTGGATACACAGGAGAGTTGGTGAATAGTATACAGGGCAGGAGAAGTGGTACTGTGCAGTTACCCATATACATAACGAGAGCAGCGTGTATTAGTTACACTGTATATACAGGACAGTTGGTGAATAGTATACAGGGCAGAAGTAGTTGTACTGTGCAGTTACCCATGTACATAATGAGAGCAGCATGTATTAATTACACTGGATACACAGGACAGTTGGTGAGTAGTATACAGGGCAGGAGAAGTGGTACTGGGCAGTTACCTATGTACATAATGAGAGCAGCATGTATTCGTTACACTGGATACACAGGACAGTTGGCGAATAGTATACAGGGCAGAAGTAGTTGTACTGTGCAGTTACCCATGTACATAATGAGAGCAGCATGTATTAGTTACACTGGATACACAGGACAGTTGGTGAGTAGTATACAGGGCAGATGAAGTGGTACTGGGCAGTTACCCATGTACATAACGAGAGCAGCATGTATTAGTTACACTGGATACACAGGACAGTTGGTGAATAGTATACAGGGCAGGAGAAGTTGTACTGTGCAGTTACCCATATACATAACGAGAGCAGCATGTATTAGTTACACTGGATACACAGGACAGTTGGTAAATAGTATAATACAGGACAGGAGAAGTGGTACTGTGCAGTTACCCATATACATAACGAGAGCAGCATGTATTAGTTACACTGGATACACAGGACAGTTGGTGAATAGTATACAGGGCAGGAGAAGTGGTACTGTGCAGTTACCCATGTACATAACGAGAGCAGCATGTATTAGTTACACTGGATACACAGGACAGTTGGTGAATAGTATACAGGGCAGGAGAAGTGGTACTGTGCAGTTACCCATGTACATAATGAGAGCAGCATGTATTAGTTACACTGGATATACAGGGCAGTTGGTGATTAGTATACAGGGCAGGAGAAGTGGGACTGTGCAGTTACCTATGTACATAACGAGAGCAGCATGTATTAGTTACACTGGATACACAGGACAGTTGGTGAATAGTATACAGGGCAGGAGAAGTGGTACTGTGCAATTACCCATATACATAACGAGAGCAGCATGTATTAGTTACACTGGATACACAGGACAGTTGGTGAATAGTATAATACAGGACAGGAGAAGTGGTACTGTGCAGTTACCTATGTACATAACGAGAGCAGCATGTATTAGTTACACTGGAAACACAGGACAGTTGGTGAATAGTATACAGGGCAGGAGAAGTTGTACTGTGCAGTTACCCATGTACATAATGAGAGCAGCATGTATTCGTTACACTGGATACACAGGACAGTTGTTGAATAGTATACAGGGCAGGAGAAGTGGTACTGTGCAGTTACCCATGTACACAATGAGAGCAGCATGTATTAGTTACACTGGATACACAGGACAGTTGGTGAATAGTATACAGGGCAGGAGAAGTGGTACTGTGCAGTTACCCATGTACTTAATGAGAGCAGCATGTATTAATTACACTGGATACACAGGACAGTAGGTGAATAGTATACAGGGCAGGAGAAGTGGTACTGGGCAGTTACCCATGTACATAATGAGAGCAGCATGTATTAATTACACTGGATACACAGGACAGTTGGTGAATAGTATACAGGGCAGGAGAAGTGGTACTGTGCAGTTACCCATATACATAACGAGAGGAGCATGTATTAGTTACACTGGATACACAGGACAGTTGGTGAATAGTATACAGGGCAGGAGAAGTTGTACTGTGCAGTTACCCATGTACATAATGAGAGCAGCATTTATTAGTTACACTGGATACACAGGACAGTTAATGGATAGTATACAGGGAAGAGGAAGTGGTACTGGGCAGTTACCCATGTACATAACGAGAGCAGCACGTATTAATTACACTGGATACACAGGACAGTTGGTGAATAGTATACAGGGCAGGAGAAGTGGTACTGTGCAGTTACCCATATACATAACGAGAGCAGCATGTATTAGTTACACTGGATACACAGGACAGTTGGTGAATAGTATACAGGGCAGGAGAAGTTGTACTGTGCAGTTACCCATGTACATAATGAGAGCAGCATTTATTAGTTACACTGGATACACAGGACAGTTGGTGAATAGTATACAGGGCAGGAGAAGTGGTACTGTGCAGTTACCCATGTACATAATGAGAGCAGCATGTATTAGTTACACTGGATACACAGGACAGTTGGTGAATAGTATACAGGGCAGGAGAAGTTGTACTGTGCAGGTACCCATGTACATAATGAGAGCAGCATGTATTAGTTACACTGGATACACAGGACAGTTGGTGAATAGTATACAGGGCAGGAGAAGTGGTACTGTGCAGTTACCCATGTACATAATGAGAGCAGCATGTATTAGTTACACTGGATAAACAGGACAGTTGGTGAATAGTATACAGGGCAGGAGAAGTGGTACTGTGCAGTTACCCATGTACATAATGAGAGCAGCATGTATTAGTTACACTGGATACACAGGACAGTTGGTGAATAGTATACAGGGCAGGAGAAGTGGTACTGTGCTGTTACCCATATACATAACGAGAGCAGCATGTATTAGTTACACTGGATACACAGGACAGTTGGTGAATACATGGCAGAGGAAGTGGTACTGTGCAGTTACCCATGTACATAATGAGAGCAGCGTGTATTAGTTACACTGGATACACAGGACAGTTGGTGGATAGTATACAGGGCAGGAGAAGTGGTACTGTGCAGTTACCTATGTACATAATGAGAGCAGCATGTATTAATTACACTGGATACACAGGACAGTTGGTGAGTAGTATACAGGGAAGGAGAAGTTGTACTGTGCAGTTACCCATGTACATAATGAGACCAGCATGTATTAGTTACACTGGATACACAGGACAGTTGGTGAATAGTATACAGGGCAGGAGAAGTGGTACTGTGCAGTTACCCATGTACATAACGAGACCAGCATGTATTAGTTACACAGGACAGTTGTTGAATAGTATACAGGGCAGGAGAAGTGGTACTGTGCAGTTACCCATATACATAACGAGAACAGCATGTATTAATTACACTGGATACACAGGACAGTTGGTGAGTAGTGTACAGGGCAGGCGAAGTGGTACTGTGCAGTTACCCATATACATAACGAGAGCAGCATGTATTAATTACACTGGATACACAGGACAGTTGGTGAGTAGTGTACAGGGCAAGAGAAGTGGTACTGTGCAGTTACCCATATACATAATGAGAGCAGCATGTATTAGTTACACTGGATACACAGGACAGTTGGTGAATAGTATACAGGGCAGGGGAAGTGGTACTGTGCAGTTACCCATATACATAACGAGAACAGCATGTATTAATTACACTGGATACACAGGACAGTTGGTGAATAGTATACAGGGCAGGAGAAGTGGTACTGTGCAGTTACCCATATACATAACGAGAACAGCGTGTATTAATTACACTGGATACACAGGACAGTTGGTGAATAGTATACAGGGCAGGAGAAGTGGCACTGTGCAGTTACCCATGTACATAACGAGAACAGCATGTATTAATTACACTGGATACACAGGACAGTTGGTGAATAGTATACAGGGCAGGAGAAGTGGTACTGTGCAGTTACTCATGTACATAACGAGAACAGCATGTATTAGTTACACTGGATACACAGGACAGTTGGTGAATAGTATAATACAGGACAGGAGAAGTGGTACTGTGCAGTTACCTATGTACATAATGAGAGCAGCATGTATTAGTTACACTGGATACACAGGACAGTTGGTGAATAGTATACAGGGCAGGAGAAGTGGTACTGTGCAGTTACCCATGTACATAATGAGAGCAGCATGTATTAGTTACACTGGATACACAGGACAGTTGGTGAATAGTATACAGGGCAGGAGAAGTGGTACTGGGCAGTTACCTATGTACATAATGAGAGCAGCATGTATTCGTTACACTGGATACACAGGACAGTTGGTGAGTAGTATACAGGGCAGATGAAGTGGTACTGAGCAGTTACCCATGTACATAATGAGAGCAGCATGTATTCGTTACACTGGATACACAGGACAGTTGGTGAGTAGTATACAGGGCAGGAGAAGTGGTACTGTGCAGTTACCTATGTACATAATGAGAGCAGCATGTATTAGTTACACTGGATACACAGGACAGTTGGTGAATAGTATACAGGGCAGGAGAAGTTGTACTGTGCAGTTACCCATATACATAACGAGAGCAGCATGTATTAGTTACACTGGATACACAGAACAGTTGGTGAATAGTATACAGGGCAGGAGAAGTTGTACTGTGCAGTTACCCATGTACATAATGAGAGCAGCATGTATTAGTTACACTTGATACACAGGACAGTTGGCGAATAGTATACAGGGCAGGAGAAGTTGTACTGTGCAGTTACCCATGTACATAATGAGAGCAGCATGTATTAATTACACTGGATACACAGGACAGTTGGTGAATAGTATACAGGGCAGGAGAAGTGGTGCTGTGCAGTTACCCATGTACATAATAAGAACAGCACGTATTAGTTACACTGGATACACAGGACAGTTGGTGAATAGTATACAGGGCAGGAGAAGTGGTACTGTGCAGTTACCCATGTACATAATGAGAGCAGCATGTATTAGTTACACTGGATACACAGGACAGTTGGTGAATAGTATACAGGGCAGGAGAAGTGGTACTGTGCAGTTACCCATGTACATAATGAGAGCAGCATGTATTAATTACACTGGATACACAGGACAGTTGGTAAATAGTATACAGGGCAGGAGAAGTGGTACTGAGCAGTTACTCATGTACATAATGAGAGCAGCATGTATTAGTTACACTGGATACACAGGACAGTTGGTGAATAGTATACAGGGCAGGAGAAGTGGTACTGGGCAGTTACCTATGTACATAATGAGAGCAGCATGTATTCGTTACACTGGATACACAGGACAGTTGGTGAATAGTATACAGGGCAGAAGTAGTTGTACTGTGCAGTTACCCATGTACATAATGAGAGCAGCATGTATTAGTTACACTTTATGCACAGGACAGTTGGTGAGTAGTATACAGGGCAGGAGAAGTTGTACTGTGCAGTTACCCATGTACATAATGAGAGCAGCATGTATTCGTTACACTGGATACACAGGACAGTTGGTGAGTAGTGTACAGGGCAGGAGAAGTGGTACTGTGCAGTTACCCATATACATAATGAGAGCAGCATGTATTAGTTACACTGGATACACAGGACAGTTGGTGAATAGTATACAGGGCAGGGGAAGTGGTACTGTGCAGTTACCCATATACATAACGAGAACAGCATGTATTAATTACACTGGATACACAGGACAGTTGGTGAATAGTATACAGGGCAGGAGAAGTGGTACTGTGCAGTTACCCATGTACATAATGAGAGCAGCATGTATTAGTTACACTGGATACACAGGACAGTTGGTGAATAGTATACAGGGCAGGAGAAGTTGTACTGTGCAGGTACCCATGTACATAATGAGAGCAGCATGTATTAGTTACACTGGATACACAGGACAGTTGGTGAATAGTATACAGGGCAGGAGAAGTGGTACTGTGCAGTTACCCATGTACATAATGAGAGCAGCATGTATTAGTTACACTGGATAAACAGGACAGTTGGTGAATAGTATACAGGGCAGGAGAAGTGGTACTGTGCAGTTACCCATGTACATAATGAGAGCAGCATGTATTAGTTACACTGGATACACAGGACAGTTGGTGAATAGTATACAGGGCAGGAGAAGTGGTACTGTGCTGTTACCCATATACATAACGAGAGCAGCATGTATTAGTTACACTGGATACACAGGACAGTTGGTGAATACATGGCAGAGGAAGTGGTACTGTGCAGTTACCCATGTACATAATGAGAGCAGCGTGTATTAGTTACACTGGATACACAGGACAGTTGGTGGATAGTATACAGGGCAGGAGAAGTGGTACTGTGCAGTTACCTATGTACATAATGAGAGCAGCATGTATTAATTACACTGGATACACAGGACAGTTGGTGAGTAGTATACAGGGAAGGAGAAGTTGTACTGTGCAGTTACCCATGTACATAATGAGACCAGCATGTATTAGTTACACTGGATACACAGGACAGTTGGTGAATAGTATACAGGGCAGGAGAAGTGGTACTGTGCAGTTACCCATGTACATAACGAGACCAGCATGTATTAGTTACACAGGACAGTTGTTGAATAGTATACAGGGCAGGAGAAGTGGTACTGTGCAGTTACCCATATACATAACGAGAACAGCATGTATTAATTACACTGGATACACAGGACAGTTGGTGAGTAGTGTACAGGGCAGGCGAAGTGGTACTGTGCAGTTACCCATATACATAACGAGAGCAGCATGTATTAATTACACTGGATACACAGGACAGTTGGTGAGTAGTGTACAGGGCAAGAGAAGTGGTACTGTGCAGTTACCCATATACATAATGAGAGCAGCATGTATTAGTTACACTGGATACACAGGACAGTTGGTGAATAGTATACAGGGCAGGGGAAGTGGTACTGTGCAGTTACCCATATACATAACGAGAACAGCATGTATTAATTACACTGGATACACAGGACAGTTGGTGAATAGTATACAGGGCAGGAGAAGTGGTACTGTGCAGTTACCCATATACATAACGAGAACAGCGTGTATTAATTACACTGGATACACAGGACAGTTGGTGAATAGTATACAGGGCAGGAGAAGTGGCACTGTGCAGTTACCCATGTACATAACGAGAACAGCATGTATTAATTACACTGGATACACAGGACAGTTGGTGAATAGTATACAGGGCAGGAGAAGTGGTACTGTGCAGTTACTCATGTACATAACGAGAACAGCATGTATTAGTTACACTGGATACACAGGACAGTTGGTGAATAGTATAATACAGGACAGGAGAAGTGGTACTGTGCAGTTACCTATGTACATAATGAGAGCAGCATGTATTAGTTACACTGGATACACAGGACAGTTGGTGAATAGTATACAGGGCAGGAGAAGTGGTACTGGGCAGTTACCTATGTACATAATGAGAGCAGCATGTATTCGTTACACTGGATACACAGGACAGTTGGTGAGTAGTATACAGGGCAGATGAAGTGGTACTGAGCAGTTACCCATGTACATAATGAGAGCAGCATGTATTCGTTACACTGGATACACAGGACAGTTGGTGAGTAGTATACAGGGCAGGAGAAGTGGTACTGTGCAGTTACCTATGTACATAATGAGAGCAGCATGTATTAGTTACACTGGATACACAGGACAGTTGGTGAATAGTATACAGGGCAGGAGAAGTTGTACTGTGCAGTTACCCATATACATAACGAGAGCAGCATGTATTAGTTACACTGGATACACAGAACAGTTGGTGAATAGTATACAGGGCAGGAGAAGTTGTACTGTGCAGTTACCCATGTACATAATGAGAGCAGCATGTATTAGTTACACTTGATACACAGGACAGTTGGCGAATAGTATACAGGGCAGGAGAAGTTGTACTGTGCAGTTACCCATGTACATAATGAGAGCAGCATGTATTAATTACACTGGATACACAGGACAGTTGGTGAATAGTATACAGGGCAGGAGAAGTGGTGCTGTGCAGTTACCCATGTACATAATAAGAACAGCACGTATTAGTTACACTGGATACACAGGACAGTTGGTGAATAGTATACAGGGCAGGAGAAGTGGTACTGTGCAGTTACCCATGTACATAATGAGAGCAGCATGTATTAGTTACACTGGATACACAGGACAGTTGGTGAATAGTATACAGGGCAGGAGAAGTGGTACTGTGCAGTTACCCATGTACATAATGAGAGCAGCATGTATTAATTACACTGGATACACAGGACAGTTGGTAAATAGTATACAGGGCAGGAGAAGTGGTACTGAGCAGTTACTCATGTACATAATGAGAGCAGCATGTATTAGTTACACTGGATACACTGGATACACAGGACAGTTGGTGAATAGTATACAGGGCAGAAGTAGTTGTACTGTGCAGTTACCCATGTACATAATGAGAGCAGCATGTATTAGTTACAATGGATACACAGGACAGTTGGTGAATAGTATACAGGGCAGGAGAAGTGGTACTGTGCAGTTACCCATGTACATAATGAGAGCAGCATGTATGAGTTACACTGGATACACAGGACAGTTGGTGAATAGTATACAGGACAGGAGAAGTTGTACTGTGCAGTTACCCATGTACATAATGAGAGCAGCATGTATTAGTTACACTGGATACACAGGACAGTTGGTGAATAGTATACAGGGCAGAAGTAGTTGTACTGTGCAGTTACCTATGTACATAATGAGAGCAGCATGTATTAGTTACACTGGATACACAGGACAGTTGGTGAATAGTATACAGGGCAGGAGAAGTGGTACTGGGCAGTTACCTATGTACATAATGAGAGCAGCATGTATTCGTTACACTGGATACACAGGACAGTTGGTGAATAGTATACAGGGCAGAAGTAGTTGTACTGTGCAGTTACCTATGTACATAATGAGAGCAGCATGTATGAGTTACACTGGATACACAGGACAGTTGGTGAATAGTATACAGGACAGGAGAAGTTGTACTGTGCAGTTACCCATGTACATAATGAGAGCAGCATGTATTAGTTACACTGGATACACAGGACAGTTGGTGAATAGTATACAGGGCAGAAGTAGTTGTACTGTGCAGTTACCCATGTACATAATGAGAGCAGCATGTATTAGTTACACTTTATGCACAGGACAGTTGGTGAGTAGTATACAGGACAGGAGAAGTTGTACTGTGCAGTTACCCATGTACATAATGAGAGCAGCATGTATTCGTTACACTGGATACACAGGACAGTTGGTGAGTAGTGTACAGGGCAGGAGAAGTGGTACTGTGCAGTTACCCATATACATAATGAGAGCAGCATGTATTAGTTACACTGGATACACAGGACAGTTGGTGAATAGTATACAGGGCAGGGGAAGTGGTACTGTGCAGTTACCCATATACATAACGAGAACAGCATGTATTAATTACACTGGATACACAGGACAGTTGGTGAATAGTATACAGGGCAGGAGAAGTGGTACTGTGCAGTTACCCATATACATAACGAGAACAGCGTGTATTAATTACACTGGATACACAGGACAGTTGGTGAATAGTATACAGGGCAGGAGAAGTGGCACTGTGCAGTTACCCATGTACATAACGAGAACAGCATGTATTAATTACACTGGATACACAGGACAGTTGGTGAATAGTATACAGGGCAGGAGAAGTGGTACTGTGCAGTTACTCATGTACATAACGAGAACAGCATGTATTAGTTACACTGGATACACAGGACAGTTGGTGAATAGTATAATACAGGACAGGAGAAGTGGTACTGTGCAGTTACCTATGTACATAATGAGAGCAGCATGTATTAGTTACACTGGATACACAGGACAGTTGGTGAATAGTATACAGGGCAGGAGAAGTGGTACTGGGCAGTTACCTATGTACATAATGAGAGCAGCATGTATTCGTTACACTGGATACACAGGACAGTTGGTGAGTAGTATACAGGGCAGATGAAGTGGTACTGAGCAGTTACCCATGTACATAATGAGAGCAGCATGTATTCGTTACACTGGATACACAGGACAGTTGGTGAGTAGTATACAGGGCAGGAGAAGTGGTACTGTGCAGTTACCTATGTACATAATGAGAGCAGCATGTATTAGTTACACTGGATACACAGGACAGTTGGTGAATAGTATACAGGGCAGGAGAAGTTGTACTGTGCAGTTACCCATATACATAACGAGAGCAGCATGTATTAGTTACACTGGATACACAGAACAGTTGGTGAATAGTATACAGGGCAGGAGAAGTTGTACTGTGCAGTTACCCATGTACATAATGAGAGCAGCATGTATTAGTTACACTGGATACACAGGACAGTTGGCGAATAGTATACAGGGCAGGAGAAGTTGTACTGTGCAGTTACCCATGTACATAATGAGAGCAGCATGTATTAATTACACTGGATACACAGGACAGTTGGTGAATAGTATACAGGGCAGGAGAAGTGGTGCTGTGCAGTTACCCATGTACATAATAAGAACAGCACGTATTAGTTACACTGGATACACAGGACAGTTGGTGAATAGTATACAGGGCAGGAGAAGTGGTACTGTGCAGTTACCCATGTACATAATGAGAGCAGCATGTATTAGTTACACTGGATACACAGGACAGTTGGTGAATAGTATACAGGGCAGGAGAAGTGGTACTGTGCAGTTACCCATGTACATAATGAGAGCAGCATGTATTAATTACACTGGATACACAGGACAGTTGGTAAATAGTATACAGGGCAGGAGAAGTGGTACTGAGCAGTTACTCATGTACATAATGAGAGCAGCATGTATTAGTTACACTGGATACACTGGATACACAGGACAGTTGGTGAATAGTATACAGGGCAGAAGTAGTTGTACTGTGCAGTTACCCATGTACATAATGAGAGCAGCATGTATTAGTTACAATGGATACACAGGACAGTTGGTGAATAGTATACAGGGCAGGAGAAGTGGTACTGTGCAGTTACCCATGTACATAATGAGAGCAGCATGTATGAGTTACACTGGATACAAAGGACAGTTGGTGAATAGTATACAGGACAGGAGAAGTTGTACTGTGCAGTTACCCATGTACATAATGAGAGCAGCATGTATTAGTTACACTGGATACACAGGACAGTTGGTGAATAGTATACAGGGCAGAAGTAGTTGTACTGTGCAGTTACCTATGTACATAATGAGAGCAGCATGTATTAGTTACACTGGATACACAGGACAGTTGGTGAATAGTATACAGGGCAGGAGAAGTGGTACTGGGCAGTTACCTATGTACATAATGAGAGCAGCATGTATTCGTTACACTGGATACACAGGACTGTTGGTGAATAGTATACAGGGCAGAAGTAGTTGTACTGTGCAGTTACCCATGTACATAATGAGAGCAGCATGTATTAGTTACACTTTATGCACAGGACAGTTGGTGAGTAGTATACAGGGCAGGAGAAGTTGTACTGTGCAGTTACCCATGTACATAACGAGAACAGCATGTATTAGTTACACTGGATACACAGGACAGTTGGTGAGTAGTATACAGGGCAGATGAAGTGGTACTGGGCAGTTACCCATGTACATAATGAGAGCAGCATGTATTCGTTACACTGGATACACAGGACAGTTGGTGAGTAGTATACAGGGCAGGAGAAGTGGTACTGTGCAGTTACCTATGTACATAATGAGAGCAGCATGTATTAGTTACACTGGATACACAGGACAGTTTATGAATAGTATACAGGGCAGGAGAAGTTGTACTGTGCAGTTACCCATATACATAACGAGAGCAGCATGTATTAGTTACACTGGATACACAGGACAGTTGGTGAATAGTATACAGGGCAGGAGAAGTTGTACTGTGCAGTTACCCATGTACATAATGAGAGCAGCATGTATTAGTTACACTGGATACAGAGGACAGTTGGCGAATAGTATACAGGGCAGGAGAAGTTGTACTGTGCAGTTACCCATGTACATAATGAGAGCAGCATGTATTGATTACACTGGATACACAGGACAGTTGGTGAATAGTATACAGGGCAGGAGAAGTGGTGCTGTGCAGTTACCCATGTACATAATAAGAACAGCACGTATTAGTTACACTGGATACACAGGACAGTTGGTGAATAGTATACAGGGCAGGAGAAGTGGTACTGTGCAGTTACCCATGTACATAATGAGAGCAGCATGTATTAGTTACACTGGATACACAGGACAGTTGGTGAATAGTATACAGGGCAGGAGAAGTGGTACTGGGCAGTTACCTATGTATATAATGAGAGCAGCATGTATTCGTTACACTGGATACACAGGACAGTTGGTGAATAGTATACAGGGCAGAAGTAGTTGTACTGTGCAGTTACCCATGTACATAATGAGAGCAGCATGTATAAGTTACACTTTATGCACAGGACAGTTGGTGAGTAGTATACAGGGCAGGAGAAGTTGTACTGTGCAGTTACCCATGTACATAACGAGAACAGCATGTATTAGTTACACTGGATACACAGGACAGTTGGTGAGTAGTATACAGGGCAGATGAAGTGGTACTGGGCAGTTACCCATGTACATAATGAGAGCAGCATGTATTCGTTACACTGGATACACAGGACAGTTGGTGAGTAGTATACAGGGCAGGAGAAGTGGTACTGTGCAGTTACCCATATACATAATGAGAGCAGCATGTATTAGTTACACTGGATACACAGGACAGTTGGTGAATAGTATACAGGGCAGGAGAAGTTGTACTGTGCAGTTACCCATGTACATAATGAGAGCAGCATGTATTAGTTACACTGGATACAGAGGACAGTTGGCGAATAGTATACAGGGCAGGAGAAGTTGTACTGTGCAGTTACCCATGTACATAATGAGAGCAGCATGTATTGATTACACTGGATACACAGGACAGTTGGTGAATAGTATACAGGGCAGGAGAAGTGGTGCTGTGCAGTTACCCATGTACATAATAAGAACAGCACGTATTAGTTACACTGGATACACAGGACAGTTGGTGAATAGTATACAGGGCAGGAGAAGTGGTACTGTGCAGTTACCCATGTACATAATGAGAGCAGCATGTATTAGTTACACTGGATACACAGGACAGTTGGTGAATAGTATACAGGGCAGGAGAAGTGGTACTGTGCAGTTACCCATGTACATAATGAGAGCAGCATGTATTAGTTACACTGGATACACAGGACAGTTGGTGAATAGTATACAGGGCAGGAGAAGTGGTACTGTGCAGTTACCCATGTACATAATGAGAGCAGCATGTATTAGTTACACTGGATACACAGGACAGTTGGTGAATAGTATACAGGGCAGGAGAAGTGGTACTGTGCAGTTACCCATGTACATAATGAGAGCAGCGTGTATTAGTTACACTGGATACACAGGACAGTTGGTGAATAGTATACAGGGCAGGAGAAGTGGTACTGTGCAGTTACCCATGTACATAATGAGAGCAGCATGTATTAGTTACAGGGGATACACAGGACAGTTGGTGAATAGTATACAGGGCAGGAGAAGTAGTACTGTGCAGTTACCCATGTACATAATGAGAGCAGCATGTATTAGTTACACTGGATACACAGGACAGTTGGTGAATAGTATACAGGGCAGGAGAAGTAGTACTGCGCAGTTACCCATGTACATAATGAGAGCAGCGTGTATTAGTTACACTGGATACACAGGACAGTTGGTGAATAGTATACAGGACAGGAGAAGTGGTACTGTGCAGTTACCCATGTATATAATGAGAGCAGCATGTATTAGTTACACTGGATACACAGGACAGTTGGTGGATAGTATACAGGGCAGAGGAAGTGGTACTGTGCAGTTACCCATGTACATAATGAGAGCAGCATGTATTAGTTACACTGGATACACAGGACAGTTGGTGAATAGTATACAGGGCAGGAGAAGTGGTACTGTGCAGTTACCCATGTACATAATGAGAGCAGCATGTATTAGTTACACTGGATACACAGGACAGTTGGTGAATAGTATACAGGGCAGGAGAAGTGGTACTGTGCAGTTACCCATGTACATAATGAGAGCAGCGTGTATTAGTTACACTGGATACACAGGACAGTTGGTGAATAGTATACAGGGCAGGAGAAGTGGTACTGTGCAGTTACCCATGTACATAATGAGAGCAGCATGTATTAGTTACAGGGGATACACAGGACAGTTGGTGAATAGTATACAGGGCAGGAGAAGTAGTACTGTGCAGTTACCCATGTACATAATGAGAGCAGCATGTATTAGTTACACTGGATACACAGGACAGTTGGTGAATAGTATACAGGGCAGGAGAAGTAGTACTGTGCAGTTACCCATGTACATAATGAGAGCAGCATGTATTAGTTACACTGGATACACAGGACAGTTGGTAAATAGTATACAGGACAGGAGAAGTGGTACTGTGCAGTTACCCATGTATATAATGAGAGCAGCATGTATTAGTTACACTGGATACACAGGACAGTTGGTGGATAGTATACAGGGCAGAGGAAGTGGTACTGTGCAGTTACCCATGTACATAATGAGAGCAGCATGTATTAGTTACACTGGATACACAGGACAGTTGGTGAATAGTATACAGGGCAGGAGAAGTAGTACTGTGCAGTTACCCATGTACATAATGAGAGCAGCATGTATTAGTTACACTGGATACACAGGACAGTTGGTGAATAGTATACAGGACAGGAGAAGTGGTACTGTGCAGTTACCCATGTATATAATGAGAGCAGCATGTATTAGTTACACTGGATACACAGGACAGTTGGTGGATAGTATACAGGGCAGAGGAAGTGGTACTGTGCAGTTACCCATGTACATAATGAGAGCAGCATGTATTAGTTACACTGGATACACAGGACAGTTGGTGAATAGTATACAGGGCAGAAGTAGTTGTACTGTGCAGTTACCTATGTACATAATGAGAGCAGCATGTATTAGTTACACTGGATACACAGGACAGTTGGTGAATAGTATACAGGTCAGGAGAAGTGGTACTGGGCAGTTACCTATGTACATAATGAGAGCAGCATGTATTCGTTACACTTTATACACAGGACAGTTGGTGAGTAGTATACAGGGCAGGAGAAGTTGTACTGTGCAGTTACCTATGTACATAATGAGAGCAGCATGTATTAGTTACACTGGATACACAGGACAGTTGGTGAATAGTATACAGGGCAGGAGAAGTGGTACTGGGCAGTTACCTATGTACATAATGAGAGCAGCATGTATTAGTTACACTTTATACACAGGACAGTTGGTGAGTAGTATACAGGGCAGGAGAAGTTGTACTGTGCAGTTACCCATGTACATAACGAGAACAGCATGTATTAGTTACACTGGATACACAGGACAGTTGGTGAGTAGTATACAGGGCAGATGAAGTGGTACTGGGCAGTTACCCATGTACATAATGAGAGCAGCATGTATTCGTTACACTGGATACACAGGACAGTTGGTGAGTAGTATACAGGGCAGGAGAAGTGGTACTGTGCAGTTACCTATGTACATAATGAGAGCAGCATGTATTAGTTACACTGGATACACAGGACAGTTGGTGAATAGTATACAGGGCAGGAGAAGTTGTACTGTGCAGTTACCCATATACATAACGAGAGCAGCATGTATTAGTTACACTTGATACACAGGACAGTTGGTGAATAGTATACAGGGCAGGAGAAGTTGTACTGTGCAGTTACCCATGTACATAATGAGAGCAGCATGTATTAGTTACACTGGATACACAGGACAGTTGGCGAATAGTATACAGGGCAGGAGAAGTTGTACTGTGCAGTTACCCATGTACATAATGAGAGCAGCATGTATTGATTACACTGGATACACAGGACAGTTGGTGAATAGTATACAGGGCAGGAGAAGTGGTGCTGTGCAGTTACCCATGTACATAATAAGAACAGCACGTATTAGTTACACTGGATACACAGGACAGTTGGTGAATAGTATACAGGGCAGGAGAAGTGGTACTGTGCAGTTACCCATGTACATAATGAGAGCAGCATGTATTAGTTACACTGGATACACAGGACAGTTGGCGAATAGTATACAGGGCAGGAGAAGTTGTACTGTGCAGTTACCCATGTACATAATGAGAGCAGCATGTATTGATTACACTGGATACACAGGACAGTTGGTGAATAGTATACAGGGCAGGAGAAGTGGTGCTGTGCAGTTACCCATGTACATAATGAGAGCAGCATGTATTCGTTACACTGGATACACAGGACAGTTGGTGAGTAGTATACAGGGCAGGAGAAGTTGTACTGTGCAGTTACCCATGTACATAATGAGAGCAGCATGTATTGATTACACTGGATACACAGGACAGTTGGTGAGTAGTATACAGGGCAGGAGAAGTGGTACTGTGCAGTTACCTATGTACATAATGAGAGCAGCATGTATTAGTTACACTGGATACACAGGACAGTTTATGAATAGTATACAGGGCAGGAGAAGTTGTACTGTGCAGTTACCCATATACATAACGAGAGCAGCATGTATTAGTTACACTGGATACACAGGACAGTTGGTGAATAGTATACAGGGCAGGAGAAGTTGTACTGTGCAGTTACCCATGTACATAATGAGAGCAGCATGTATTAGTTACACTGGATACAGAGGACAGTTGGCGAATAGTATACAGGGCAGGAGAAGTTGTACTGTGCAGTTACCCATGTACATAATGAGAGCAGCATGTATTGATTACACTGGATACACAGGACAGTTGGTGAATAGTATACAGGGCAGGAGAAGTGGTGCTGTGCAGTTACCCATGTACATAATAAGAACAGCACGTATTAGTTACACTGGATACACAGGACAGTTGGTGAATAGTATACAGGGCAGGAGAAGTGGTACTGTGCAGTTACCCATGTACATAATGAGAGCAGCATGTATTAGTTACACTGGATACACAGGACAGTTGGTGAATAGTATACAGGGCAGGAGAAGTGGTACTGGGCAGTTACCTATGTATATAATGAGAGCAGCATGTATTCGTTACACTGGATACACAGGACAGTTGGTGAATAGTATACAGGGCAGAAGTAGTTGTACTGTGCAGTTACCCATGTACATAATGAGAGCAGCATGTATAAGTTACACTTTATGCACAGGACAGTTGGTGAGTAGTATACAGGGCAGGAGAAGTTGTACTGTGCAGTTACCCATGTACATAACGAGAACAGCATGTATTAGTTACACTGGATACACAGGACAGTTGGTGAGTAGTATACAGGGCAGATGAAGTGGTACTGGGCAGTTACCCATGTACATAATGAGAGCAGCATGTATTCGTTACACTGGATACACAGGACAGTTGGTGAGTAGTATACAGGGCAGGAGAAGTGGTACTGTGCAGTTACCTATGTACATAATGAGAGCAGCATGTATTAGTTACACTGGATACACAGGACAGTTGGTGAATAGTATACAGGGCAGGAGAAGTTGTACTGTGCAGTTACCCATATACATAACGAGAGCAGCATGTATTAGTTACACTGGATACACAGGACAGTTGGTGAATAGTATACAGGGCAGGAGAAGTTGTACTGTGCAGTTACCCATGTACATAATGAGAGCAGCATGTATTAGTTACACTGGATACAGAGGACAGTTGGCGAATAGTATACAGGGCAGGAGAAGTTGTACTGTGCAGTTACCCATGTACATAATGAGAGCAGCATGTATTGATTACACTGGATACACAGGACAGTTGGTGAATAGTATACAGGGCAGGAGAAGTGGTGCTGTGCAGTTACCCATGTACATAATAAGAACAGCACGTATTAGTTACACTGGATACACAGGACAGTTGGTGAATAGTATACAGGGCAGGAGAAGTGGTACTGTGCAGTTACCCATGTACATAATGAGAGCAGCATGTATTAGTTACACTGGATACACAGGACAGTTGGTGAATAGTATACAGGGCAGGAGAAGTGGTACTGTGCAGTTACCCATGTACATAATGAGAGCAGCATGTATTAGTTACACTGGATACACAGGACAGTTGGTGAATAGTATACAGGGCAGGAGAAGTGGTACTGTGCAGTTACCCATGTACATAATGAGAGCAGCATGTATTAGTTACACTGGATACACAGGACAGTTGGTGAATAGTATACAGGGCAGGAGAAGTGGTACTGTGCAGTTACCCATGTACATAATGAGAGCAGCGTGTATTAGTTACACTGGATACACAGGACAGTTGGTGAATAGTATACAGGGCAGGAGAAGTGGTACTGTGCAGTTACCCATGTACATAATGAGAGCAGCATGTATTAGTTACAGGGGATACACAGGACAGTTGGTGAATAGTATACAGGGCAGGAGAAGTAGTACTGTGCAGTTACCCATGTACATAATGAGAGCAGCGTGTATTAGTTACACTGGATACACAGGACAGTTGGTGAATAGTATACAGGACAGGAGAAGTGGTACTGTGCAGTTACCCATGTATATAATGAG
Organism: Pseudophryne corroboree; assembly: GCF_028390025.1. Lineage (NCBI taxonomy): Eukaryota > Metazoa > Chordata > Amphibia > Anura > Myobatrachidae > Pseudophryne > Pseudophryne corroboree. The sequence goes on from NC_086445.1 coordinate 1,041,597,621, forward strand.
AGCAGCATGTATTAGTTACACTGGATACACAGGACAGTTGGTGGATAGTATACAGGGCAGAGGAAGTGGTACTGTGCAGTTACCCATGTACATAATGAGAGCAGCATGTATTAGTTACACTGGATACACAGGACAGTTGGTGAATAGTATACAGGGCAGGAGAAGTGGTACTGTGCAGTTACCCATGTACATAATGAGAGCAGCATGTATTAGTTACACTGGATACACAGGACAGTTGGTGAATAGTATACAGGGCAGGAGAAGTGGTACTGTGCAGTTACCCATGTACATAATGAGAGCAGCGTGTATTAGTTACACTGGATACACAGGACAGTTGGTGAATAGTATACAGGGCAGGAGAAGTGGTACTGTGCAGTTACCCATGTACATAATGAGAGCAGCATGTATTAGTTACAGGGGATGCACAGGACAGTTGGTGAATAGTATACAGGGCAGGAGAAGTAGTACTGTGCAGTTACCCATGTACATAATGAGAGCAGCATGTATTAGTTACACTGGATACACAGGACAGTTGGTGAATAGTATACAGGGCAGGAGAAGTAGTACTGTGCAGTTACCCATGTACATAATGAGAGCAGCATGTATTAGTTACACTGGATACACAGGACAGTTGGTAAATAGTATACAGGACAGGAGAAGTGGTACTGTGCAGTTACCCATGTATATAATGAGAGCAGCATGTATTAGTTACACTGGATACACAGGACAGTTGGTGGATAGTATACAGGGCAGAGGAAGTGGTACTGTGCAGTTACCCATGTACATAATGAGAGCAGCATGTATTAGTTACACTGGATACACAGGACAGTTGGTGAATAGTATACAGGGCAGGAGAAGTAGTACTGTGCAGTTACCCATGTACATAATGAGAGCAGCATGTATTAGTTACACTGGATACACAGGACAGTTGGTGAATAGTATACAGGACAGGAGAAGTGGTACTGTGCATTTACCCATGTATATAATGAGAGCAGCATGTATTAGTTACACTGGATACACAGGACAGTTGGTGGATAGTATACAGGGCAGAGGAAGTGGTACTGTGCAGTTACCCATGTACATAATGAGAGCAGCATGTATTAGTTACACTGGATACACAGGACAGTTGGTGAATAGTATACAGGGCAGAAGTAGTTGTACTGTGCAGTTACCTATGTACATAATGAGAGCAGCATGTATTAGTTACACTGGATACACAGGACAGTTGGTGAATAGTATACAGGTCAGGAGAAGTGGTACTGGGCAGTTACCTATGTACATAATGAGAGCAGCGTGTATTAGTTACACTGGATACACAGGACAGTTGGTGAATAGTATACAGGGCAGGAGAAGTTGTACTGTGCAGTTACCTATGTACATAATGAGAGCAGCATGTATTAGTTACACTGGATACACAGGACAGTTGGTGAATAGTATACAGGGCAGGAGAAGTGGTACTGGGCAGTTACCTATGTACATAATGAGAGCAGCATGTATTCGTTACACTGGATACACAGGACAGTTGGTGAGTAGTATACAGGGCAGAAGTCGTTGTACTGTGCAGTTACCCATGTACATAATGAGAGCAGCATGTATTAGTTACACTTTATACACAGGACAGTTGGTGAGTAGTATACAGGGCAGGAGAAGTTGTACTGTGCAGTTACCCATGTACATAACGAGAACAGCATGTATTAGTTACACTGGATACACAGGACAGTTGGTGAGTAGTATACAGGGCAGATGAAGTGGTACTGGGCAGTTACCCACGTACATAATGAGAGCAGCATGTATTCGTTACACTGGATACACAGGACAGTTGGTGAGTAGTATACAGGGCAGGAGAAGTGGTACTGTGCAGTTACCTATGTACATAATGAGAGCAGCATGTATTAGTTACACTGGATACACAGGACAGTTGGTGAATAGTATACAGGGCAGGAGAAGTTGTACTGTGCAGTTACCCATATACATAACGAGAGCAGCATGTATTAGTTACACTTGATACACAGGACAGTTGGTGAATAGTATACAGGGCAGGAGAAGTTGTACTGTGCAGTTACCCATGTACATAATGAGAGCAGCATGTATTAGTTACACTGGATACACAGGACAGTTGGCGAATAGTATACAGGGCAGGAGAAGTTGTACTGTGCAGTTACCCATGTACATAATGAGAGCAGCATGTATTGATTACACTGGATACACAGGACAGTTGGTGAATAGTATACAGGGCAGGAGAAGTGGTGCTGTGCAGTTACCCATGTACATAATAAGAACAGCACGTATTAGTTACACTGGATACACAGGACAGTTGGTGAATAGTATACAGGGCAGGAGAAGTGGTACTGTGCAGTTACCCATGTACATAATGAGAGCAGCATGTATTAGTTACACTGGATACACAGGACAGTTGGTGAATAGTATACAGGGCAGGAGAAGTGGTACTGTGCAGTTACCCATGTACATAATGAGAGCAGCATGTATTAGTTACACTGGATACACAGGACAGTTGGTGAATAGTATACAGGGCAGGAGAAGTGGTACTGTGCAGTTACCCATGTACATAATGAGAGCAGCATGTATTAGTTACACTGGATACACAGGACAGTTGGTGAATAGTATACAGGGCAGGAGAAGTGGTACTGTGCAGTTACCCATGTACATAATGAGAGCAGCGTGTATTAGTTACACTGGATACACAGGACAGTTGGTGAATAGTATACAGGGCAGGAGAAGTGGTACTGTGCAGTTACCCATGTACATAATGAGAGCAGCATGTATTAGTTACACTGGATACACAGGACAGTTGGTGAATAGTATACAGGGCAGGAGAAGTTGTACTGTGCAGTTACCTATGTACATAATGAGAGCAGCATGTATTAGTTACACTGGATACACAGGACAGTTGGTGGATAGTATACAGGGCAGAGGAAGTGGTACTGGGCAGTTACCCATGTACATAATGAGAGCAGCATGTATTAATTGCACGGGATACACAGGACAGTTGGTGAATACAGGGCAGGAGAAGTGGTACTGTGCAGTTACCCATGTACATAATGAGAGCAGCATGTATTAGTTACACTGGATACACAGGACAGTTGGTGAATAGTATACAGGGCAGGAGAAGTGATACTGTGCAGTTACCCATGTACATAATGAGAGCAGCATGTATTAGTTACACTGGATACACAGGACAGTTGGTGGATAGTATACAGGGCAGAGGAAGTGGTACTGTGCAGTTACCCATGTACATAATGAGAGCAGCATGTATTAGTTACACTGGATACACAGGACAGTTGGTGAATAGTATACAGGGCAGGAGAAGTGATACTGTGCAGTTACCCATGTACATAATGAGAGCAGCATGTATTAGTTACACTGGATACACAGGACAGTTGGTGGATAGTATACAGGGCAGAGGAAGTGGTACTGTGCAGTTACCTATGTACATAATGAGAGCAGCATGTATTAATTACACTGGATACACAGGACAGTTGGTGAATAGTATACAGGGCAGGAGAAGTGGTACTGTGCAGTTACCCATGTACATAATGAGAGCAGCATGTATTAGTTACACTGGATACACAGGACAGTTGGTGAATAGTATACAGGGCAGGAGAAGTGGTACTGTGCAGTTACCCATGTACATAATGAGAGCAGCATGTATTAATTACACTGGATACACAGGACAGTTGGTGAGTAGTATACAGGGCAGGAGAAGTGGTACTGGGCAGTTACCTATGTACATAATGAGAGCAGCATGTATTAATTACACTGGATACACAGGACAGTTGGTGAATAGTATACAGGGCAGGAGAAGTGGTACTGTGCAGTTACCCATGCACATAATGAGAGCAGCATGTATTAGTTACACTGGATACACAGGACAGTTGGTGAATAGTATACAGGGCAGGAGAAGTGGTACTGTGCAGTTACCCATGTACATAATGAGAGCAGCATGTATTAGTTACACTGGATACACAGAACAGTTGGTGAATAGTATACAGGGCAGGAGATGTGGTACTGTGCAGTTACCCATGTACATAATGAGAGCAGCATGTATTCGTTACACTGGATACACAGGACAGTTGGTGAATAGTATACAGGGCAGAAGTAGTTGTACTGTGCAGTTACCCATGTACATAATGAGAGCAGCGTGTATTAGTTACACTGGATACACAGGACAGTTGGTGAATAGTATACAGGGCAGGAGAAGTGGTACTGTGCAGTTACCCATGTACATAATGAGAGCAGCATTTATTAGTTACACTGGATACACAGGAGAGTTGGTGAATAGTATACAGGGCAGGAGAAGTGGTACTGTGCAGTTACCCATGTACATAATGAGAGCAGCATGTATTAATTACACTGGATACACAGGACAGTTGGTGAATAGTATACAGGGCAGGAGAAGTGGTACTGTGCAGTTACCCATGTACATAATGAGAGCAGCATGTATGCGTTACACTGGATACACAGGACAGTTGGTGAATAGTATACAGGGCAGAAGTAGTTGTACTGTGCAGTTACCCATTTACATAATGAGAGCAGCGTGTATTAGTTACACTGGATACACAGGAGAGTTGGTGAATAGTATACAGGGCAGGAGAAGTGGTACTGTGCAGTTACCCATGTACATAATGAGAGCAGCATTTATTAGTTACACTGGATACACAGGACAGTTGGTGAATAGTATACAGGGCAGGAGAAGTGGTACTGTGCAGTTACCCATGTACGTAATGAGAGCAGCATGTATTAATTACACTGATTACACAGGACAGTTGGTGAATAGTATACAGGGCAGGAGAAGTGGTACTGTGCAGTTACCCATGTACATAATGAGAGCAGCATGTATTCGTTACACTGGATACACAGGACAGTTGGTGAATAGTATACAGGGCAGGAGAAGTTGTACTGTGCAGTTACCCATGTACATAATGAGAGCAGCATGTATTAATTACACTGATTACACAGGACAGTTGGTGAATAGTATACAGGGCAGGAGAAGTGGTACTGTGCAGTTACCCATGTACATAATGAGAGCAGCATGTATTCGTTACACTGGATACACAGGACAGTTGGTGAATAGTATACAGGGCAGGAGAAGTGGTACTGTGCAGTTACCCATGTACATAATGAGAGCAGCATGTATTAGTTACACTGGAAACACAGGACAGTTGGTGAATAGTATACAGGGCAGGAGAAGTGGTACTGTGCAGTTACCCATGTACATAATGAGAGCAGCATGTATTAGTTACACTGGAAACACAGGACAGTTGGTGAGTAGTATACAGGGCAGGAGAAGTGGTACTGGGCAGTTACCCATGTACATAATGAGACCAGCATGTATTAATTACACTGGATATACAGGACATTTGGTGAATAGTATACAGGGCAGGAGAAGTGGTACTGTGCAGTTACCCATGTACATAATGAGAGCAGCATGTATTAGTTACACTGGATACACAGGACAGTTGGTGAATAGTATACAGGGCAGGAGAAGTGGTACTGTGCAGTTACCCATGTACATAATGAGACCAGCATGTATTAGTACCACTGGATACACAGGACAGTTGGTGAATACAGGGCAGGAGAAGTGGTACTGTGCAGTTACCCATGTACATAACGAGAGCGGCATGTATTAGTTACACTGGATACACAGGACAGTTGGTGAATAGTATACAGGGCAGGGGAAGTGGTACTGTGCAGTTACCCATGTACATAACGAGAACAGCATGTATTAATTACACTGGATACACAGGACAGTTGGTGAATAGTGTACAGGGCAGGAGAAGTGGTACTGTGCAGTTACCCATGTACATAATGAGAGCAGCATTTATTAGTTACACTGGATACACAGGACAGTTGGTGAATAGTATACAGGGCAGGAGAAGTGGTACTGTGCAGTTACCCATGTACATAATGAGAGCAGCATGTATTAATTACATTGGATACACAGGACAGTTGGTGAATAGTATACAGGGCAGGAGAAGTGGTACTGTGCAGTTACCCATGTACATAATGAGAGCAGCATGTATTTGTTACACTGGATACACAGGACAGTTGGTGAATAGTATACAGGGCAGAAGTAGCTGTACTGTGCAGTTACCCATGTACATAATGAGAGCAGCGTGTATTAGTTACACTGGATACACAGGACAGTTGGTGAATAGTATACAGGGCAGGAGAAGTGGTACTGTGCAGTTACCCATGTACATAATGAGAGCAGCATTTATTAGTTACACTGGATACACAGGACAGTTGGTGAATAGTATACAGGGCAGGAGAAGTGGTACTGTGCAGTTACCCATGTACATAATGAGAGCAGCATGTATTAATTACACTGGATACACAGGACAGTTGGTGAATAGTATACAGGGCAGGAGAAGTGGTACTGTGCAGTTACCCATGTACATAATGAGAGCAGCATGTATTCGTTACACTGGATACACAGGACAGTTGGTGAATAGTATACAGGGCAGGAGAAGTGGTACTGTGCAGTTACCTATGTACATAATGAGAGCAGCATGTATTAGTTACACTGGAAACACAGGACAGTTGGTGAATAGTATACAGGGCAGGAGAAGTGGTACTGTGCAGTTACCCATGTACATAATGAGAGCAGCATGTATTAGTTACACTGGAAACACAGGACAGTTGGTGAGTAGTATACAGGGCAGGAGAAGTGGTACTGGGCAGTTACCCATGTACATAATGAGACCAGCATGTATTAATTACACTGGATATACAGGACAGTTGGTGAATAGTATACAGGGCAGGAGAAGTGGTACTGTGCAGTTACCCATGTACATAATGAGAGCAGCATGTATTAGTTACACTGGATACACAGGACAGTTGGTGAATAGTATACAGGGCAGAAGTAGTTGTACTGTGCAGTTACCCATGTACATAATGAGAGCAGCGTGTATTAGTTACACTGGATACACAGGACAGTTGGTGAATAGTATACAGGGCAGGAGAAGTGGTACTGTGCAGTTACCCATGTACATAATGAGACCAGCATGTATTAGTACCACTGGATACACAGGACAGTTGGTGAATACAGGGCAGGAGAAGTGGTACTGTGCAGTTACCCATGTACATAACGAGAGCGGCATGTATTAGTTACACTGGATACACAGGACAGTTGGTGAATAGTATACAGGGCAGGGGAAGTGGTACTGTGCAGTTACCCATATACATAACGAGAACAGCATGTATTAATTACACTGGATACACAGGACAGTTGGTGAATAGTGTACAGGGCAGGAGAAGTGGTACTGTGCAGTTACCCATATACATAACGAGAACAGCATGTATTAATTACACTGCATACACGGGACAGTTGGTGAATAGTATACAGGGCAGGAGAAGTGGTACTGTGCAGTTACCCATGTACATAACGAGAACAGCATGTATTAATTACACTGGATACACAGGACAGTTGGTGAATAGTATACAGGGCAGGAGAAGTGGTACTGTGCAGTTACCCATGTACATAATGAGAGCAGCATGTATTAGTTACACTGGATACACAGGACAGTTGGTGAATAGTATACAGGGCAGGAGAAGTGGTACTGTGCAGTTACCCATGTACATAATGAGAGCAGCATGTATTAGTTACACTGGATACACAGGACAGTTGGTGAATAGTATACAGGGCAGGAGAAGTGGTACTGTGCAGTTACCCATGTACATAATGAGAGCAGCATGTATTAGTTACACTGGATACACAGGACAGTTGGTGAATAGTATACAGGGCAGGAGAAGTGGTACTGTGCAGTTACCCATGTACATAATGAGAGCAGCATGTATTAATTACACTGGATACACAGGACAGTTGGTGAATAGTATACAGGGCAGGAGAAGTGGTACTGGGAAGTTACCCATGTACATAATGAGAGCAGCATGTATTAATTACACTGGATACACAGGACAGTTGGTGAGTAGTGTACAGGGCAGGAGAAGTGGTACTGTGCAGTTACCCATATACATAATGAGAGCAGCATGTATTAGTTACACTGGATACACAGGACAGTTGGTGAATAGTATACAGGGCAGGGGAAGTGGTACTGTGCAGTTACCCATATACATAACGAGAACAGCATGTATTAATTACACTGGATACACAGGACAGTTGGTGAATAGTATACAGGGCAGGAGAAGTGGTACTGTGCAGTTACCTATGTACATAACGAGAGCAGCATGTAATAGTTACACTGGATACACAGGACAGTTGGTGAATAGTATACAGGGCAGGAGAAGTGGTACTGTGCAGTTACCCATATACATAACGAGAACAGCATGTATTAATTACACTGGATACACAGGACAGTTGGTGAGTAGTGTACAGGGCAGGAGAAGTGGTACTGTGCAGTTATCCATATACATAATGAGAGCAGCATGTATTAATTACACTGGATACACAGGACAGTTGGTGAGTAGTGTACAGGGCAGGCGAAGTGGTACTGTGCAGTTACCCATATACATAACGAGAGCAGCATGTATTAATTACACTGGATACACAGGACAGTTGGTGAGTAGTGTACAGGGCAGGAGAAGTGATACTGTGCAGTTACCCATATACATAATGAGAGCAGCATGTATTAGTTACACTGGATACACAGGACAGTTGGTGAATAGTATACAGGGCAGGGGAAGTGGTACTGTGCAGTTACCCATATACATAACGAGAACAACATGTATTAATTACACTGGATACACAGGACAGTTGGTGAATAGTATACAGGGCAGGAGAAGTGGTACTGTGCATTTACCCATATACATAACGAGAACAGCATGTATTAATTACACTGGATACACAGGACAGTTGGTGAATAGTATACAGGGCAGGAGAAGTGGTACTGTGCAGTTACCCATGTACATAACGAGAACAGCATGTATTAATTACACTGGATACACAGGACAGTTGGTGATTAGTATACAGGGCAGGAGAAGTGGTACTGTGCAGTTACCCATGTACATAATGAGAGCAGCATGTATTAGTTACACTGGATACACAGGACAGTTGGTGAATAGTATACAGGGCAGGAGAAGTGGTACTGTGCAGTTACCAATGTACATAATGAGAGCAGCATGTATTAGTTACACTGGATAAACAGGACAGTTGGTGAATAGTATACAGGGCAGGAGAAGTGGTACTGTGCAGTTACCCATGTACATAATGAGAGCAGCATGTATTAGTTACACTGGATACACAGGACAGTTGGTGAATAGTATACAGGGCAGGAGAAGTGGTACTGTGCAGTTACCCATGTACATAATGAGACCAGCATGTATTAGTTACACTGGATACACAGGACAGTTGGTGAATAGTATACAGGGCAGGAGAAGTCGTACTGTGCTGTTACCCATATACATAACGAGAGCAGCATGTATTAGTTACACTGGATACACAGGACAGTTGGTGAATAGTATACAGGGCAGGAGAAGTGGTACTGTGCAGTTACCCATGTACATAACGAGACCAGCATGTATTAGTTACACAGGACAGTTGTTGAATAGTATACAGGGCAGGAGAAGTGGTACTGTGCAGTTACCCATATACATAACGAGAACAGCATGTATTAATTACACTGGATACACAGGACAGTTGGTGAGTAGTGTACAGGGCAGGCGAAGTGGTACTGTGCAGTTACCCATATACATAACGAGAGCAGCATGTATTAATTACACCGGATACACAGGACAGTTGGTGAGTAGTGTACAGGGCAGGAGAAGTGGTACTGTGCAGTTACCCATATACATAATGAGAGCAGCATGTATTAGTAACACTGGATACACAGGACAGTTGGTGAATAGTATACAGGGCAGGGGAAGTGGTACTGTGCAGTTACCCATATACATAACGAGAACAGCATGTATTAATTACACTGGATACACAGGACAGTTGGTGAATAGTATACAGGGCAGGAGAAGTGGTACTGTGCAGTTACCCATATACATAACGAGAACAGCATGTATTAATTACACTGGATACACAGGACAGTTGGTGAATAGTATACAGGGCAGGGGAAGTGGTACTGTGCAGTTACCCATATACATAACGAGAACAGCATGTATTAATTACACTGGATACACAGGACAGTTGGTGAATAGTATACAGGGCAGGAGAAGTGGTACTGTGCAGTTACTCATGTACATAATGAGAGCAGCATGTATTAGTTACACTGGATACACAGGACAGTTGGTGAATAGTATACAGGGCAGGAGAAGTGGTACTGTGCAGTTACCCATGTACATAATGAGAGCAGCATGTATTAGTTACACTGGATACACAGGACAGTTGGTGAATAGTATACAGGGCAGGAGAAGTGGTACTGTGCAGTTACCCATGTACATAATGAGAGCAGCATGTATTAGTTACACTGGATACACAGGAAAGTTGGTGAATAGTATACAGGGCAGGAGAAGTGGTACTGTGCAGTTACCCATGTACATAATGAGAGCAGCATGTATTAATTACAATGGATACACAGGACAGTTGGTGAATAGTATACAGGGCAGGAGAAGTGGTACTGGGAAGTTACCCATGTACATAATGAGAGCAGCATGTATTAATTACACTGGATACACAGGACAGTTGGTGAGTAGTGTACAGGGCAGGAGAAGTGGTACTGTGCAGTTACCCATATACATAATGAGAGCAGCATGTATTAGTTACACTGGATACACAGGACAGTTGGTGAATAGTATACAGGGCAGGGGAAGTGGTACTGTGCAGTTACCCATATACATAACGAGAACAGCATGTATTAATTACACTGGATACACAGGACAGTTGGTGAATAGTATACAGGGCAGGAGAAGTGGTACTGTGCAGTTACCTATGTACATAACGAGAGCAGCATGTAATAGTTACACTGGATACACAGGACAGTTGGTGAATAGTATACAGGGCAGGAGAAGTGGTACTGTGCAGTTACCCATATACATAACGAGAACAGCATGTATTAATTACACTAGATACACAGGACAGTTGGTGAGTAGTGTACAGGGCAGGAGAAGTGGTACTGTGCAGTTATCCATATACATAATGAGAGCAGCATGTATTAATTACACTGGATACACAGGACAGTTGGTGAATAGTGTACAGGGCAGGCGAAGTGGTACTGTGCAGTTACCCATATACATAACGAGAGCAGCATGTATTAATTACACTGGATACACAGGACAGTTGGTGAGTAGTGTACAGGGCAGGAGAAGTGATACTGTGCAGTTACCCATATACATAATGAGAGCAGCATGTATTAGTTACACTGGATACACAGGACAGTTGGTGAATAGTATACAGGGCAGGAGAAGTGGTACTGTGCAGTTACCCATATACATAACGAGAACAGCATGTATTAATTACACTGGATACACAGGACAGTTGGTGAATAGTATACAGGGTAGGAGAAGTGGTACTGTGCAGTTACCCATGTACATAACGAGAACAGCATGTATTAATTACACTGGATACACAGGACAGTTGGTGATTAGTATACAGGGCAGGAGAAGTGGTACTGTGCAGTTACCCATGTACATAATGAGAGCAGCATGTATTAGTTACACTGGATACACAGGACAGTTGGTGAATAGTATACAGGGCAGGAGAAGTGGTACTGTGCAGTTACCCATGTACATAATGAGAGCAGCATGTATTAGTTACACTGGATAAACAGGACAGTTGGTGAATAGTATACAGGGCAGGAGAAGTGGTACTGTGCAGTTACCCATGTACATAATGAGAGCAGCATGTATTAGTTACACTGGATACACAGGACAGTTGGTGAATAGTATACAGGGCAGGAGAAGTGGTACTGTGCAGTTACCCATGTACATAATGAGACCAGCATGTATTAGTTACACTGGATACACAGGACAGTTGGTGAATAGTATACAGGGCAGGAGAAGTCGTACTGTGCTGTTACCCATATACATAACGAGAGCAGCATGTATTAGTTACACTGGATACACAGGACAGTTGGTGAGTAGTATACAGGGAAGGAGAAGTTGTACTGTGCAGTTACCCATGTACATAATGAGACCAGCATGTATTAGTTACACTGGATACACAGGACAGTTGGTGAATAGTGGCCCTCATTCCGAGTTGATCGCTCGCAAGGCGATTTTAGCAGAGTTACACACGCTAAGCCGCCGCCTACTGGGAGTGAATCTTAGCTTCTTAAAATTGCGACCGATGTATTCGCAATATTGCGATTACTAACTACTTAGCAGTTTCAGAGTAGCTTCAGACTTACTCTGCCTGTGCGATCAGTTCAGTGCTTGTCGTTCCTGGTTTGACGTCACAAACACACCCAGCGTTCGCCCAGACACTCCCCCGTTTCCCCGGCCACTCCTGCGTTTTTTCCGGAAACGGTAGCGTTTTTCCCCGCACGCCCATAAAACGGCCTGTTTCCGCCCAGTAACACCCATTTCCTGTCAATCACATTACGATCGCCGGAGCGATGAAAAAGCCGTGAGTAAAAATACTATCTCCATTGTAAAATTACTTGGCGCAGTCGCAGTGCGAATATTGCGCATGCGTACTAAGCGGAATTTCACTGCGATGCGATGAAAAATACCGAGCGATCAACTCGGAATGAGGGCCAGTATACAGGGCAGAGGAAGTGGTACTGTGCAGTTACCCATGTACATAATGAGAGCAGCATTTATTAGTTACACTGGATACACAGGGCAGTTGGTGAATAGTATACAGGGCAGGAGAAGTTGTACTGTGCAGTTACCTATGTACATAATGAGAGCAGCATGTATTAGTTACACTGGATACACAGGACAGTTGGTGAATAGTATACAGGGCAGGAGAAGCGGTACTGTGCAGTTACCCATGTACATAACGAGACCAGCATGTATTAGTTACACAGGACAGTTGTTGAATAGTATACAGGGCAGGAGAAGTGGTACTGTGCAGTTACCCATATACATAACGAGAACAGCATGTATTAATTACACTGGATACACAGGACAGTTGGTGAGTAGTGTACAGGGCAGGCGAAGTGGTACTGTGCAGTTACCCATATACATAACGAGAGCAGCATGTATTAATTACACTGGATACACAGGACAGTTGGTGAGTAGTGTACAGGGCAGGAGAAGTGGTACTGTGCAGTTACCCATATACATAATGAGAGCAGCATGTATTAGTTACACTGGATACACAGGACAGTTGGTGAATAGTATACAGGGCAGGGGAAGTGGTACTGTGCAGTTACCCATATACATAACGAGAACAGCATGTATTAATTACACTGGATACACAGGACAGTTGGTGAATAGTATACAGGGCAGGAGAAGTGGTACTGTGCAGTTACCCATATACATAACGAGAACAGCATGTATTAATTACACTGGATACACAGGACAGTTGGTGAATAGTATACAGGGCAGGAGAAGTGGTACTGTGCAGTTACCCATGTACATAACGAGAACAGCATGTATTAATTACACTGGATACACAGGACAGTTGGTGAATAGTATACAGGGCAGGAGAAGTGGTACTGTGCAGTTACTCATGTACATAACGAGAACAGCATGTATTAGTTACACTGGATACACAGGACAGTTGGTGAATAGTATAATACAGGACAGGAGAAGTGGTACTGTGCAGTTACCTATGTACATAATGAGAGCAGCATGTATTAGTTACACTGGATACACAGGACAGTTGGTGAATAGTATACAGGGCAGGAGAAGTGGTACTGGGCAGTTACCTATGTACATAATGAGAGCAGCATGTATTCGTTACACTGGATACACAGGACAGTTGGTGAATAGTATACAGGGCAGAAGTAGTTGTACTGTGCAGTTACCCATGTACATACTGAGAGCAGCATGTATTAGTTACACTTTATACACAGGACAGTTGGTGAGTAGTATACAGGGCAGGAGAAGTTGTACTGTGCAGTTACCCATGTACATAACGAGAACAGCATGTATTAGTTACACTGGATACACAGGACAGTTGGTGAGTAGTATACAGGGCAGATGAAGTGGTACTGGGCAGTTACCCATGTACATAATGAGAGCAGCATGTATTCGTTACACTGGATACACAGGACAGTTGGTGAATAGTATACAGGGCAGGAGAAGTGGTACTGTGCAGTTACCCATGTACATAATGAGAGCAGCATGTATTAGTTACACTGGATACACAGGACAGTTGGTGAATAGTATACAGGGCAGGAGAAGTGGTACTGTGCAGTTACCCATGTACATAATGAGAGCAGCATGTATTAATTACACTGGATACACAGGACAGTTGGTGAGTAGTATACAGGGCAGGAGAAGTGGTACTGAGCAGTTACTCATGTACATAATGAGAGCAGCATGTATTAGTTACACTGGATACACAGGACAGTTGGTGAATAGTATACAGGGCAGAAGTAGTTGTACTGTGCAGTTACCCATGTACATAATGAGAGCAGCATGTATGAGTTACACTGGATACACAGGACAGTTGGTGAATAGTATACAGGACAGGAGAAGTTGTACTGTGCAGTTACCCATGTACATAATGAGAGCAGCATGTATTAGTTACACTGGATGCACAGGACAGTTGGTGAATAGTATACAGGGCAGGAGAAGTGGTACTGTGCAGTTACCCATGTACATAATGAGAGCAGCATGTATTAGTTACACTGGATACACAGGACAGTTGGTGAATAGTATACAGGGCAGGAGAAGTGGTACTGTGCTGTTACCCATGTACATAATGAGAGCAGCGTGTATTAGTTACACAGGACAGTTGGTGAATAGTATACAGGGCAGGAGAAGTGGTACTGTGCAGTTACCCATGTACATAATGAGAGCAGCGTGTATTAGTTACACTGGATACACAGGACAGTTGGTGAATAGTATACAGGGCAGGAGAAGTAGTACTGTGCAGTTACCCATGTACATAATGAGAGCAGCATGTATTAGTTACACTGGATACACAGGACAGTTGGTGAATAGTATACAGGGCAGGAGAAGTGGTACTGTGCAGTTACCCATGTATATAATGAGAGCAGCATGTATTAGTTACACTGGATACACAGGACAGTTGGTGGATAGTATACAGGGCAGAGGAAGTGGTACTGTGCAGTTACCCATGTACATAATGAGAGCAGCATGTATTAGTTACACTGGATACACAGGACAGTTGGTGAATAGTATACAGGGCAGGAGAAGTGGTACTGTGCAGTTACCCATGTACATAATGAGAGCAGCATGTATTAGTTACACTGGATACACAGGACAGTTGGTGAATAGTATACAGGGCAGGAGAAGTGGTACTGTGCAGTTACCCATGTACATAATGAGAGCAGCATGTATTAGTTACACTGGATACACAGGACAGTTGGTGAATAGTATACAGGGCAGGAGAAGTGGTACTGTGCAGTTACCTATGTACATAATGAGAGCAGCATGTATTAGTTACACTGGATACACAGGACAGTTGGTGGATAGTATACAGGGCAGAGGAAGTGGTACTGGGCAGTTACCCATGTACACAGAGCCGGCCTTAGGCATAGGCAAACTAGGCAAATGCCTAGGGCATTTGGTATGCTTAGGGGCACCAGCAGCTTCTGCTGAGTAAAATGATATGCGGCATGCCTATATTTTGTGTGTATTCCTGGAAATCACTGTAATGTAGCATTTCGTACACAGATACAGCCGCATTTTCACACAGAATATAGGCATGCTGCATATAATTTTAATCAGCAGAAGCTGCTTGTGCATCCTAGCCACATAGTAAAGCAAATATGATGCATTTTCATAAATAAAAGGCACCCGACGTTAGCAGAGCTGCCAGCTGACTCATGCCAGGCATCTCCTGCAGAACTAGCGGCGGTGCTAGGGGGCACCAGCCAAAATCTTGCCTAGGGCATCATATTGGTTAGGGCCGGCTCTGCATGTACATAATGAGAGCAGCATGTATTAATTGCACTGGATACACAGGACATTTGGTGAATACAGGGCAGAGGAAGTGGTACTGTGCAGTTACCTATGTACATAATGAGAGCAGCATGTATTAGTTACACTGGATACACAGGACAGTTGGTGAATACAGGGCAGAGGAAGTGGTACTGGGCAGTTACCTATGTACATAATAAGAACAGCATGTATTAGTTACACTGGATTAACAGGACAGTTGGTGGATAGTATACAGGGCAGGAGAAGTTGTACTGTGCCGTTACCCATGTACATAATGAGAGCAGCATGTATTAGTTACACTGGATACACAGGACAGTTGGTGAATAGTATACAGGGCAGGAGAAGTTGTACTGTGCAGTTACCCATGTACACAATGAGACCAGCATGTATTAGTTACACTGGATACACAGGACAGTCGGTGGATAGTATACAGGGCATAGGAAGTGGTACTGTGCAGTTACCCATATACATAACGAGAGCAGCATGTATTAGTTACACTGGATACACAGGAGAGTTGGTGAATAGTATACAGGGCAGGAGAAATGGTACTGTGCAGTTACCCATGTACATAATGAGAGCAGCATGTATTAGTTACACTGGATACACAGGACAGTTGGTGAATAGTATACAGGGCAGGAGAAGTGGTACTGTGCAGTTACCCATGTACATAATGAGAGCAGCATGTATTAGTTACACTGGATACACAGGACAGTTGGTGAATAGTATACAGGGCAGGAGAAGTGGTACTGTGCAGTTACCCATGTACATAATGAGAGCAGCATGTATTAATTACACTGGATACACAGGACAGTTGGTGAATAGTATACAGGGCAGGAGAAGTGGTACTGGGCAGTTACCCATGTACATAATGAGAGCAGCATGTATTAGTTACACTGGATACACAGGACAGTTGGTGAATAGTATACAGGGCAGGAGAAGTGGTACTGTGCAGTTACCCATGTACATAATGAGAGCAGCATGTATTTGTTACACTGGATACACAGGACAGTTGGTGAATAGTATACAGGGCAGAAGTAGCTGTACTGTGCAGTTACCCATGTACATAATGAGAGCAGCGTGTATTAGTTACACTGGATACACAGGACAGTTGGTGAATAGTATACAGGGCAGGAGAAGTGGTACTGTGCAGTTACCCATGTACATAATGAGAGCAGCATTTATTAGTTACACTGGATACACAGGACAGTTGGTGAATAGTATACAGGGCAGGAGAAGTGGTACTGTGCAGTTACCCATGTACATAATGAGAGCAGCATGTATTAATTACACTGGATACACAGGACAGTTGGTGAATAGTATACAGGGCAGGAGAAGTGGTACTGGGCAGTTACCCATGTACATAATGAGAGCAGCATGTATTAGTTACACTGGATACACAGGACAGTTGGTGAATAGTATACAGGGCAGGAGAAGTGGTACTGTGCAGTTACCCATGTACATAATGAGAGCAGCATGTATTTGTTACACTGGATACACAGGACAGTTGGTGAATAGTATACAGGGCAGAAGTAGCTGTACTGTGCAGTTACCCATGTACATAATGAGAGCAGCGTGTATTAGTTACACTGGATACACAGGACAGTTGGTGAATAGTATACAGGGCAGGAGAAGTGGTACTGTGCAGTTACCCATGTACATAATGAGAGCAGCATTTATTAGTTACACTGGATACACAGGACAGTTGGTGAATAGTATACAGGGCAGGAGAAGTGGTACTGTGCAGTTACCCATGTACATAATGAGAGCAGCATGTATTAATTACACTGGATACACAGGACAGTTGGTGAATAGTATACAGGGCAGGAGAAGTGGTACTGTGCAGTTACCCATGTACATAATGAGAGCAGCATGTATTCGTTACACTGGATACACAGGACAGTTGGTGAATAGTATACAGGGCAGGAGAAGTGGTACTGTGCAGTTACCTATGTACATAATGAGAGCAGCATGTATTAGTTACACTGGAAACACAGGACAGTTGGTGAATAGTATACAGGGCAGGAGAAGTGGTACTGTGCAGTTACCCATGTACATAATGAGAGCAGCATGTATTAGTTACACTGGAAACACAGGACAGTTGGTGAGTAGTATACAGGGCAGGATAAGTGGTACTGGGCAGTTACCCATGTACATAATGAGACCAGCATGTATTAATTACACTGGATATACAGGACAGTTGGTGAATAGTATACAGGGCAGGAGAAGTGGTACTGTGCAGTTACCCATGTACATAATGAGAGCAGCATGTATTAGTTACACTGGATACACAGGACAGTTGGTGAATAGTATACAGGGCAGAAGTAGTTGTACTGTGCAGTTACCCATGTACATAATGAGAGCAGCGTGTATTAGTTACACTGGATACACAGGACAGTTGGTGAATAGTATACAGGGCAGGAGAAGTGGTACTGTGCAGTTACCCATGTACATAATGAGACCAGCATGTATTAGTACCACTGGATACACAGGACAGTTGGTGAATACAGGGCAGGAGAAGTGGTACTGTGCAGTTACCCATGTACATAACGAGAGCGGCATGTATTAGTTACACTGGATACACAGGACAGTTGGTGAATAGTATACAGGGCAGGGGAAGTGGTACTGTGCAGTTACCCATATACATAACGAGAACAGCATGTATTAATTACACTGGATACACAGGACAGTTGGTGAATAGTGTACAGGGCAGGAGAAGTGGTACTGTGCAGTTACCCATATACATAACGAGAACAGCATGTATTAATTACACTGCATACACGGGACAGTTGGTGAATAGTATACAGGGCAGGAGAAGTGGTACTGTGCAGTTACCCATGTACATAACGAGAACAGCATGTATTAATTACACTGGATACACAGGACAGTTGGTGAATAGTATACAGGGCAGGAGAAGTGGTACTGTGCAGTTACCCATGTACATAATGAGAGCAGCATGTATTAGTTACACTGGATACACAGGACAGTTGGTGAATAGTATACAGGGCAGGAGAAGTGGTACTGTGCAGTTACCCATGTACATAATGAGAGCAGCATGTATTAGTTACACTGGATACACAGGACAGTTGGTGAATAGTATACAGGGCAGGAGAAGTGGTACTGTGCAGTTACCCATGTACATAATGAGAGCAGCATGTATTAGTTACACTGGATACACAGGACAGTTGGTGAATAGTATACAGGGCAGGAGAAGTGGTACTGTGCAGTTACCCATGTACATAATGAGAGCAGCATGTATTAATTACACTGGATACACAGGACAGTTGGTGAATAGTATACAGGGCAGGAGAAGTGGTACTGGGAAGTTACCCATGTACATAATGAGAGCAGCATGTATTAATTACACTGGATACACAGGACAGTTGGTGAGTAGTGTACAGGGCAGGAGAAGTGGTACTGTGCAGTTACCCATATACATAATGAGAGCAGCATGTATTAGTTACACTGGATACACAGGACAGTTGGTGAATAGTATACAGGGCAGGGGAAGTGGTACTGTGCAGTTACCCATATACATAACGAGAACAGCATGTATTAATTACACTGGATACACAGGACAGTTGGTGAATAGTATACAGGGCAGGAGAAGTGGTACTGTGCAGTTACCTATGTACATAACGAGAGCAGCATGTAATAGTTACACTGGATACACAGGACAGTTGGTGAATAGTATACAGGGCAGGAGAAGTGGTACTGTGCAGTTACCCATATACATAACGAGAACAGCATGTATTAATTACACTGGATACACAGGACAGTTGGTGAGTAGTGTACAGGGCAGGAGAAGTGGTACTGTGCAGTTATCCATATACATAATGAGAGCAGCATGTATTAATTACACTGGATACACAGGACAGTTGGTGAGTAGTGTACAGGGCAGGCGAAGTGGTACTGTGCAGTTACCCATATACATAACGAGAGCAGCATGTATTAATTACACTGGATACACAGGACAGTTGGTGAGTAGTGTACAGGGCAGGAGAAGTGATACTGTGCAGTTACCCATATACATAATGAGAGCAGCATGTATTAGTTACACTGGATACACAGGACAGTTGGTGAATAGTATACAGGGCAGGGGAAGTGGTACTGTGCAGTTACCCATATACATAACGAGAACAACATGTATTAATTACACTGGATACACAGGACAGTTGGTGAATAGTATACAGGGCAGGAGAAGTGGTACTGTGCATTTACCCATATACATAACGAGAACAGCATGTATTAATTACACTGGATACACAGGACAGTTGGTGAATAGTATACAGGGCAGGAGAAGTGGTACTGTGCAGTTACCCATGTACATAACGAGAACAGCATGTATTAATTACACTGGATACACAGGACAGTTGGTGATTAGTATACAGGGCAGGAGAAGTGGTACTGTGCAGTTACCCATGTACATAATGAGAGCAGCATGTATTAGTTACACTGGATACACAGGACAGTTGGTGAATAGTATACAGGGCAGGAGAAGTGGTACTGTGCAGTTACCAATGTACATAATGAGAGCAGCATGTATTAGTTACACTGGATAAACAGGACAGTTGGTGAATAGTATACAGGGCAGGAGAAGTGGTACTGTGCAGTTACCCATGTACATAATGAGAGCAGCATGTATTAGTTACACTGGATACACAGGACAGTTGGTGAATAGTATACAGGGCAGGAGAAGTCGTACTGTGCTGTTACCCATATACATAACGAGAGCAGCATGTATTAGTTACACTGGATACACAGGACAGTTGGTGAATAGTATACAGGGCAGGAGAAGTGGTACTGTGCAGTTACCCATGTACATAACGAGACCAGCATGTATTAGTTACACAGGACAGTTGTTGAATAGTATACAGGGCAGGAGAAGTGGTACTGTGCAGTTACCCATATACATAACGAGAACAGCATGTATTAATTACACTGGATACACAGGACAGTTGGTGAGTAGTGTACAGGGCAGGCGAAGTGGTACTGTGCAGTTACCCATATACATAACGAGAGCAGCATGTATTAATTACACCGGATACACAGGACAGTTGGTGAGTAGTGTACAGGGCAGGAGAAGTGGTACTGTGCAGTTACCCATATACATAATGAGAGCAGCATGTATTAGTAACACTGGATACACAGGACAGTTGGTGAATAGTATACAGGGCAGGGGAAGTGGTACTGTGCAGTTACCCATATACATAACGAGAACAGCATGTATTAATTACACTGGATACACAGGACAGTTGGTGAATAGTATACAGGGCAGGAGAAGTGGTACTGTGCAGTTACCCATATACATAACGAGAACAGCATGTATTAATTACACTGGATACACAGGACAGTTGGTGAATAGTATACAGGGCAGGGGAAGTGGTACTGTGCAGTTACCCATATACATAACGAGAACAGCATGTATTAATTACACTGGATACACAGGACAGTTGGTGAATAGTATACAGGGCAGGAGAAGTGGTACTGTGCAGTTACTCATGTACATAATGAGAGCAGCATGTATTAGTTACACTGGATACACAGGACAGTTGGTGAATAGTATACAGGGCAGGAGAAGTGGTACTGTGCAGTTACCCATGTACATAATGAGAGCAGCATGTATTAGTTACACTGGATACACAGGACAGTTGGTGAATAGTATACAGGGCAGGAGAAGTGGTACTGTGCAGTTACCCATGTACATAATGAGAGCAGCATGTATTAGTTACACTGGATACACAGGAAAGTTGGTGAATAGTATACAGGGCAGGAGAAGTGGTACTGTGCAGTTACCCATGTACATAATGAGAGCAGCATGTATTAATTACAATGGATACACAGGACAGTTGGTGAATAGTATACAGGGCAGGAGAAGTGGTACTGGGAAGTTACCCATGTACATAATGAGAGCAGCATGTATTAATTACACTGGATACACAGGACAGTTGGTGAGTAGTGTACAGGGCAGGAGAAGTGGTACTGTGCAGTTACCCATATACATAATGAGAGCAGCATGTATTAGTTACACTGGATACACAGGACAGTTGGTGAATAGTATACAGGGCAGGGGAAGTGGTACTGTGCAGTTACCCATATACATAACGAGAACAGCATGTATTAATTACACTGGATACACAGGACAGTTGGTGAATAGTATACAGGGCAGGAGAAGTGGTACTGTGCAGTTACCTATGTACATAACGAGAGCAGCATGTAATAGTTACACTGGATACACAGGACAGTTGGTGAATAGTATACAGGGCAGGAGAAGTGGTACTGTGCAGTTACCCATATACATAACGAGAACAGCATGTATTAATTACACTAGATACACAGGACAGTTGGTGAGTAGTGTACAGGGCAGGAGAAGTGGTACTGTGCAGTTATCCATATACATAATGAGAGCAGCATGTATTAATTACACTGGATACACAGGACAGTTGGTGAATAGTGTACAGGGCAGGCGAAGTGGTACTGTGCAGTTACCCATATACATAACGAGAGCAGCATGTATTAATTACACTGGATACACAGGACAGTTGGTGAGTAGTGTACAGGGCAGGAGAAGTGATACTGTGCAGTTACCCATATACATAATGAGAGCAGCATGTATTAGTTACACTGGATACACAGGACAGTTGGTGAATAGTATACAGGGCAGGAGAAGTGGTACTGTGCAGTTACCCATATACATAACGAGAACAGCATGTATTAATTACACTGGATACACAGGACAGTTGGTGAATAGTATACAGGGTAGGAGAAGTGGTACTGTGCAGTTACCCATGTACATAACGAGAACAGCATGTATTAATTACACTGGATACACAGGACAGTTGGTGATTAGTATACAGGGCAGGAGAAGTGGTACTGTGCAGTTACCCATGTACATAATGAGAGCAGCATGTATTAGTTACACTGGATACACAGGACAGTTGGTGAATAGTATACAGGGCAGGAGAAGTGGTACTGTGCAGTTACCCATGTACATAATGAGAGCAGCATGTATTAGTTACACTGGATAAACAGGACAGTTGGTGAATAGTATACAGGGCAGGAGAAGTGGTACTGTGCAGTTACCCATGTACATAATGAGAGCAGCATGTATTAGTTACACTGGATACACAGGACAGTTGGTGAATAGTATACAGGGCAGGAGAAGTGGTACTGTGCAGTTACCCATGTACATAATGAGACCAGCATGTATTAGTTACACTGGATACACAGGACAGTTGGTGAATAGTATACAGGGCAGGAGAAGTCGTACTGTGCTGTTACCCATATACATAACGAGAGCAGCATGTATTAGTTACACTGGATACACAGGACAGTTGGTGAGTAGTATACAGGGAAGGAGAAGTTGTACTGTGCAGTTACCCATGTACATAATGAGACCAGCATGTATTAGTTACACTGGATACACAGGACAGTTGGTGAATAGTGGCCCTCATTCCGAGTTGATCGCTCGCAAGGCGATTTTAGCAGAGTTACACACGCTAAGCCGCCGCCTACTGGGAGTGAATCTTAGCTTCTTAAAATTGCGACCGATGTATTCGCAATATTGCGATTACTAACTACTTAGCAGTTTCAGAGTAGCTTCAGACTTACTCTGCCTGTGCGATCAGTTCAGTGCTTGTCGTTCCTGGTTTGACGTCACAAACACACCCAGCGTTCGCCCAGACACTCCCCCGTTTCCCCGGCCACTCCTGCGTTTTTTCCGGAAACGGTAGCGTTTTTCCCCGCACGCCCATAAAACGGCCTGTTTCCGCCCAGTAACACCCATTTCCTGTCAATCACATTACGATCGCCGGAGCGATGAAAAAGCCGTGAGTAAAAATACTATCTCCATTGTAAAATTACTTGGCGCAGTCGCAGTGCGAATATTGCGCATGCGTACTAAGCGGAATTTCACTGCGATGCGATGAAAAATACCGAGCGATCAACTCGGAATGAGGGCCAGTATACAGGGCAGAGGAAGTGGTACTGTGCAGTTACCCATGTACATAATGAGAGCAGCATTTATTAGTTACACTGGATACACAGGGCAGTTGGTGAATAGTATACAGGGCAGGAGAAGTTGTACTGTGCAGTTACCTATGTACATAATGAGAGCAGCATGTATTAGTTACACTGGATACACAGGACAGTTGGTGAATAGTATACAGGGCAGGAGAAGCGGTACTGTGCAGTTACCCATGTACATAACGAGACCAGCATGTATTAGTTACACAGGACAGTTGTTGAATAGTATACAGGGCAGGAGAAGTGGTACTGTGCAGTTACCCATATACATAACGAGAACAGCATGTATTAATTACACTGGATACACAGGACAGTTGGTGAGTAGTGTACAGGGCAGGCGAAGTGGTACTGTGCAGTTACCCATATACATAACGAGAGCAGCATGTATTAATTACACTGGATACACAGGACAGTTGGTGAGTAGTGTACAGGGCAGGAGAAGTGGTACTGTGCAGTTACCCATATACATAATGAGAGCAGCATGTATTAGTTACACTGGATACACAGGACAGTTGGTGAATAGTATACAGGGCAGGGGAAGTGGTACTGTGCAGTTACCCATATACATAACGAGAACAGCATGTATTAATTACACTGGATACACAGGACAGTTGGTGAATAGTATACAGGGCAGGAGAAGTGGTACTGTGCAGTTACCCATATACATAACGAGAACAGCATGTATTAATTACACTGGATACACAGGACAGTTGGTGAATAGTATACAGGGCAGGAGAAGTGGTACTGTGCAGTTACCCATGTACATAACGAGAACAGCATGTATTAATTACACTGGATACACAGGACAGTTGGTGAATAGTATACAGGGCAGGAGAAGTGGTACTGTGCAGTTACTCATGTACATAACGAGAACAGCATGTATTAGTTACACTGGATACACAGGACAGTTGGTGAATAGTATAATACAGGACAGGAGAAGTGGTACTGTGCAGTTACCTATGTACATAATGAGAGCAGCATGTATTCGTTACACTGGATACACAGGACAGTTGGTGAATAGTATACAGGGCAGAAGTAGTTGTACTGTGCAGTTACCCATGTACATACTGAGAGCAGCATGTATTAGTTACACTTTATACACAGGACAGTTGGTGAGTAGTATACAGGGCAGGAGAAGTTGTACTGTGCAGTTACCCATGTACATAACGAGAACAGCATGTATTAGTTACACTGGATACACAGGACAGTTGGTGAGTAGTATACAGGGCAGATGAAGTGGTACTGGGCAGTTACCCATGTACATAATGAGAGCAGCATGTATTCGTTACACTGGATACACAGGACAGTTGGTGAATAGTATACAGGGCAGGAGAAGTGGTACTGTGCAGTTACCCATGTACATAATGAGAGCAGCATGTATTAGTTACACTGGATACACAGGACAGTTGGTGAATAGTATACAGGGCAGGAGAAGTGGTACTGTGCAGTTACCCATGTACATAATGAGAGCAGCATGTATTAATTACACTGGATACACAGGACAGTTGGTGAGTAGTATACAGGGCAGGAGAAGTGGTACTGAGCAGTTACTCATGTACATAATGAGAGCAGCATGTATTAGTTACACTGGATACACAGGACAGTTGGTGAATAGTATACAGGGCAGAAGTAGTTGTACTGTGCAGTTACCCATGTACATAATGAGAGCAGCATGTATGAGTTACACTGGATACACAGGACAGTTGGTGAATAGTATACAGGACAGGAGAAGTTGTACTGTGCAGTTACCCATGTACATAATGAGAGCAGCATGTATTAGTTACACTGGATGCACAGGACAGTTGGTGAATAGTATACAGGGCAGGAGAAGTGGTACTGTGCAGTTACCCATGTACATAATGAGAGCAGCATGTATTAGTTACACTGGATACACAGGACAGTTGGTGAATAGTATACAGGGCAGGAGAAGTGGTACTGTGCTGTTACCCATGTACATAATGAGAGCAGCGTGTATTAGTTACACAGGACAGTTGGTGAATAGTATACAGGGCAGGAGAAGTGGTACTGTGCAGTTACCCATGTACATAATGAGAGCAGCGTGTATTAGTTACACTGGATACACAGGACAGTTGGTGAATAGTATACAGGGCAGGAGAAGTAGTACTGTGCAGTTACCCATGTACATAATGAGAGCAGCATGTATTAGTTACACTGGATACACAGGACAGTTGGTGAATAGTATACAGGGCAGGAGAAGTGGTACTGTGCAGTTACCCATGTATATAATGAGAGCAGCATGTATTAGTTACACTGGATACACAGGACAGTTGGTGGATAGTATACAGGGCAGAGGAAGTGGTACTGTGCAGTTACCCATGTACATAATGAGAGCAGCATGTATTAGTTACACTGGATACACAGGACAGTTGGTGAATAGTATACAGGGCAGGAGAAGTGGTACTGTGCAGTTACCCATGTACATAATGAGAGCAGCATGTATTAGTTACACTGGATACACAGGACAGTTGGTGAATAGTATACAGGGCAGGAGAAGTGGTACTGTGCAGTTACCCATGTACATAATGAGAGCAGCATGTATTAGTTACACTGGATACACAGGACAGTTGGTGAATAGTATACAGGGCAGGAGAAGTGGTACTGTGCAGTTACCTATGTACATAATGAGAGCAGCATGTATTAGTTACACTGGATACACAGGACAGTTGGTGGATAGTATACAGGGCAGAGGAAGTGGTACTGGGCAGTTACCCATGTACACAGAGCCGGCCTTAGGCATAGGCAAACTAGGCAAATGCCTAGGGCATTTGGTATGCTTAGGGGCACCAGCAGCTTCTGCTGAGTAAAATGATATGCGGCATGCCTATATTTTGTGTGTATTCCTGGAAATCACTGTAATGTAGCATTTCGTACACAGATACAGCCGCATTTTCACACAGAATATAGGCATGCTGCATATAATTTTAATCAGCAGAAGCTGCTTGTGCATCCTAGCCACATAGTAAAGCAAATATGATGCATTTTCATAAATAAAAGGCACCCGACGTTAGCAGAGCTGCCAGCTGACTCATGCCAGGCATCTCCTGCAGAACTAGCGGCGGTGCTAGGGGGCACCAGCCAAAATCTTGCCTAGGGCATCATATTGGTTAGGGCCGGCTCTGCATGTACATAATGAGAGCAGCATGTATTAATTGCACTGGATACACAGGACATTTGGTGAATACAGGGCAGAGGAAGTGGTACTGTGCAGTTACCTATGTACATAATGAGAGCAGCATGTATTAGTTACACTGGATACACAGGACAGTTGGTGAATACAGGGCAGAGGAAGTGGTACTGGGCAGTTACCTATGTACATAATAAGAACAGCATGTATTAGTTACACTGGATTAACAGGACAGTTGGTGGATAGTATACAGGGCAGGAGAAGTTGTACTGTGCCGTTACCCATGTACATAATGAGAGCAGCATGTATTAGTTACACTGGATACACAGGACAGTTGGTGAATAGTATACAGGGCAGGAGAAGTGGTACTGTGCAGTTACCCATGTACATAATGAGAGCAGCATGTATTAATTACACTGGATACACAGGACAGTTGGTGAATAGTATACAGGGCAGGAGAAGTGGTACTGGGCAGTTACCCATGTACATAATGAGAGCAGCATGTATTAGTTACACTGGATACACAGGACAGTTGGTGAATAGTATACAAGGCAGGAGAAGTGGTACTGGGCAGTTACCCATGTACATAATGAGAGCAGCATGTATTAGTTACACTGGATACACAGGACAGTTGGTGAATAGTATACAGGGCAGGAGAAGTGGTACTGTGCAGTTACCCATGTACATAATGAGAGCAGCATGTATTCGTTACACTGGATACACAGGAAAGTTGGTGAATAGTATACAGGGCAGAAGTAGTTGTACTGTGCAGTTACCCATGTACATAATGAGAGCAGCGTGTATTAGTTACACTGGATACACAGGACAGTTGGTGAATAGTATACAGGGCAGGAGAAGTGGTACTGTGCAGTTACCCATGTACATAATGAGAGCAGCATGTATTAGTTACACTGGATACACAGGACAGTTGGTGAATAGTATACAAGGCAGGAGAAGTGGTACTGTGCAGTTACCCATGTACATAATGAGAGCAGCATGTATTAGTTACACTGGATACACAGGACAGTTGGTGGATAGTATATAGGGCAGGAGAAGTGGTACTGGGCAGTTACCCATGTACATAATGAGAGCAGCATGTATTAGTTACACTGGATACACAGGACAGTTGGTGAATAGTATACAGGGCAGGAGAAGTGGTACTGTGCAGTTACCCATGTACATAATGAGAGCAGCATGTATTAGTTACACTGGATACACAGGACAGTTGGTGGATAGTATATAGGGCAGGAGAAGTGGTACTGGGCAGTTACCCATGTACATAATGAGAGCAGCATGTATTAGTTACACTGGATACACAGGGCAGTTGGTGAATAGTATACAGGGCAGGAGAAGTGGTACTGTGCAGTTACCCATGTACATAATGAGAGCAGCATGTATTAGTTACACTGGATACACAGGACAGTTGGTGAATAGTATACAGGGCAGGAGAAGTGGTACTGTGCAGTTACCCATGTACATAATGAGAGCAGCATGTATTAGTTACACTGGATACACAGGACAGTTGGTAAATAGTATACAGGGCAGGAGAAGTGGTACTGTGCAGTTACCCATGTACATAATGAGAGCAGCATGTATTAATTACACTGGATACACAGGACAGTTGGTGAATAGTATACAGGGCAGGAGAAGTGGTACTGGGCAGTTACCCATGTACATAATGAGAGCAGCATGTATTAGTTACACTGGATACACAGGACAGTTGGTGAATAGTATACAGGGCAGGAGAAGTGGTACTGTGCAGTTACCCATGTACATAATGAGAGCAGCATGTATTCGTTACACTGGATACACAGGAAAGTTGGTGAATAGTATACAGGGCAGAAGTAGTTGTACTGTGCAGTTACCCATGTACATAATGAGAGCAGCGTGTATTAGTTACACTGGATACACAGGACAGTTGGTGAATAGTATACAGGGCAGGAGTAGTGGTACTGTGCAGTTACCCATGTACATAATGAGAGCAGCATGTATTAGTTACACTGGATACACAGGACAGTTGGTGAATAGTATACAGGGCAGGAGAAGTTGTACTGTGCAGTTACCCATGTACATAATGAGAGCAGCATGTATTAGTTACACTGGATACACAGGACAGTTGGTGAATAGTATACAAGGCAGGAGAAGTGGTACTGTGCAGTTACCCATGTACATAATGAGAGCAGCATGTATTAGTTACACTGGATACACAGGACAGTTGGTGGATAGTATATAGGGCAGGAGAAGTGGTACTGGGCAGTTACCCATGTACATAATGAGAGCAGCATGTATTAGTTACACTGGATACACAGGACAGTTGGTGAATAGTATACAGGGCAGAGGAAATGGTACTGTGCAGTTACCCATGTACATAATGAGAGCAGCATGTATTAGTTACACTGGATACACAGGACAGTTGGTGAATAGTATACAGGGCAGGAGAAGTGGTACTGGGCAGTTACCCATGTACATAATGAGAGCAGCATGTATTAGTTACACTGGATACACAGGACAGTTGGTGAATAGTATACAGTGCAGGAGAAGTGGTACTGTGCAGTTACCCATGTACATAATGAGAGCAGCATGTATTAGTTACACTGGATACACAGGACAGTTGGTGAATAGTATACAGGGCAGGAGAAGTTGTACTGTGCAGTTACCCATGTACATAACGAGAGCAGCGTGTATTAGTTACACTGGATACACAGGACAGTTGGTGAGTAGTATACAGGGCAGGAGAAGTGGTACTGGGCAGTTACCTATGTACATAATAAGAACAGCATGTATTAGTTACACTGGATAAACAGGACAGTTGGTGGATAGTATACAGGGCAGGAGAAGTTGTACTGTGCAGTTACCCATGTACATAATGAGAGCAGCATGTATTAGTTACACTGGATACACAGGACAGTTGGTGAATAGTATACAGGGCAGGAGAAGTTGTACTGTGCAGTTACCCATGTACATAATGAGAGCAGCATGTATTAGTTACACTGGATACACAGGACAGTTGGTGAATAGTATACAGGGCAGGAGAAGTGGTACTGTGCAGTTACCCATGTACATAATGAGACCAGCATGTATTAGTTACACTGGA
Source organism: Pseudophryne corroboree (assembly GCF_028390025.1). Taxonomy (NCBI): domain Eukaryota; kingdom Metazoa; phylum Chordata; class Amphibia; order Anura; family Myobatrachidae; genus Pseudophryne; species Pseudophryne corroboree. Next base: position 1,041,627,827 of record NC_086445.1, read on the forward strand.
TACACAGGACAGTTGGCGAATAGTATACAGGGCAGGAGAAGTGGTACTGTGCAGTTACCCATGTACATAACAAGAGCAGCATGTATTAGTTACACTGGATACACAGGACAGTTGGTGAGTAGTATACAGGGCAGGAGAAGTTGTACTGTGCAGTTACCCATGTACATAATGAGAGCAGCATGTATTAGTTACACTGGATACACAGGACAGTTGGTGAATAGTATATAGGGCAGGAGAAGTTGTACTGTGCAGTTACCCATGTACATAATGAGAGCAGCATGTATTAGTTACACTGGATACACAGGACAGTCGGTGAATAGTATACAGGGCAGGAGAAGTTGTACTGTGCAGTTACCCATGTACATAATGAGAGCAGCATGTATTAGTTACACTGGATACACAGGACAGTTGGTGAATAGTATACAGGGCTGGAGAAGTTGTACTGTGCAGTTACCCATGTACATAATGAGAGCAGCATGTATTAATTACACTGGATACACAGGACAGTTGGTGAATAGTGTACAGGGCAGGCGAAGTGGTACTGTGCAGTTACCCATATACATAACGAGAGCAGCATGTATTAATTACACTGGATACACAGGACAGTTGGTGAGTAGTGTACAGGGCAGGAGAAGTGATACTGTGCAGTTACCCATATACATAATGAGAGCAGCATGTATTAGTTACACTGGATACACAGGACAGTTGGTGAATAGTATACAGGGCAGGAGAAGTGGTACTGTGCAGTTACCCATATACATAACGAGAACAGCATGTATTAATTACACTGGATACACAGGACAGTTGGTGAATAGTATACAGGGTAGGAGAAGTGGTACTGTGCAGTTACCCATGTACATAACGAGAACAGCATGTATTAATTACACTGGATACACAGGACAGTTGGTGATTAGTATACAGGGCAGGAGAAGTGGTACTGTGCAGTTACCCATGTACATAATGAGAGCAGCATGTATTAGTTACACTGGATACACAGGACAGTTGGTGAATAGTATACAGGGCAGGAGAAGTGGTACTGTGCAGTTACCCATGTACATAATGAGAGCAGCATGTATTAGTTACACTGGATAAACAGGACAGTTGGTGAATAGTATACAGGGCAGGAGAAGTGGTACTGTGCAGTTACCCATGTACATAATGAGAGCAGCATGTATTAGTTACACTGGATACACAGGACAGTTGGTGAATAGTATACAGGGCAGGAGAAGTGGTACTGTGCAGTTACCCATGTACATAATGAGACCAGCATGTATTAGTTACACTGGATACACAGGACAGTTGGTGAATAGTATACAGGGCAGGAGAAGTCGTACTGTGCTGTTACCCATATACATAACGAGAGCAGCATGTATTAGTTACACTGGATACACAGGACAGTTGGTGAGTAGTATACAGGGAAGGAGAAGTTGTACTGTGCAGTTACCCATGTACATAATGAGACCAGCATGTATTAGTTACACTGGATACACAGGACAGTTGGTGAATAGTGGCCCTCATTCCGAGTTGATCGCTCGCAAGGCGATTTTAGCAGAGTTACACACGCTAAGCCGCCGCCTACTGGGAGTGAATCTTAGCTTCTTAAAATTGCGACCGATGTATTCGCAATATTGCGATTACTAACTACTTAGCAGTTTCAGAGTAGCTTCAGACTTACTCTGCCTGTGCGATCAGTTCAGTGCTTGTCGTTCCTGGTTTGACGTCACAAACACACCCAGCGTTCGCCCAGACACTCCCCCGTTTCCCCGGCCACTCCTGCGTTTTTTCCGGAAACGGTAGCGTTTTTCCCCGCACGCCCATAAAACGGCCTGTTTCCGCCCAGTAACACCCATTTCCTGTCAATCACATTACGATCGCCGGAGCGATGAAAAAGCCGTGAGTAAAAATACTATCTCCATTGTAAAATTACTTGGCGCAGTCGCAGTGCGAATATTGCGCATGCGTACTAAGCGGAATTTCACTGCGATGCGATGAAAAATACCGAGCGATCAACTCGGAATGAGGGCCAGTATACAGGGCAGAGGAAGTGGTACTGTGCAGTTACCCATGTACATAATGAGAGCAGCATTTATTAGTTACACTGGATACACAGGGCAGTTGGTGAATAGTATACAGGGCAGGAGAAGTTGTACTGTGCAGTTACCTATGTACATAATGAGAGCAGCATGTATTAGTTACACTGGATACACAGGACAGTTGGTGAATAGTATACAGGGCAGGAGAAGCGGTACTGTGCAGTTACCCATGTACATAACGAGACCAGCATGTATTAGTTACACAGGACAGTTGTTGAATAGTATACAGGGCAGGAGAAGTGGTACTGTGCAGTTACCCATATACATAACGAGAACAGCATGTATTAATTACACTGGATACACAGGACAGTTGGTGAGTAGTGTACAGGGCAGGCGAAGTGGTACTGTGCAGTTACCCATATACATAACGAGAGCAGCATGTATTAATTACACTGGATACACAGGACAGTTGGTGAGTAGTGTACAGGGCAGGAGAAGTGGTACTGTGCAGTTACCCATATACATAATGAGAGCAGCATGTATTAGTTACACTGGATACACAGGACAGTTGGTGAATAGTATACAGGGCAGGGGAAGTGGTACTGTGCAGTTACCCATATACATAACGAGAACAGCATGTATTAATTACACTGGATACACAGGACAGTTGGTGAATAGTATACAGGGCAGGAGAAGTGGTACTGTGCAGTTACCCATATACATAACGAGAACAGCATGTATTAATTACACTGGATACACAGGACAGTTGGTGAATAGTATACAGGGCAGGAGAAGTGGTACTGTGCAGTTACCCATGTACATAACGAGAACAGCATGTATTAATTACACTGGATACACAGGACAGTTGGTGAATAGTATACAGGGCAGGAGAAGTGGTACTGTGCAGTTACTCATGTACATAACGAGAACAGCATGTATTAGTTACACTGGATACACAGGACAGTTGGTGAATAGTATAATACAGGACAGGAGAAGTGGTACTGTGCAGTTACCTATGTACATAATGAGAGCAGCATGTATTAGTTACACTGGATACACAGGACAGTTGGTGAATAGTATACAGGGCAGGAGAAGTGGTACTGGGCAGTTACCTATGTACATAATGAGAGCAGCATGTATTCGTTACACTGGATACACAGGACAGTTGGTGAATAGTATACAGGGCAGAAGTAGTTGTACTGTGCAGTTACCCATGTACATACTGAGAGCAGCATGTATTAGTTACACTTTATACACAGGACAGTTGGTGAGTAGTATACAGGGCAGGAGAAGTTGTACTGTGCAGTTACCCATGTACATAACGAGAACAGCATGTATTAGTTACACTGGATACACAGGACAGTTGGTGAGTAGTATACAGGGCAGATGAAGTGGTACTGGGCAGTTACCCATGTACATAATGAGAGCAGCATGTATTCGTTACACTGGATACACAGGACAGTTGGTGAATAGTATACAGGGCAGGAGAAGTGGTACTGTGCAGTTACCCATGTACATAATGAGAGCAGCATGTATTAGTTACACTGGATACACAGGACAGTTGGTGAGTAGTATACAGGGCAGGAGAAGTGGTACTGAGCAGTTACTCATGTACATAATGAGAGCAGCATGTATTAGTTACACTGGATACACAGGACAGTTGGTGAATAGTATACAGGGCAGAAGTAGTTGTACTGTGCAGTTACCCATGTACATAATGAGAGCAGCATGTATTAGTTACACTGGATGCACAGGACAGTTGGTGAATAGTATACAGGGCAGGAGAAGTGGTACTGTGCAGTTACCCATGTACATAATGAGAGCAGCATGTATTAGTTACACTGGATACACAGGACAGTTGGTGAATAGTATACAGGGCAGGAGAAGTGGTACTGTGCTGTTACCCATGTACATAATGAGAGCAGCGTGTATTAGTTACACAGGACAGTTGGTGAATAGTATACAGGGCAGGAGAAGTGGTACTGTGCAGTTACCCATGTACATAATGAGAGCAGCGTGTATTAGTTACACTGGATACACAGGACAGTTGGTGAATAGTATACAGGGCAGGAGAAGTAGTACTGTGCAGTTACCCATGTACATAATGAGAGCAGCATGTATTAGTTACGCTGGATACACAGGACAGTTGGTGAATAGTATACAGGGCAGGAGAAGTGGTACTGTGCAGTTACCCATGTATATAATGAGAGCAGCATGTATTAGTTACACTGGATACACAGGACAGTTGGTGGATAGTATACAGGGCAGAGGAAGTGGTACTGTGCAGTTACCCATGTACATAATGAGAGCAGCATGTATTAGTTACACTGGATACACAGGACAGTTGGTGAATAGTATACAGGGCAGGAGAAGTGGTACTGTGCAGTTACCCATGTACATAATGAGAGCAGCATGTATTAGTTACACTGGATACACAGGACAGTTGGTGAATAGTATACAGGGCAGGAGAAGTGGTACTGTGCAGTTACCCATGTACATAATGAGAGCAGCATGTATTAGTTACACTGGATACACAGGACAGTTGGTGAATAGTATACAGGGCAGGAGAAGTGGTACTGTGCAGTTACCTATGTACATAATGAGAGCAGCATGTATTAGTTACACTGGATACACAGGACAGTTGGTGGATAGTATACAGGGCAGAGGAAGTGGTACTGGGCAGTTACCCATGTACACAGAGCCGGCCTTAGGCATAGGCAAACTAGGCAAATGCCTAGGGCATTTGGTATGCTTAGGGGCACCAGCAGCTTCTGCTGAGTAAAATGATATGCGGCATGCCTATATTTTGTGTGTATTCCTGGAAATCACTGTAATGTAGCATTTCGTACACAGATACAGCCGCATTTTCACACAGAATATAGGCATGCTGCATATAATTTTAATCAGCAGAAGCTGCTTGTGCATCCTAGCCACATAGTAAAGCAAATATGATGCATTTTCATAAATAAAAGGCACCCGACGTTAGCAGAGCTGCCAGCTGACTCATGCCAGGCATCTCCTGCAGAACTAGCGGCGGTGCTAGGGGGCACCAGCCAAAATCTTGCCTAGGGCATCATATTGGTTAGGGCCGGCTCTGCATGTACATAATGAGAGCAGCATGTATTAATTGCACTGGATACACAGGACATTTGGTGAATACAGGGCAGAGGAAGTGGTACTGTGCAGTTACCTATGTACATAATGAGAGCAGCATGTATTAGTTACACTGGATACACAGGACAGTTGGTGAATACAGGGCAGAGGAAGTGGTACTGGGCAGTTACCTATGTACATAATAAGAACAGCATGTATTAGTTACACTGGATTAACAGGACAGTTGGTGGATAGTATACAGGGCAGGAGAAGTTGTACTGTGCCGTTACCCATGTACATAATGAGAGCAGCATGTATTAGTTACACTGGATACACAGGACAGTTGGTGAATAGTATACAGGGCAGGAGAAGTTGTACTGTGCAGTTACCCATGTACACAATGAGACCAGCATGTATTAGTTACACTGGATACACAGGACAGTCGGTGGATAGTATACAGGGCATAGGAAGTGGTACTGTGCAGTTACCCATATACATAACGAGAGCAGCATGTATTAGTTACACTGGATACACAGGAGAGTTGGTGAATAGTATACAGGGCAGGAGAAATGGTACTGTGCAGTTACCCATGTACATAATGAGAGCAGCATGTATTAGTTACACTGGATACACAGGACAGTTGGTGAATAGTATACAGGGCAGGAGAAGTGGTACTGTGCAGTTACCCATGTACATAATGAGAGCAGCATGTATTAGTTACACTGGATACACAGGACAGTTGGTGAATAGTATACAGGGCAGGAGAAGTGGTACTGTGCAGTTACCCATGTACATAATGAGAGCAGCATGTATTAATTACACTGGATACACAGGACAGTTGGTGAATAGTATACAGGGCAGGAGAAGTGGTACTGGGCAGTTACCCATGTACATAATGAGAGCAGCATGTATTAGTTACACTGGATACACAGGACAGTTGGTGAATAGTATACAAGGCAGGAGAAGTGGTACTGGGCAGTTACCCATGTACATAATGAGAGCAGCATGTATTAGTTACACTGGATACACAGGACAGTTGGTGAATAGTATACAGGGCAGGAGAAGTGGTACTGTGCAGTTACCCATGTACATAATGAGAGCAGCATGTATTCGTTACACTGGATACACAGGAAAGTTGGTGAATAGTATACAGGGCAGAAGTAGTTGTACTGTGCAGTTACCCATGTACATAATGAGAGCAGCGTGTATTAGTTACACTGGATACACAGGACAGTTGGTGAATAGTATACAGGGCAGGAGAAGTGGTACTGTGCAGTTACCCATGTACATAATGAGAGCAGCATGTATTAGTTACACTGGATACACAGGACAGTTGGTGAATAGTATACAAGGCAGGAGAAGTGGTACTGTGCAGTTACCCATGTACATAATGAGAGCAGCATGTATTAGTTACACTGGATACACAGGACAGTTGGTGGATAGTATATAGGGCAGGAGAAGTGGTACTGGGCAGTTACCCATGTACATAATGAGAGCAGCATGTATTAGTTACACTGGATACACAGGACAGTTGGTGAATAGTATACAGGGCAGGAGAAGTGGTACTGTGCAGTTACCCATGTACATAATGAGAGCAGCATGTATTAGTTACACTGGATACACAGGACAGTTGGTGGATAGTATATAGGGCAGGAGAAGTGGTACTGGGCAGTTACCCATGTACATAATGAGAGCAGCATGTATTAGTTACACTGGATACACAGGGCAGTTGGTGAATAGTATACAGGGCAGGAGAAGTGGTACTGTGCAGTTACCCATGTACATAATGAGAGCAGCATGTATTAGTTACACTGGATACACAGGACAGTTGGTGAATAGTATACAGGGCAGGAGAAGTGGTACTGTGCAGTTACCCATGTACATAATGAGAGCAGCATGTATTAGTTACACTGGATACACAGGACAGTTGGTAAATAGTATACAGGGCAGGAGAAGTGGTACTGTGCAGTTACCCATGTACATAATGAGAGCAGCATGTATTAATTACACTGGATACACAGGACAGTTGGTGAATAGTATACAGGGCAGGAGAAGTGGTACTGGGCAGTTACCCATGTACATAATGAGAGCAGCATGTATTAGTTACACTGGATACACAGGACAGTTGGTGAATAGTATACAGGGCAGGAGAAGTGGTACTGTGCAGTTACCCATGTACATAATGAGAGCAGCATGTATTCGTTACACTGGATACACAGGAAAGTTGGTGAATAGTATACAGGGCAGAAGTAGTTGTACTGTGCAGTTACCCATGTACATAATGAGAGCAGCGTGTATTAGTTACACTGGATACACAGGACAGTTGGTGAATAGTATACAGGGCAGGAGTAGTGGTACTGTGCAGTTACCCATGTACATAATGAGAGCAGCATGTATTAGTTACACTGGATACACAGGACAGTTGGTGAATAGTATACAAGGCAGGAGAAGTGGTACTGTGCAGTTACCCATGTACATAATGAGAGCAGCATGTATTAGTTACACTGGATACACAGGACAGTTGGTGGATAGTATATAGGGCAGGAGAAGTGGTACTGGGCAGTTACCCATGTACATAATGAGAGCAGCATGTATTAGTTACACTGGATACACAGGACAGTTGGTGAATAGTATACAGGGCAGAGGAAATGGTACTGTGCAGTTACCCATGTACATAATGAGAGCAGCATGTATTAGTTACACTGGATACACAGGACAGTTGGTGAATAGTATACAGGGCAGGAGAAGTGGTACTGGGCAGTTACCCATGTACATAATGAGAGCAGCATGTATTAGTTACACTGGATACACAGGACAGTTGGTGAATAGTATACAGGGCAGGAGAAGTGGTACTGTGCAGTTACCCATGTACATAATGAGAGCAGCATGTATTAGTTACACTGGATACACAGGACAGTTGGTGAATAGTATACAGGGCAGGAGAAGTTGTACTGTGCAGTTACCCATGTACATAACGAGAGCAGCGTGTATTAGTTACACTGGATACACAGGACAGTTGGTGAGTAGTATACAGGGCAGGAGAAGTGGTACTGGGCAGTTACCTATGTACATAATAAGAACAGCATGTATTAGTTACACTGGATAAACAGGACAGTTGGTGGATAGTATACAGGGCAGGAGAAGTTGTACTGTGCAGTTACCCATGTACATAATGAGAGCAGCATGTATTAGTTACACTGGATACACAGGACAGTTGGTGAATAGTATACAGGGCAGGAGAAGTTGTACTGTGCAGTTACCCATGTACATAATGAGAGCAGCATGTATTAGTTACACTGGATACACAGGACAGTTGGTGAATAGTATACAGGGCAGGAGAAGTGGTACTGTGCAGTTACCCATGTACATAATGAGACCAGCATGTATTAGTTACACTGGATACACAGGACAGTTGGTGAATAGTATACAGGGCAGGAGAAGTGGTACTGTGCAGTTACCCATGTACATAACAAGAGCAGCATGTATTAGTTACACTGGATACACAGGACAGTTGGTGAGTAGTATACAGGGCAGGAGAAGTTGTACTGTGCAGTTACCCATGTACATAATGAGAGCAGCATGTATTAGTTACACTGGATACACAGGACAGTTGGTGAATAGTATATAGGGCAGGAGAAGTTGTACTGTGCAGTTACCCATGTACATAATGAGAGCAGCATGTATTAGTTACACTGGATACACAGGACAGTCGGTGAATAGTATACAGGGCAGGAGAAGTTGTACTGTGCAGTTACCCATGTACATAATGAGAGCAGCATGTATTAGTTACACTGGATACACAGGACAGTTGGTGAATAGTATACAGGGCTGGAGAAGTTGTACTGTGCAGTTACCCATGTACATAATGAGAGCAACATGTATTAGTTACACTGGATACACAGGACAGTTGGTGAATAGTATACAGGGCAGGAGAAGTGGTACTGTGCAGTTACCCATGTACATAATGAGAGCAGCATGTATTAGTTACACTGGATACACAGGACAGTTGGTGAATAGTATACAGGGCAGGAGAAGTGGTACTGTGCAGTTACCCATGTACATAATGAGAGCAGCATGTATTAGTTACACTGGATAAACAGGACAGTTGGTGAATAGTATACAGGGCAGGAGAAGTGGTACTGTGCAGTTACCCATGTACATAATGAGAGCAGCATGTATTAGTTACACTGGATACACAGGACAGTTGGTGAATAGTATACAGGGCAGGAGAAGTGGTACTGTGCAGTTACCCATGTACATAATGAGACCAGCATGTATTAGTTACACTGGATACACAGGACAGTTGGTGAATAGTATACAGGGCAGGAGAAGTCGTACTGTGCTGTTACCCATATACATAACGAGAGCAGCATGTATTAGTTACACTGGATACACAGGACAGTTGGTGAGTAGTATACAGGGAAGGAGAAGTTGTACTGTGCAGTTACCCATGTACATAATGAGACCAGCATGTATTAGTTACACTGGATACACAGGACAGTTGGTGAATAGTGGCCCTCATTCCGAGTTGATCGCTCGCAAGGCGATTTTAGCAGAGTTACACACGCTAAGCCGCCGCCTACTGGGAGTGAATCTTAGCTTCTTAAAATTGCGACCGATGTATTCGCAATATTGCGATTACTAACTACTTAGCAGTTTCAGAGTAGCTTCAGACTTACTCTGCCTGTGCGATCAGTTCAGTGCTTGTCGTTCCTGGTTTGACGTCACAAACACACCCAGCGTTCGCCCAGACACTCCCCCGTTTCCCCGGCCACTCCTGCGTTTTTTCCGGAAACGGTAGCGTTTTTCCCCGCACGCCCATAAAACGGCCTGTTTCCGCCCAGTAACACCCATTTCCTGTCAATCACATTACGATCGCCGGAGCGATGAAAAAGCCGTGAGTAAAAATACTATCTCCATTGTAAAATTACTTGGCGCAGTCGCAGTGCGAATATTGCGCATGCGTACTAAGCGGAATTTCACTGCGATGCGATGAAAAATACCGAGCGATCAACTCGGAATGAGGGCCAGTATACAGGGCAGAGGAAGTGGTACTGTGCAGTTACCCATGTACATAATGAGAGCAGCATTTATTAGTTACACTGGATACACAGGGCAGTTGGTGAATAGTATACAGGGCAGGAGAAGTTGTACTGTGCAGTTACCTATGTACATAATGAGAGCAGCATGTATTAGTTACACTGGATACACAGGACAGTTGGTGAATAGTATACAGGGCAGGAGAAGCGGTACTGTGCAGTTACCCATGTACATAACGAGACCAGCATGTATTAGTTACACAGGACAGTTGTTGAATAGTATACAGGGCAGGAGAAGTGGTACTGTGCAGTTACCCATATACATAACGAGAACAGCATGTATTAATTACACTGGATACACAGGACAGTTGGTGAGTAGTGTACAGGGCAGGCGAAGTGGTACTGTGCAGTTACCCATATACATAACGAGAGCAGCATGTATTAATTACACTGGATACACAGGACAGTTGGTGAGTAGTGTACAGGGCAGGAGAAGTGGTACTGTGCAGTTACCCATATACATAATGAGAGCAGCATGTATTAGTTACACTGGATACACAGGACAGTTGGTGAATAGTATACAGGGCAGGGGAAGTGGTACTGTGCAGTTACCCATATACATAACGAGAACAGCATGTATTAATTACACTGGATACACAGGACAGTTGGTGAATAGTATACAGGGCAGGAGAAGTGGTACTGTGCAGTTACCCATATACATAACGAGAACAGCATGTATTAATTACACTGGATACACAGGACAGTTGGTGAATAGTATACAGGGCAGGAGAAGTGGTACTGTGCAGTTACCCATGTACATAACGAGAACAGCATGTATTAATTACACTGGATACACAGGACAGTTGGTGAATAGTATACAGGGCAGGAGAAGTGGTACTGTGCAGTTACTCATGTACATAACGAGAACAGCATGTATTAGTTACACTGGATACACAGGACAGTTGGTGAATAGTATAATACAGGACAGGAGAAGTGGTACTGTGCAGTTACCTATGTACATAATGAGAGCAGCATGTATTAGTTACACTGGATACACAGGACAGTTGGTGAATAGTATACAGGGCAGGAGAAGTGGTACTGGGCAGTTACCTATGTACATAATGAGAGCAGCATGTATTCGTTACACTGGATACACAGGACAGTTGGTGAATAGTATACAGGGCAGAAGTAGTTGTACTGTGCAGTTACCCATGTACATACTGAGAGCAGCATGTATTAGTTACACTTTATACACAGGACAGTTGGTGAGTAGTATACAGGGCAGGAGAAGTTGTACTGTGCAGTTACCCATGTACATAACGAGAACAGCATGTATTAGTTACACTGGATACACAGGACAGTTGGTGAGTAGTATACAGGGCAGATGAAGTGGTACTGGGCAGTTACCCATGTACATAATGAGAGCAGCATGTATTCGTTACACTGGATACACAGGACAGTTGGTGAATAGTATACAGGGCAGGAGAAGTGGTACTGTGCAGTTACCCATGTACATAATGAGAGCAGCATGTATTAGTTACACTGGATACACAGGACAGTTGGTGAATAGTATACAGGGCAGGAGAAGTGGTACTGTGCAGTTACCCATGTACATAATGAGAGCAGCATGTATTAATTACACTGGATACACAGGACAGTTGGTGAGTAGTATACAGGGCAGGAGAAGTGGTACTGAGCAGTTACTCATGTACATAATGAGAGCAGCATGTATTAGTTACACTGGATACACAGGACAGTTGGTGAATAGTATACAGGGCAGAAGTAGTTGTACTGTGCAGTTACCCATGTACATAATGAGAGCAGCATGTATGAGTTACACTGGATACACAGGACAGTTGGTGAATAGTATACAGGACAGGAGAAGTTGTACTGTGCAGTTACCCATGTACATAATGAGAGCAGCATGTATTAGTTACACTGGATGCACAGGACAGTTGGTGAATAGTATACAGGGCAGGAGAAGTGGTACTGTGCAGTTACCCATGTACATAATGAGAGCAGCATGTATTAGTTACACTGGATACACAGGACAGTTGGTGAATAGTATACAGGGCAGGAGAAGTGGTACTGTGCTGTTACCCATGTACATAATGAGAGCAGCGTGTATTAGTTACACAGGACAGTTGGTGAATAGTATACAGGGCAGGAGAAGTGGTACTGTGCAGTTACCCATGTACATAATGAGAGCAGCGTGTATTAGTTACACTGGATACACAGGACAGTTGGTGAATAGTATACAGGGCAGGAGAAGTAGTACTGTGCAGTTACCCATGTACATAATGAGAGCAGCATGTATTAGTTACACTGGATACACAGGACAGTTGGTGAATAGTATACAGGGCAGGAGAAGTGGTACTGTGCAGTTACCCATGTATATAATGAGAGCAGCATGTATTAGTTACACTGGATACACAGGACAGTTGGTGGATAGTATACAGGGCAGAGGAAGTGGTACTGTGCAGTTACCCATGTACATAATGAGAGCAGCATGTATTAGTTACACTGGATACACAGGACAGTTGGTGAATAGTATACAGGGCAGGAGAAGTGGTACTGTGCAGTTACCCATGTACATAATGAGAGCAGCATGTATTAGTTACACTGGATACACAGGACAGTTGGTGAATAGTATACAGGGCAGGAGAAGTGGTACTGTGCAGTTACCCATGTACATAATGAGAGCAGCATGTATTAGTTACACTGGATACACAGGACAGTTGGTGAATAGTATACAGGGCAGGAGAAGTGGTACTGTGCAGTTACCTATGTACATAATGAGAGCAGCATGTATTAGTTACACTGGATACACAGGACAGTTGGTGGATAGTATACAGGGCAGAGGAAGTGGTACTGGGCAGTTACCCATGTACACAGAGCCGGCCTTAGGCATAGGCAAACTAGGCAAATGCCTAGGGCATTTGGTATGCTTAGGGGTACCAGCAGCTTCTGCTGAGTAAAATGATATGCGGCATGCCTATATTTTGTGTGTATTCCTGGAAATCACTGTAATGTAGCATTTCGTACACAGATACAGCCGCATTTTCACACAGAATATAGGCATGCTGCATATAATTTTAATCAGCAGAAGCTGCTTGTGCATCCTAGCCACATAGTAAAGCAAATATGATGCATTTTCATAAATAAAAGGCACCCGACGTTAGCAGAGCTGCCAGCTGACTCATGCCAGGCATCTCCTGCAGAACTAGCGGCGGTGCTAGGGGGCACCAGCCAAAATCTTGCCTAGGGCATCATATTGGTTAGGGCCGGCTCTGCATGTACATAATGAGAGCAGCATGTATTAATTGCACTGGATACACAGGACATTTGGTGAATACAGGGCAGAGGAAGTGGTACTGTGCAGTTACCTATGTACATAATGAGAGCAGCATGTATTAGTTACACTGGATACACAGGACAGTTGGTGAATACAGGGCAGAGGAAGTGGTACTGGGCAGTTACCTATGTACATAATAAGAACAGCATGTATTAGTTACACTGGATTAACAGGACAGTTGGTGGATAGTATACAGGGCAGGAGAAGTTGTACTGTGCCGTTACCCATGTACATAATGAGAGCAGCATGTATTAGTTACACTGGATACACAGGACAGTTGGTGAATAGTATACAGGGCAGGAGAAGTTGTACTGTGCAGTTACCCATGTACACAATGAGACCAGCATGTATTAGTTACACTGGATACACAGGACAGTCGGTGGATAGTATACAGGGCATAGGAAGTGGTACTGTGCAGTTACCCATATACATAACGAGAGCAGCATGTATTAGTTACACTGGATACACAGGAGAGTTGGTGAATAGTATACAGGGCAGGAGAAATGGTACTGTGCAGTTACCCATGTACATAATGAGAGCAGCATGTATTAGTTACACTGGATACACAGGACAGTTGGTGAATAGTATACAGGGCAGGAGAAGTGGTACTGTGCAGTTACCCATGTACATAATGAGAGCAGCATGTATTAGTTACACTGGATACACAGGACAGTTGGTGAATAGTATACAGGGCAGGAGAAGTGGTACTGTGCAGTTACCCATGTACATAATGAGAGCAGCATGTATTAATTACACTGGATACACAGGACAGTTGGTGAATAGTATACAGGGCAGGAGAAGTGGTACTGGGCAGTTACCCATGTACATAATGAGAGCAGCATGTATTAGTTACACTGGATACACAGGACAGTTGGTGAATAGTATACAAGGCAGGAGAAGTGGTACTGGGCAGTTACCCATGTACATAATGAGAGCAGCATGTATTAGTTACACTGGATACACAGGACAGTTGGTGAATAGTATACAGGGCAGGAGAAGTGGTACTGTGCAGTTACCCATGTACATAATGAGAGCAGCATGTATTCGTTACACTGGATACACAGGAAAGTTGGTGAATAGTATACAGGGCAGAAGTAGTTGTACTGTGCAGTTACCCATGTACATAATGAGAGCAGCGTGTATTAGTTACACTGGATACACAGGACAGTTGGTGAATAGTATACAGGGCAGGAGAAGTGGTACTGTGCAGTTACCCATGTACATAATGAGAGCAGCATGTATTAGTTACACTGGATACACAGGACAGTTGGTGAATAGTATACAAGGCAGGAGAAGTGGTACTGTGCAGTTACCCATGTACATAATGAGAGCAGCATGTATTAGTTACACTGGATACACAGGACAGTTGGTGGATAGTATATAGGGCAGGAGAAGTGGTACTGGGCAGTTACCCATGTACATAATGAGAGCAGCATGTATTAGTTACACTGGATACACAGGACAGTTGGTGAATAGTATACAGGGCAGGAGAAGTGGTACTGTGCAGTTACCCATGTACATAATGAGAGCAGCATGTATTAGTTACACTGGATACACAGGACAGTTGGTGGATAGTATATAGGGCAGGAGAAGTGGTACTGGGCAGTTACCCATGTACATAATGAGAGCAGCATGTATTAGTTACACTGGATACACAGGGCAGTTGGTGAATAGTATACAGGGCAGGAGAAGTGGTACTGTGCAGTTACCCATGTACATAATGAGAGCAGCATGTATTAGTTACACTGGATACACAGGACAGTTGGTGAATAGTATACAGGGCAGGAGAAGTGGTACTGTGCAGTTACCCATGTACATAATGAGAGCAGCATGTATTAGTTACACTGGATACACAGGACAGTTGGTAAATAGTATACAGGGCAGGAGAAGTGGTACTGTGCAGTTACCCATGTACATAATGAGAGCAGCATGTATTAATTACACTGGATACACAGGACAGTTGGTGAATAGTATACAGGGCAGGAGAAGTGGTACTGGGCAGTTACCCATGTACATAATGAGAGCAGCATGTATTAGTTACACTGGATACACAGGACAGTTGGTGAATAGTATACAGGGCAGGAGAAGTGGTACTGTGCAGTTACCCATGTACATAATGAGAGCAGCATGTATTCGTTACACTGGATACACAGGAAAGTTGGTGAATAGTATACAGGGCAGAAGTAGTTGTACTGTGCAGTTACCCATGTACATAATGAGAGCAGCGTGTATTAGTTACACTGGATACACAGGACAGTTGGTGAATAGTATACAGGGCAGGAGTAGTGGTACTGTGCAGTTACCCATGTACATAATGAGAGCAGCATGTATTAGTTACACTGGATACACAGGACAGTTGGTGAATAGTATACAAGGCAGGAGAAGTGGTACTGTGCAGTTACCCATGTACATAATGAGAGCAGCATGTATTAGTTACACTGGATACACAGGACAGTTGGTGGATAGTATATAGGGCAGGAGAAGTGGTACTGGGCAGTTACCCATGTACATAATGAGAGCAGCATGTATTAGTTACACTGGATACACAGGACAGTTGGTGAATAGTATACAGGGCAGAGGAAATGGTACTGTGCAGTTACCCATGTACATAATGAGAGCAGCATGTATTAGTTACACTGGATACACAGGACAGTTGGTGAATAGTATACAGGGCAGGAGAAGTGGTACTGGGCAGTTACCCATGTACATAATGAGAGCAGCATGTATTAGTTACACTGGATACACAGGACAGTTGGTGAATAGTATACAGGGCAGGAGAAGTGGTACTGTGCAGTTACCCATGTACATAATGAGAGCAGCATGTATTAGTTACACTGGATACACAGGACAGTTGGTGAATAGTATACAGGGCAGGAGAAGTTGTACTGTGCAGTTACCCATGTACATAACGAGAGCAGCGTGTATTAGTTACACTGGATACACAGGACAGTTGGTGAGTAGTATACAGGGCAGGAGAAGTGGTACTGGGCAGTTACCTATGTACATAATAAGAACAGCATGTATTAGTTACACTGGATAAACAGGACAGTTGGTGGATAGTATACAGGGCAGGAGAAGTTGTACTGTGCAGTTACCCATGTACATAATGAGAGCAGCATGTATTAGTTACACTGGATACACAGGACAGTTGGTGAATAGTATACAGGGCAGGAGAAGTTGTACTGTGCAGTTACCCTTGTACATAATGAGAGCAGCATGTATTAGTTACACTGGATACACAGGACAGTTGGTGAATAGTATACAGGGCAGGAGAAGTGGTACTGTGCAGTTACCCATGTACATAATGAGACCAGCATGTATTAGTTACACTGGATACACAGGACAGTTGGTGAATAGTATACAGGGCAGGAGAAGTGGTACTGTGCAGTTACCCATGTACATAACAAGAGCAGCATGTATTAGTTACACTGGATACACAGGACAGTTGGTGAGTAGTATACAGGGCAGGAGAAGTTGTACTGTGCAGTTACCCATGTACATAATGAGAGCAGCATGTATTAGTTACACTGGATACACAGGACAGTTGGTGAATAGTATATAGGGCAGGAGAAGTTGTACTGTGCAGTTACCCATGTACATAATGAGAGCAGCATGTATTAGTTACACTGGATACACAGGACAGTCGGTGAATAGTATACAGGGCAGGAGAAGTTGTACTGTGCAGTTACCCATGTACATAATGAGAGCAGCATGTATTAGTTACACTGGATACACAGGACAGTTGGTGAATAGTATACAGGGCTGGAGAAGTTGTACTGTGCAGTTACCCATGTACATAATGAGAGCAACATGTATTAGTTACACTGGATACACAGGACAGTTGGTGAATAGTATACAGGGCAGGAGAAGTGGTACTGGGCAGTTACCCATGTACATAATGAGAGCAGCATGTATTAGTTACACTGGATACACAGGACAGTTGGTGAATAGTATACAGGGCAGGAGAAGTGGTACTGTGCAGTTACCCATGTACATAATGAGAGCAGCATGTATTAGTTACACTGGATACACAGGACAGTTGGTGAATAGTATACAGGGCAGGAGAAGTTGTACTGTGCAGTTACCCATGTACATAACGAGACCAGCATGTATTAGTTACACTGGATACACAGGATAGTTGGTGAATAGTATACAGGGCAGGAGAAGTGGTACTGTGCAGTTACCCATGTACATAATGAGAGCAGCATGTATTAGTTACACTGGATACACAGGACAGTTGGTGAATAGTATACAGGGCAGGAGAAGTGGTACTGTGCAGTTAACCATGTACATAATGAGAGCAGTATGAATTAGTTACACTGGATACACGGGACAGTTGGTGAATACAGGGCAGAGGAAGTTGTACTGTGCAGTTACCTATGTACATAATGAGAGCAGCATGTATTAGTTACACTGGATACACAGGACAGTTGGTGAGTAGTATACAGGGCTGGTACTGTGCAGTTACTCATGTGCATAATGAGAGCAGCATGTATTAATTACACGGGATACACAGGACAGTTGGTGAATAGTATACAGGGCTGGTACTGTGCAGTTACTCATGTGCATAATGAGAGCAGCATGTATTAATTATACTGGATACACAGGACAGTTGGTGAATAGTATACAGGGCTGGTACTGTGCAGTTACTCATGTGCATAATGAGAGCAGCATGTATTAATTACACTGGATACACAGGACAGTTGGTGAATACAGGGCAGGAGAAGTGGTACTGTGCAGTTACTCATGTGCATAATGAGAGCAGCATGTATTAATTACACGGGATACACAGGACAGTTGGTGAATAGTATACAGGGCAGGAGAAGTTGTACTGTGCAGTTACCCATGTACATAATGAGAGCAGCATGTATTAGTTACACTGGATACACAGGACAGTTGGTGGATAGTATACAGGGCAGGAGAAGTGGTACTGTGCAGTTACCCATGTACATAATGAGAGCAGCATGTATTAGTTACACTGGATACACAGGACAGTTGGTGAGTAGTATACAGGGAAGATGAAGTGGTACTGTGCAGTTACCCATGTACATAATGAGAGCAGCATGTATTAGTTATACTGGATACACAGGACAGTTGGTGAATAGTATACAGGGCAGAGGAAGTGGTACTGTGCAGTTACCCATATACATAAAGAGAGCAGCGTGTATTAGTTACACTGGATACACAGGACAGTTGGTGAATACAGGGCAGAGGAAGTGGTACTGTGCAGTTACCTATGTACACAATGAGAGCAGCATGTATTAGTTACACTGGATACACAGGACAGTTGGTGAATAGTATACAGGGCAGGAGAAGTGGTACTGTGCAGTTACCTATGTACACAATGAGAGCAGCATGTATTAGTTACACTGGATACACAGGACAGTTTGTGAGTAGTATACAGGGCAGGAGAAGTTGTACTGTGCAGTTACCCATGTACATAACGAGAGCAGCATGTATTAGTTACACTGGATACACAGGATAGTTGGTGAATACAGGGCAGAGGAAGTTGTACTGTGCAGTTACCTATGTACATAATGAGAGCAGCATGTATTAGTTACACTGGATACACAGGACAGTTGGTGAGTAGTATACAGGGCTGGTACTGTGCAGTTACTCATGTGCATAATGAGAGCAGCATGTATTAATTACACTGGATACACAGGACAGTTGGTGAGTAGTATACAGGGCAGGAAAAGTGGTACTGTGCAGTTACCCATATACATAATGAGAGCAGCATGTATTAGTTACACTGGATACACAGGACAGTTGGTGAATAGTATACAGGACAGGAGAAGTGGTACTGTGCAGTTACCCATGTACACAATGAGACCAGCATGTATTAGTTACACTGGATACATAGGACAGTCGGTGGATAGTATACGGGGCATAGGAAGTGGTACTGTGCAGTTACCCATATACATAACGAGAGCAGCATGTATTAGTTACACTGGATACACAGGACAGTTGATGAATAGTATACAGGGCAGGAGAAGTGGTACTGTGCAGTTACCCATGTACATAATGAGAGCAGCATGTATTAGTTACACTGGATACACAGGACAGTTGGTGGATAGTATACAGGGCAGGAGAAGTGGTACTGTGCAGTTACCCATGTACATAATGAGAGCAGCATGTATTAGTTACACTGGATACACAGGACAGTTGGTGAGTAGTATACAGGGCAGGAGAAGTTGTACTGTGCAGTTACCCATATACATAATGAGAGCAGCGTGTATTAGTTACACTGGATACACAGGACAGTTGATGAATAGTATACAGGGCAGGAGAAGTGGTACTGTGCAGTTACCCATGTACATAATGAGAGCAGCATGTATTAGTTACACTGGATACACAGGACAGTTGGTGAATAGTATACAGGGCAGGAGAAGTGGTACTGTGCAGTTACCCATGTACATAATGAGAGCAGCATGTATTAGTTACACTGGATACACAGGACAGTTGGTGAATAGTATACAGGGCAGAGGAAGTGGTACTGTGCAGTTACCCATATACATAAAGAGAGCAGCGTGTATTAGTTACACTGGATACACAGGACAGTTGGTGAATACAGGGCAGAGGAAGTGGTACTGTGCAGTTACCTATGTACACAATGAGAGCAGCATGTATTAGTTACACTGGATACACAGGACAGTTGGTGAGTAGTATACAGGGCTGGTACTGTGCAGTTACTCATGTGCATAATGAGAGCAGCATGTATTAATTACACGGGATACACAGGACAGTTGGTGAATAGTATACAGGGCTGGTACTGTGCAGTTACTCATGTGCATAATGAGAGCAGCATGTATTAATTATACTGGATACACAGGACAGTTGGTGAATAGTATACAGGGCTGGTACTGTGCAGTTACTCATGTGCATAATGAGAGCAGCATGTATTAATTACACTGGATACACAGGACAGTTGGTGAATACAGGGCAGGAGAAGTGGTACTGTGCAGTTACTCATGTGCATAATGAGAGCAGCATGTATTAATTACACGGGATACACAGGACAGTTGGTGAATAGTATACAGGGCAGGAGAAGTTGTACTGTGCAGTTACCCATGTACATAATGAGAGCAGCATGTATTAGTTACACTGGATACACAGGACAGTTGGTGGATAGTATACAGGGCAGGAGAAGTGGTACTGTGCAGTTACCCATGTACATAATGAGAGCAGCATGTATTAGTTACACTGGATACACAGGACAGTTGGTGAGTAGTATACAGGGAAGATGAAGTGGTACTGTGCAGTTACCCATGTACATAATGAGAGCAGCATGTATTAGTTATACTGGATACACAGGACAGTTGGTGAATAGTATACAGGGCAGAGGAAGTGGTACTGTGCAGTTACCCATATACATAAAGAGAGCAGCGTGTATTAGTTACACTGGATACACAGGACAGTTGGTGAATACAGGGCAGAGGAAGTGGTACTGTGCAGTTACCTATGTACACAATGAGAGCAGCATGTATTAGTTACACTGGATACACAGGACAGTTGGTGAATAGTATACAGGGCAGGAGAAGTGGTACTGTGCAGTTACCTATGTACACAATGAGAGCAGCATGTATTAGTTACACTGGATACACAGGACAGTTTGTGAGTAGTATACAGGGCAGGAGAAGTTGTACTGTGCAGTTACCCATGTACATAACGAGAGCAGCATGTATTAGTTACACTGGATACACAGGATAGTTGGTGAATACAGGGCAGAGGAAGTTGTACTGTGCAGTTACCTATGTACATAATGAGAGCAGCATGTATTAGTTACACTGGATACACAGGACAGTTGGTGAGTAGTATACAGGGCTGGTACTGTGCAGTTACTCATGTGCATAATGAGAGCAGCATGTATTAATTACACTGGATACACAGGACAGTTGGTGAGTAGTATACAGGGCAGGAAAAGTGGTACTGTGCAGTTACCCATATACATAATGAGAGCAGCATGTATTAGTTACACTGGATACACAGGACAGTTGGTGAATAGTATACAGGACAGGAGAAGTGGTACTGTGCAGTTACCCATGTACACAATGAGACCAGCATGTATTAGTTACACTGGATACATAGGACAGTCGGTGGATAGTATACGGGGCATAGGAAGTGGTACTGTGCAGTTACCCATATACATAACGAGAGCAGCATGTATTAGTTACACTGGATACACAGGACAGTTGATGAATAGTATACAGGGCAGGAGAAGTGGTACTGTGCAGTTACCCATGTACATAATGAGAGCAGCATGTATTAGTTACACTGGATACACAGGACAGTTGGTGGATAGTATACAGGGCAGGAGAAGTGGTACTGTGCAGTTACCCATGTACATAATGAGAGCAGCATGTATTAGTTACACTGGATACACAGGACAGTTGGTGAGTAGTATACAGGGCAGGAGAAGTTGTACTGTGCAGTTACCCATATACATAATGAGAGCAGCGTGTATTAGTTACACTGGATACACAGGACAGTTGATGAATAGTATACAGGGCAGGAGAAGTGGTACTGTGCAGTTACCCATGTACATAATGAGAGCAGCATGTATTAGTTACACTGGATACACAGGACAGTTGGTGAATAGTATACAGGGCAGGAGAAGTGGTACTGTGCAGTTACCCATGTACATAATGAGAGCAGCATGTATTAGTTACACTGGATACACAGGACAGTTGGTGAATAGTATACAGGGCAGAGGAAGTGGTACTGTGCAGTTACCCATATACATAAAGAGAGCAGCGTGTATTAGTTACACTGGATACACAGGACAGTTGGTGAATACAGGGCAGAGGAAGTGGTACTGTGCAGTTACCTATGTACACAATGAGAGCAGCATGTATTAGTTACACTGGATACACAGGACAGTTGGTGAATAGTATACAGGGCAGGAGAAGTGGTACTGTGCAGTTACCTATGTACACAATGAGAGCAGCATGTATTAATTACACTGGATACACAGGACAGTTTGTGAGTAGTATACAGGGCAGGAGAAGTTGTACTGTGCAGTTACCCATGTACATAACGAGAGCAGCATGTATTAGTTACACTGGATACACAGGATAGTTGGTGAATACAGGGCAGAGGAAGTTGTACTGTGCAGTTACCTATGTACATAATGAGAGCAGCATGTATTAGTTACACTGGATACACAGGACAGTTGGTGAGTAGTATACAGGGCTGGTACTGTGCAGTTACTCATGTGCATAATGAGAGCAGCATGTATTAATTACACGGGATACACAGGACAGTTGGTGAATAGTATACAGGGCTGGTACTGTGCAGTTACTCATGTGCATAATGAGAGCAGCATGTATTAATTATACTGGATACACAGGACAGTTGGTGAATAGTATACAGGGCTGGTACTGTGCAGTTACTCATGTGCATAATGAGAGCAGCATGTATTAATTACACGGGATACACAGGACAGTTGGTGAATAGTATACAGGGCAGGAGAAGTGGTACTGTGCAGTTACCTATGTACACAATGAGAGCAGCATGTATTAATTACACTGGATACACAGGACAGTTTGTGAGTAGTATACAGGGCAGGAGAAGTTGTACTGTGCAGTTACCCATGTACATAACGAGAGCAGCATGTATTAGTTACACTGGATACACAGGATAGTTGGTGAATACAGGGCAGAGGAAGTTGTACTGTGCAGTTACCTATGTACATAATGAGAGCAGCATGTATTAGTTACACTGGATACACAGGACAGTTGGTGAGTAGTATACAGGGCTGGTACTGTGCAGTTACTCATGTGCATAATGAGAGCAGCATGTATTAATTACACGGGATACACAGGACAGTTGGTGAATAGTATACAGGGCTGGTACTGTGCAGTTACTCATGTGCATAATGAGAGCAGCATGTATTAATTATACTGGATACACAGGACAGTTGGTGAATAGTATACAGGGCTGGTACTGTGCAGTTACTCATGTGCATAATGAGAGCAGCATGTATTAATTACACTGGATACACAGGACAGTTGGTGAATAGTATACAGGGCAGAGGAAGTGGTACTGTGCAGTTACTCATGTGCATAATGAGAGCAGCATGTATTAATTACACGAGATACACAGGACAGTTGGTGAATAGTATACAGGGCAGGAGAAGTTGTACTGTGCAGTTACCCATGTACATAATGAGAGCAGCATGTATTAGTTACACTGGATACACAGGACAGTTGGTGGATAGTATACAGGGCAGGAGAAGTGGTACTGTGCAGTTACCCATGTACATAATGAGAGCAGCATGTATTAGTTACACTGGATACACAGGAGAGTTGGTGAGTAGTATACAGGGCAGGAGAAGTTGTACTGTGCAGTTACCCATATACATAATGAGAGCAGCATGTATTAGTTACACTGGATACACAGGACAGTTGATGAATAGTATACAGGGCAGGAGAAGTGGTACTGTGCAGTTACCTATGTACATAATGAGAGCAGCATGTATTAGTTACACTGGATACACAGGACAGTTGGTGGATAGTATACAGGGCAGGAGAAGTTGTACTGTGCAGTTACCCATATACATAATGAGAGCAGCGTGTATTAGTTACACTGGATACACAGGACAGTTGATGAATAGTATACAGGGCAGGAGAAGTGGTACTGTGCAGTTACCCATGTACATAATGAGAGCAGCATGTATTAGTTACACTGGATACACAGGACAGTTGGTGAATAGTATACAGGGCAGGAGAAGTGGTACTGTGCAGTTACCCATGTACATAATGAGAGCAGCATGTATTTTTTACACTGGATACACAGGACAGTTGGTGAATAGTATACAGGGCAGGAGAAGTGGTACTGTGCAGTTACCCATGTACATAATGAGAGCAGCATGTATTAGTTACACTGGATACACAGGACAGTTGGTGAATAGTATACAGGGCAGGAGAAGTGGTACTGTGCAGTTACCCATGTACATAATGAGAGCAGCATGTATTAGTTACACTGGATATACAGGACAGTTGGTGAATAGTATGCAGGGCAGGGGAAGTGGTACTGTGCAGTTAGTTACTCATGTACATAATCAGAGCAGCATGTATTAGTTACACTGGATATACAGGACAGTTGGTGAATAGTATACAGGGCAGGAGAAGTGGTACTGTGCAGTTACCCATGTACATAATGAGTGCAGCATGTATTAGAAACACTGGATACACAGGACAGTTGGTGAATAGTATACAGGGCAGGAGAAGTGGTACTGTGCAGTTACCCATGTACATAATGAGAGCAGCATGTATTAGTTACACTGGATACACAGGACAGTTGGTGAATAGTATACAGGGCAGGAGAAGTGGTACTGTGCAGTTACCCATGTACATAATGAGAGCAGCATGTATTAGTTACACTGGATACACAGGACAGTTGGTGAATAGTATACAGGGCAGGAGAAGTGGTACTGTGCAGTTACCCATGTACATAATGAGAGCAGCATGTATTAGAAACACTGGATACACAGGACAGTTGGTGAATAGTATACAGGGCAGGAGAAGTGGTACTGTGCAGTTACCCATGTACATAATGAGAGCAGCATGTATTAGTTACACTGGATACACAGGACAGTTGGTGAATAGTATACAGGGCAGGAGAAGTGGTACTGTGCAGTTACCCATGTACATAATGAGAGCAGCATGTATTAGAAACACTGGATACACAGGACAGTTGGCGAGTAGTATACAGGACAGTTGGTGAATAGTATAATACAGGACATGACCGGGACTGATATTTCCAACGACAGATCACATAGGTCCGGTCAGGAATGCTAAAATCTTAGGGGGTCATTCCGACCCAATCGCACGCTGCACTGCTTTGCAGCCATGCGATCGGGTCAGAACGTTGCCAAGCGGTGGCCGTCGCTGGGCAACGACAGGGACAGCGACGAAAGCGATCGCAGCGGCGATCGCAAGAAGATTGTCAGGTGGAAGGCGTTTCTGGGCGGATACTCACCGTTTTCTGGGAGTGGTGAGTCCAACGCAAGCGTGTCCAGGTGTTTGCAGGGCGGGTGTCTGACATCAACTCCGGGACCAGTCACGCTGAAGACATCGCAGCCGGTGAGTATGTCAGGATCTACTTAGATACTGCACAAACTCTTTTTGCATATCAGGGCTGCACAAGCGTTCGCAGCCTTGCTATGCAAAAAATCCCTTCCCAATAGGCGGCGACTAGTCGATCGCACGGGCTGCAAAAAGCAGCTTTGTGCGATCAACTCGGAATGAGGGCCTTAGTGCACACGTATCTATAGCAACAAAGGGTCATTTAGGAACCACAGAATGTGCAAACTTACTTAGGTGGTCATTCCGAGTTGTTCGCTCGCTAGCTGCTTTTAGCAGCATTGCACACGCTAAGCCGCCGCCCTCTGGGAGTGAATCTTGGCTTAGCAGAATTGCGAACGAAAGATTCTCAAAATTGCGAATAGAAATTTCTTAGCAGTTTCTGAGTAGCTCGATACTTACTCTGCCACTGCGATCAGTTCAGTGCTTGTCGTTCCTGGTTTGACGTCACAGACACACCCAGCGTTCGTCCAGACACTCCTCCGTTTCTCCAGCCACTCCCGCGTTTTTCCCAGAAACTGTAGCGTTTTTTCACACACACCCATAAAACGGCCAGTTTCCGCCCAGAAACACCCACTTCCTGTCAATCACATTACGATCACCAGAACGAAGAAAAAACCTTGTTATGCCGTGACTAACATACCTAACTGCATAGCAAATTTACTTGGCGCAGTCGCAGTGCGAACATTGCGCATGCGCATTTAGCGGAAAATCGCTGCGATGCGAAGAAAATTACCGAGCGAACAACTCAGAATGACCACCTTAATGCATCTCCTTGTGCAATTCAAGGTACACGCCACATTGCCAACTCGCAAACTTCTGCCATAAATTCCGTCTGACGCGCTTTTTGGATCCGCGCATCCACTTGAAAATGTGCATGGTAAAGAGAGGAATATACGCCTCCCATTAAAGCCCACCTTGCGACCCCGGCATAGCCACCCTCTTATTTATTCCAGCCTTTTAATGATTCCCCTGAAATACTGTTGGGGTCACACCCATGGGTGATGACAGGTAGGGTGACGGGACGGTTCCATCGCACCTGCCACTTTCTGTGTTTGAAGATTTTGGGGGAGATTTAGCAAATCTTGGAGAGAGATAAAGTGGCAACCTATCAGCTTCTGAGGTGTATATTTATTAAAGTTCGATTTTCATAGTTTTTTTTATTGATTCCAAACCGATGGAAATCGATCTCTCTCGATGTTGGGGTTGCAGGGATAAAACACGCATTTACTAACATTTAAAAATGAATATGAAAAATCATCTGTAAGTAAATGTGTGTTTTAGTCCTCCTGTCATTTTACAGACTAAGGGATCTATTTACTAAGCCTGGGATAGAGATAAAGTACCAGCCAATCAGCTCCTAACTGCCATGTCACAGGCTGGGTTTGAAAAATGACAGTTATGAGCTGATTGGCTGATACTTTATCTCCACCCAAGGCTTAGTAAATAGACCTCTAGGCTAGAAAAATGACAGGAGCTGATTGGTTGGTACTTTATCTCTCTCAAATATCTCTCTCTCCAAGATTTGGTAAATTGCCCCCATTGACTGAAACGCACGGAGAGATGCGATTTCCCACAGAAGTGCACCTGCAGCCGTTTCCCTAATATTACGGTGTACAAGTGACACGTAATAACCTGGAGATATCATAGTGCACATTCCGCCTCGGTGGCGGCAGCGCAGCAGGTAAAGGCGGCTCAGTATTGTGACGTCACACAGTTCCCGGTAGGTGAGGGGGTTAAATGTTCATTTTCCAGCATTGAAACACCTCGCACTAATCACAGCGCGGCAATGTGTAAAATCTCCCTTATCTGCCCCATCTCCCTTTTTCCGATGGCGCGGTAAACTCTGCTAAGCTGTTTTGATTTTGCTTTCACGCTCCTGTCCTTGCATTTTTCCAGTCCAATTAGGTTATTACTAAGGCTAAATGAGGCGTGCAGCTCCTGAAAGTCACACCGTCACCCCGGTGATGGAGCGGCGCCTGTGATTGGCCAGGTTCAGCCGAGTGTGACGGTAAGTGAACTTTTACTTTTCTCGCACCGCCCTCCGAACAATATCACCTTCACATTCTTACGGCCTGGGGACAGCTGCTGCGACGGTGATGTCACCGTGGGACCCCCCTCCGCTCTCCGGGGGTCATGGCGTGTGACACGAGAGAATGTGCAGTCGGTATAGCTGCGGGCAGAGGTGTGTGCAGCACTGAGCTGGCGCTGACCGATTTGGTGCCCTAGGCAAGGTTTTAGCTGGTGCCCCTTATATTGCAGCCCGGGCTTGCTGGGCACCTGCCTGGAGCAATGGCGCCCTAAGCATCCGCCTGAATGGCCCGCGCTGCGTGGCTGTATTATATTGGAGGCAGCTGGACAGAGATGAGGAAGGTTCTGCAAAACCGCCTTTTGCGGGGGAATGAAACATTGCGCAGGGTGGCGACGGTAGTGGCGGACAATGACGGCGTATATAGAGCCGCTGCACTAGTTTAGAGAGCACACTGGGGTCCCCAAAACAATGACTAAACATACTGTATATATAATATATATACATATATATATATATATATATATATATATATATAAAAATGGGTGTGGAATGGTATGCCGGTGGCCGGGGTTCCCGGCGACCAGCATACCGGCGCCGGAAGCCCGACCGCCGGCATACCGACAGCGTGGCGAGCGCAAATGAGCCCCTTGCGGGCACGGTGGCGCTATTTATTCTCCCTTCAGGGGGGTCGTGGACCCCCACGAGGGAGAAATACTGTCGGTATGCCGGCTGTCGGGATTCCGGCGCCGGTATACTGTGCGCTGGGATCCCGACAGTCGGCAACCTGAAGACCACCCATATATATATATATATATATATATATATATATGTATGTATATACTGTATATATAGTTCTCTTTTCTGTTAAGCTTATTTATTATTTTCTGCTGTAAATGCAAATGTAAAGTACTCATGGCCTAATTCAAGGTTGATTGCAATACAACATTTTCCTCTAATGGGCAAAACCATGGGGGTAATACAGACCTGATCGTAGCAGGAAATTTAGAGTTAGATTTGGGTGTGGTGTGTTCAAACGGAAATCTAAATTGCAGTGTAAAAATAAAGCAGCCAGTATTTACCCTGCACAGAAACAATATAACCCACCCAAATCTAGCTCTCTCTGCACATGTTACATCTGCCCCACCTGCAGTGCACATGCGGGGTCATTCTGACCTGTTCGCTCGCTGCTTTTTATCGCAGCCAAGCGATCGGGTCCCTACTGCACATGCGCCGGTGCAAGCCAGATGGCCGAAGGCCGTAGCAGGGCTGCGATCGCCTCTGCCTGATTGACAGGCAGAGGCGGTCGCTGGGCGGGAGGGGGCGGAACGGCGGAGTTTGGCTGCCGTTTCGTGGGCGCGGTCCATCCAACGCAGGCGTGGCCGGACCGAACGGGGGGGGTGGGCCGCAGCGGCTGCGTGACGTCACACGCAGCTGCTGCGGGCCGGGGAGCGATGAGTAGCTCTCGGCCAGCACGCTAAAACCGCGCTGGCCGGGAGTTACTCTGGAAGTGCGAAGGCATCGCCGCTGTGCGATGCCTTTACACTTCTGCGGAGGGGGGCCGGCACTGACATGCGGGACGGGCTAGCCCTGTGCTGGGCGTCCCCCCGCATGTCAGTGTGAATGATCGTAGCTGGGCTAAATTTAGCACAGCTACGATCATCTCAGAATGACCCCCCCGTGTGCAGTGCAGGGGGGCAGATATAACATGTGCAGAGAGAGTTAGATTTGGGTGGGTTATTCTGTGCAGGGTAAATACTGTTACATCTGCCCCACCTGCAGTGCACACGGGGTGTGATTCAGATCTGATCGTAGATGTGCTACGATCAGTCACTCTGACATGCGGGGGGACGCCCAGGACAGGGCTGGTCCGCCCCGCATGTCAGGTCCTGCCTTACCCCCCCCCGCACAGGTGTGAAAGCAACGCATGGCTGCAATGCTTTTGCACGTGCTGAGTAGCTCCCTGTCTGCACATCCTAGCTGCGCTGGCACGCAGCTACCCGCCGCATCCCGAGTCGCATCGGCTGCGTGTGACATCACATAGCCGCCGCGGCCTGCCCCCTCAACAGTCGCCACCTCCCACCCCGTGACCGCCTCTGCCTATCAATCAGGCAGAGGCGATCACAGCCCTGAGGTGCTTTCAGCATCTCACTGGGCCTCCCGGGGTGCGCGCGCTGCAGCGATCCAGTCTGAATTAGGCCCTATGAGTCTTATTGTGAGACTGGAATCCTTTGCCAGCAGCGTTAGTCGGCCGGTGACAGGGACGGAACCTCCGATTCAGGCCACGCTTACGCTGGGGAGATGTACAGGAAATCTGTGTTCTGCTGTAATATGCAGTGACCCAGTATAGGGCCCTAAGCCCGGGCGTTACTGCGCGCTAGCGTTCCTGAATGCGACGAGCCACGTGTAAATCACGCGAAGGCAAGGCATTATGGGAAAGAGTGCGCGTGTACACGTCCCATACATTAGATATACTCTGTATGACAGTAGAATAAATCCTGTGAGGGCCAGAAGATGGACGGTCCTGGGGAATAGCCACCTGGTGGATTAATGGAGGAGAGGGCGGTGGGGGGAGATCGCTCCCTGTCTACTTACCGCCCAGGTGGATAAGTCATTACCAGCAGCAGGAAGACACTAATGTAATTTGGAGAGGTGGAAGGGGGCACCCGTCACACCCGCTGTCTGCTCTCAGCACCCTCTGAATCATTTATAAGAGCGGCTGTTTGTTTGTTCCCTCATCTTGTACGTGATGGCGCTGCTCTCCGGACACCCAGCTGCTCCCATTAATCACTTCCACTGACGCACTTTACATTACCAGCCCTTGTTTACTATTAACTCATTAGCCAGCAATTACCTGTGGGGCCGAGATTGTCCTCTATTGGAAGAATTAGCCTATGAAACCCAATATGGGCCAATTCTCTGCAAAGCCCCATTATTCTCTCATTTCCCATTATCTTCTGATAACAGTGATGATTTCACCGTATTCCGCCCGGTAATCACTTTATGGCAGAAAATTTATTTTAAAAAATAGTTTTCTTGCATTTATAGATACATATGCTTCCTGTCCCCCCCCCTGAGTGATCCGGGTCCTAACTACAGCGACAGTGGGTTTAATTCATGTTGGTAAGTAAAGCAAATTACAAAGCAGCTGGGCAGTACCATGCTGCACTGCGGGTGGGGCAGATGTAACATGTGCAGAGTTAGATTTGGGTGGGTTATATTGTTTCTGTGCAGGGTAAATACTGGCTGCTTTATTTTTACACTGCAATTTCAGTTTGAACACACCCCACCCAAATCTAACTCTCTCTGCACATGTTACATCTGCCCCACCTGCAGTGCAGCATGGTATTGCCCAGTTGCTTGATCTTTTTGCTTTACTTACAAACCTGAATCAGGCCCAAAGTAGAAAAAGATATTTCTCTATATGAATGGCACTAGAGCTGAGGTGCCCAGTGATATTGTACATGGGGGGCCAAATATCTCAGCAGGGACAGGATTGAGGGCCACACACTTTATCCATATTAGTCAGCATAACTCAAAGTTTTAAATTCCTTGATTAAGGGGGAGATGTACTAAGCAGTGATAAGAGCGGAGAAGTGAGCCAGTGGAGAAGTTGCCCATGGCAACCAATCAGCATTGACGTAACATTTATCATTTGCATGCTATAAAAGTATACAGAGCAGCTGATTGGTTGCCATGGGCAACTTCTCCACTAGCTCACTTCCCAACTTTTATCACTGCTTAGTACATGTCCCCCTAAGTTCCTAAAATGTCAGCCGTCCCGGAGGCTGCTCAGGATGACGTCATCACTTCTATAGAGGAATTGGTGCTTTATATATAAAAGTGATGGTTTCACCCCCTGCTCCCGGGGCGGCTGCACCCCTCACACACGCCTGTGCAGCCCTGTACAGGGAGTCATTCACATCAGTCACTGCCCCGCTGGAGCTGACAGTCTAATCTTTCTTCATGAAGAGAAACAAAAAGTAAAATGAGTTCATACAGTATGCGCAGGGCACCTGGGGGCCTATTCATGGAGAACATGAAAACAGAATTGTTACTTTACACTACATATTGCATCGGTTTCGTGCACTATATACAGCTTTGTTAAGTAGCAAGTCATATATACTTACCTTTCCCGGCAATGCGATCCGCTATCCAGGGCTCCGATGGTCAGCTGCGTCCGGTATGAGAAGCGTGGAGGCAAAGGGCGGTCCTTCCCACGCATGCGCCGGTGGCTGAGCTCACAGGAGGCTGCAGTGGCTGCTGGGAGCTCAGGGGGCAGAGCCAGGACGGATGCCCGTGTTGCATTGAGGTGTGGATTATGCCATCCTGAGATGGCGTATGTGAACACACAGGAGAAGCGGAAAGCTGAGCTTTCCTTCCTGTAATGAATCGCACTCGTATGGTGGTGTGAGCCGGGCACGGAGCGGGGGTGTCGCTGGGAAGTCAGGAACCCGCGCTGTAAATGGCCGTGAGCAGAGAAACAGCCATGATTAGCGCAGAACAGGGCTTTTCTCTGCTCCATGAATAGACCTCCTGGTCCCTACACACATGGGGCCTGATTCCGTCTGCTTGCGTAGTCATGGCGGTGATAATATGCAGATGCTAGTATCAGCCCCTCCCTGGTGTTGTATCCAGTGCCTGAACGTGCAAGCCCCCAGCTTCTCGTCACGCTGTAACACCGTTAGTGACTCTTGACACACCACCCCCAGCACACCGCCGACTCTTATACATGCAGTTTCCCCGTCTTACCATGGCCTGTATGGGAGTGGCTGTGCATCTGAGAATACAGCCGCTGTCAATGACACGTCCACTCACATAACACGCCCACTGACACGCCCACTCACATTACATGCCCATAATACATATTTATCATGCGTTCACTTTAGGCCACCACCCAGTCACCGCCTAGGAACACTCATTACACATTATACCGTCTCTCCCAATGGCGATAGAATTGTGCGTACACTCAGCGCTGAGAGTAGGGTGGTACGGAGTACCATTAAGAAATATGGTGATGGTACGCAGTACCACCAGCCCACCACTGGGGCATAATTTATAAGGGGCATTTTTGTTTGTGGGACATAAAATGGTGTCAGTGGCATAATATGGAATAGGCATTACGGTGTGTGTGGTATAATATGTAAGGCATTACGGTGTTTGGCATAATATGTAATAGGCATTAGGGTGTGTGGCATAATGTGTAATGGGCATTACGGTGTCTGGCATAATGTGTAATGGGCGTTACGGTGTCTGGCATAATGTGTAATAGGCATTACGGTGTGTGTGGTATAATATGTAAGGCATTACGGTGTTTGGCATAATATGTAATAGGCATTAGGGTGTGTGGCATAATGTGTAATGGGCATTACGGTGTCTGGCATAATGTGTAATGGGCATTACGGTGTCTGGCATAATGTGTAATGGGCGTTACGGTGTCTGGCATAATGTGTAATAGGCATTACGGTGTCTGGCATAATGTGTAATAGGCATTACGGTGTGTGGCATAATGTGTAATGGGTATTACGGTGTGGCATAATGTGTAATAGGCATTACGGTGTGTGGCATAATGTGTAATGGGCATTACGGTGTTTGGCATAATGTGTAATAGGCATTACGGTGTCTGGCATAATGTGTAATGGGCATTACGGTGTGTGGCATAATGTGTAATGGGTGTTACGGTGTGTGGCATTATGTGTAATGGGCGTTACGGTGTCTAGCATAATGTGTAATGGGCATTACGGTGTGTGGCATAATGTGTAATGGGCATTATGGTGTGTGACATAATGTGTGATGGGCATTACGGTGTTTGTCATAATGTGTAATGGGCAATACGGTGTGCGGCATAATGTGTAATAGACATTACGGTGTCTGGCATAATGGGGGTAATTCAGAATTGATCGGAGCAGCAAATTTGTTAGCAGTTCGGCAAAACCATGTGCACTGCAGGTGGGGCAGATATAACATTTGCAGAGAGAGAGAGATTTGGGTGGGTTATTTTGTTTCTGTGCAGGGTACATACTGGCTGCTTTATTTAGATTTCAGTTTGAACACACCCCACCCAAATCTAACTCTCTCTGCACGTTACATCTGCCTTCCCTGCAGTGCATATGGGGGGTCATTCCGAGTTGATCGCTCGCTGACGATTTTTCGCAGCGCAGCGATCAGGTGAAATTTATGCGCATGCGTATGCCCCGCCATGCACACGTGCAACGTACTGGTACAAAGCTCTTTGTGGTTGTGCTCAGGTTCTAGCGAAGTTTTCCTTCGCACTGGCGGCCGCAAGAAGATTGACAGGAAGGGGGCTTTACTGGGTGTCAACTCACCGTTTTCAGGGAGTGTTTGGAAAAACGCAGGCGTGGCTGAAAAAATGCAGGCGTGGCTGAAAAAACGCAGGTGTGGCTGGGCATTCGCTGGGCGGATGTATGACGTCAAATCCGGACACGAATAGGCTGAAGTGATCGCAAGCGCTGAGTAGGTTCAGAGCTACTCTGAAACTGCACAAAATGTTTTTGCAGAGCTTGGCTGCACATGTGTTCACACTTCTGCTAAGCTAAAATACACTCCCCTGTGGGCGGCGGCATAGCGTTTTCATGGCTGCTAAAACTAGCTAGCGAGCGTTCAACTCGGAATGACCCCCATGGTTTTGCCCAACTGCTAACAAATTTGCTGCTGCAATCAACTCTGAATTAGGCCCAATGTGTAACGGGCATTACTTTGTGTGGCATAATGTGTAATGGGCATTACGATGTGTGGCATAATGTGTAATGGACATTACGATGTGTGGCATAATGTGTAAGGTGCATTACTGTGTGGCATAATGTGGCCATGCCCCTAGTTTTGTTTGGCCACGCCCCCTCATGACACGTGACCACACCCATTTTTACTATCAGTACCACTAAGAAAAAAATTCTAATTGCAGCTCTGCGTACACTCTGTGTAACACGTGTGTCTTAGGGGATTTGAGGACCTTACATGCACGGATTGCGTGCGCCCTGCTATCAGGCCCATTAATTAATTTTGTTTATCTTGATCAATTTATTCCGCAGAACTCAGTAGTAACACCTCAATATAATAACCAAGACATTAATTATCATAAAATAATATATTCTCTATACAGTGTATTGACCAATTGGGTAAGGGGCTTATTGAGGTGTAATATACTGTATGATGATGGAAAGTACAGTGCTGGATATTCCCCTTTCTCTGTATACATACAGGGGGTCATTCCGAGTTGATCGCTCGCTGCTGATTTTCGAAAGCGCAGCGATCAGGTAAAAAAGTGGCAAAACTGCGCATGCGTATGCACCGCAATGCGCAGGTGCGTCGTACGGGTACAAAGCAGATCGTTGCTGAGCAATGGATTTAACGAAGAATCTATTCGCACAGCCGAACGCAAGGAGATTGACAGGAAGAGGGCGTTTGTGGGTGTCAACAGATCGTTTTCTGGGAGTGTTTGGAAAAACGCAGGCGTGTCCAGGCGTTTGCAGGGCGGGTGTCTGACGTCAATTCCGGGACCAAAAAGACTGAAGTGATCGCAAGGGCTGAGTAAGTCCAGAGCTACTCAAAAACTGCACAAAATGTTTTTGCTGCGCTCGGCTGCACAGGCTCTTCGCACACTTGCAAAGTGAAAATACACTCCCCCGTGGGCGGTAACTATGCGTTTGCACGGCTGCTAAAAAAAGATAGCGAGCGATCAACTCGGAATGACCCCCATAGTCTGATCTGTGCTCCATAAAATGCTCCATATGTGGCCAGATCAGGCCGCGTGGCGGGGGAATTGCGGTGCACTGGTAACTCGCCCCTTACATCTGATAGGTTCATCCCCATGTGTTTGTAGATTTTCTGCAAGAAACAAGACAAACTTTCTACCCACTGGTATCTTTTATTGTAAAACAATGACACATGCCTGTGATCCGACATGTCACACACAAGCCGACGCCAGTGGCAGATACAGTCTGCCTGGGACAGTGACGCAATGACGGCATAGTGCCCTCTATATCAGCCCCAGCGCATTCAGGGCCTGGTTCAGAGATGGAAGTAAACGCGATGCTTACACACATCTCCAATGAGGGTTTTATCTGCACATGTGTAAATCTGTGGGTGTGCCGACGGTCGCAGTGCCTCCAAAGCCGCAGTATGACTGACATGCTGGGGGGATGTGGACAAGGCGGCGACGGACAGTGTTCTCCAACAAGGGGGCGTCTCAGTCCCGTTTTCAAGGCGTGCTAAGGCCCGTGTCTGTGTCTTCCAATGCAGTTTGACTGGCCCCAGAAACGTGACTATCCCGCAGATGATCAGACGCTGCGTCTTCGGTACGGACGCAGCAGCGGATCACAGAAGCCAGCAGGTCTTTCATATATTTAGCACAGCTGCTGCGTACAAGGACTCAGCGACTGGGTCATTGCGTCAATCCCTGAATATGCCCCTTAGACCAGACGCGTATTATGCAGCCTTCCAGAATCTATAGCAAGGCATGCAATAACCCCGTACAAATACAGTAATATGGCAAATCCATCTCCAAAGCTGAGGGCAGTGTACAGAGAGCGACACAGAAAATCGTTTCATGTCACAATGTAGCAGACATCACAAGGGCTAATGGAAGCCGACATCCGACATGATTTACCAGAATAACAAAATGTATAAATTTCTAGAGCAAATATTAGCTGAGACTGACGGTATAACCCCCCCGCCGACGCGCAGCCAGGCTGGGGCGCAGGCGAGATCTAGGCGACATCTCATATTTATAAGTCTTAATTCAAGTTCCAGAAGTGTCTGACATTCTGATTACGCTAATGTAGTGCAGTGACGCTATCGCTCTCTGGTGTCAGCCAGGCCGGACTTTTCCAGGACCTTTCCTGTGTATTGTAAAGTTACATCACCCCCCCCCCCCCCCCAACATTGTACATGAAATATCCTGAGTTCTGAAAAGCTGCTGATACTTTCATATACAGTTGTGAATGTTAGTAAGTACGCTTAGCATTAGGTAACTTGTGGCTTTAAGTTAGTGATCAATAGAACTAACAGATGGGGCTATAGCTCGCATCCCGACGTTTGAAATGCTGACGGTCAGAATACCGGTGTCAGAATCCTGACTCCCGTCAGAATCCCGACAGCCATCATCCCAAAGATAAGTATGCCAGGGAGGGTGTTAGGATTAGGCTGCAGGGGAGAAGGTTACGGTTAGGCTGTGGGAGAGAAGGTTAGGGTTAGGCTGTAGGGGAGAAGGTTAGGGTTAGGCTGTGGGGTAGAAGGTTAGGGTTAGGCTGTGGGGGAGAAGGTTATGGTTAGGCTGTGGGGTAGAAGGTTAGGGTTAGGCTGTGGGGAGAAGGTTAGGGTTAGGCTGTGGGAGGGTAGGTTAGGGTTAGGCTGTAGTGGAGAAGGTTAGGGTTAGGCTGCAGGGGAGAAGGTTAGGGTTAGGCTGTAGGGGAGAAGGTTAGGGTCAGGCTGTGGGGGAGAAGGTTAGGGTTAGGCTGTAGGGGAGAAGGTTAGGGTCAGGCTGTGGGGGAGAAGGTTAGGGTTAGGCTGTGGGGGAGAAGGTTAGGGTTAGGCTGTGGGAGAGAAGGTTAGGGTCAGGCTGTGGGGGAGAGGGTTAGGCTGTGGGAGGGAAGGTTAGGGTTAGGCTGTAGGGGAGAAGGTTAGGGTTAGGCTGTGGGGGAGAAGGTTAGGGTTAGGCTGTGGGGGAGAAGGTTAGGGTTAGGCTGTGGGGGAGAAGGTTAGGGTTAGGCTGTGGGAGAGAAAGTTAGGGTTAGGCTGTGGGGGAGAAGGTCAGGGTTAGGCTGTGGGGGAGAAGGTTAGGGTTAGGCTGTGGGAGGGAGGGTTAGGTTTAGGCTGTAGGGGAGAAGGTTAGGGTTAGGCTGTGGGGGAGAAGGTTAGTGTTAGGCTGTGGGGGATAAAGTTAGGGTTAGGCTGTGAGGGAGGTTAGGGTTAGGCTGTGGGGGAGAAGGTTAGGATTAGGCTGTGGGGGAGAAGGTTAGGGTTAGGCTGTATGGGAGAAGGTTAGGGTTAGGCTGTAAGGGAGAAGGTTAGGGTTAGGCTGTGAGGGAGAAGGTTAGGGTTAGGCTGTAGGGAGAAGATTAGGGTTAGGCTGTAGGGGAGAAGGTTAGGGTTAGGCTTTGAGGGAGAAGGTTAGGGTTAGGCTGTGGGGGAGAAGGTTAGGGTTAGGCTGTGGGGGAGAAGGTTAGGGTTAGGCTGTGTGAGCGAAGGAGAAGGTTAGGCTGTAGTGGAGAAGGTTAGGGTTAGGCTGTGGGGTAGAAGGTTAGGGTTAGGCTGTGGGGGAGAAGGTTAGGGTTAGGCTGTGGGGTAGAATGTTAGGGTTAGGCTGTGAGGGAGAAGGTTAGGGTTAGGCTGTGGGGGAGAAGGTTAGGGTTAGGCTGTGTGAGGGAAGGAGAAGGTTAGGCTGTAGTGGAGAAGGTTAGGGTTAGGCTGTGGGGTAGAAGGTTAGGGTTAGGCTGTGGGGGAGAAGGTTAGGGTTAGGCTGTGGGGTAGAAGGTTAGGGTTAGGCTGTAGGGGAGAAGGTTAGGGTTAGGCTGTGGGAGGGAAGGTTAGGGTTAGGGTGTAGGGGAGAAGGTTAGGGTTAGGCTGTAGGGGAGAAGGTTAGGGTTAGGCTGTAGGGGAGAAGGTTAGGGTTAGGCTGTGGGGGAGAAGGTTAGGGTTAGGCTGTGGGGGAGAAGGTTAGGGTTAGGCTGTGAGAGAGAAGGTTAGGGTTAGGCTGTGGGAGGGAAGGTTAGGGTTAGGCTGTGGGGGAGAAGGTTAGGGTTAGGCTGTAGGGGAGAAGGCTAGGGTTAGGCTGTAGGGGAGAAGGTTAGGGTTAGGCTTTGAGGGAGAAGCTTAGGCAGTGGGGGAGAAGGTTAGGGTTAGGCTGTTTGACGGAAGGTTAGGGTTAGACTGTGGGGAGAAGGTTAGGGTTAATCTGTGAGGGAGAAGGTTAGGTTTTGGGGGAGAAGGTTAGGGTTAGGCTGTGGGGGAGAAGGTTAGGGTTAGGCTGTGGGGGAGAAGGTTAGGGTTAGGCTGTGGGGTAGAAGGTTAGGGTTAGGCTGTGGGGTAGAAGGTTAGGGTTAGGCTGTGGGAGAGAAGGTTAGGGTTAGGCTGTGAGGGAGAAGGTTAGGGTTAGGCTGTAGGGAAGTAGGT
Source organism: Pseudophryne corroboree (assembly GCF_028390025.1). NCBI lineage: Eukaryota > Metazoa > Chordata > Amphibia > Anura > Myobatrachidae > Pseudophryne > Pseudophryne corroboree. The sequence continues at coordinate 1,041,666,592 of NC_086445.1, forward strand.
TAGGGTTAGGCTGTGGGGTAGAAGGTTAGGGTTAGTCTGTGAGGGAGAAGGTTAGGGTTAGTCTATGGGGAGAAGGTTAGGGTTAGGCTGTGGGAGGGAAGGTTAGGGTTAGGCTGTGGGAGGGAAGGCTTAGGCTGTAGGGGAGAAGGTTAGGGTTAGGTTGTGGTGGAGAAGGTTAGGCTTAGGCTGTGGGGTAGAAGGTTAGGGTTAGGCTGTGGGGGAGAAGGTTAGGGTTAGGCTGTGGGAGGGAAGGTTAGGGTTAGGCTGTGGGGGAGAAGGTTAGGGTTAGGCTTTGAGGGAGAAGGTTAGGGTTAGGCTGTGGGGTAGAAGGTTAGGGTTAGGCTGTGGGGGAGAAGGTTAGGGTTAGGCTGTGGGGTAGAAGGTTAGGGTTAGGCTGTGGGGGAGAAGGTTAGGGTTAGGCTGTGGGAGGGAAGGTTAGGGTTAGGCTATAGTGGAGAAGGTTAGGGTTAGGCTGTATGGGAGAAGGTTAGGGTTAGGCTGTGGGGGAGAAGGTTAGGGTTAGGCTGTAGGGGAGAAGGTTAGGGATAGGCTGTGGGGTAGAATGTTAGGGTTAGGCTGTGAGTGAGAAGGTTTGGGTTAGGCTGTAGGGAAGTAGGTTAGGGTTAGGCTGTGGGGTAAAAGGTTAGGGTTAGTCTGTGAGGGAGAAGGGTAGGGTTAGGCTGTGGGGGAGAAGGTTAGGGTTAGGCTGTGGGAGGGAAGGTTAGGGTTAGGCTGTGGGATGGAAGGTTAGGCTTAGGCTGTAGGGGAGAAGGTTAGGGTTAGGCTGTGGGGGAGAAGGTTAGGGTTAGGCTGTGGGGCAGAAGGTTAGGGTTAGGCTGTGAGGGAGAAGGTTAGGGTTAGGCTGTGAGGGAGAAGGTTAGGGTTAGGCTGTGAGGGAGAAGGTTAGGGTTAGGCTGTTTGACGGAAGGTTAGGGTTAGGCTGTGGGGAGAAGGTTAGGGTTAGGCTGTAGGTTAGAAGGTTAGGGTTAGGTTTTGGGGGAGAAGGTTAGGCATAGGCTGTGGGGGAGAAGGTTAGGGTTAGGCTGTGGGGGAGAAGGTTAGGGTTAGGCTGTGGGGTAGAAGGTTAGGGTTAGGCTGTGGGAGAGAAGGTTAGGGATAGGCTGTGGGGTAGAAGGTTAGGGTTAGGCTGTGAGGGAGAAGGTTAGGGTTAGGCTGTAGGGAAGTAGGTTAGGGTTAGGCTGTGGGGTAGAAGGTTACGGTTAGTCTGTGAGGGAGAAGGTTAGGGTAGTGATGAGCGGGTTCGGTTTCTCGGAAACCGAACCCCCCCGAACTTCACCCATTTTACACGGGTCCGAGGCATACTCGGATTCTCCCGTATGGCTCGGTTAACCCGAGCGCGCCCGAACGTCATCATCCCGCTGTCGGATTCTCGCGAGATTCGGATTCTATATAAGCAGCCGCGCGTCGCCGCCATTTTCACTCGTGCATTGGAAATGTTAGGGAGAGGACGTGGCTGGCTTCCTCTCCGTTATTGTTGAACTTGATTGTGCACTATTGCTTAATTGTGGGGAGGGCTGGGGAGCAGCTGTATATAGGAGGAGTACAGTGCAGAGTTTTGCTGATCAGTGACCACCAGTTATCCGTTCTCTGCCTGAAAAAAACGCTCCATATCTGTGCTCAGTGTGCTGCATATATCTGTGCTCACACTGCTTAATTGTGGGGACTGGGGAGCAGCTGTATTATATAGCAGGAGTACAGTGCAGAGTTTTGCTGACAGTGACCACCAGTATACGTTGTCTGCCTGAAAAACACTCCATATCTGTGCTCAGTGTGCTGCTTTATTGTGGGGACTGGGGACCACCAGTATAATATTATATAGGAGGAGTACAGTGCAGAGTTTTGCTGACCAGTGACCACCAGTATATAATATATAGCATTACGGTACAGTAGGCCACTGCTGTACCTACCTCTGTGTCGTCATTAAGTATACTATCCATCTACATTCTATACCTGTGGTGCATTTCAGTTGTGCAGTTTGCTGACACAGTGACCACCAGTATATATAGCAGTACGGTACGGAAGGCCACTGCTGTACCTACCTCTGTGTCGTCATTAAGTATACTATCCATCTACATTCTATACCTGTGGTGCATTTTAGTTTTGCAGTTTGCTGACACAGTGACCACCAGTATACTATATATAGCAGTACGGAAGGCCACTGCTGTACCTACCTCTGTGTCGTCATTAAGCATACTATCCATCTACATTCTATACCTGTGGTGCATTTTAGTTTTGCAGTTTGCTGACACAGTGACCACCAGTATACTATATATAGCAGTACGGTACGGAAGGCCACTGCTGGACCTACCTCTGTATCGTCATTCAGTATACTATCCATCTACATTCTATACCTGTGGTGCATTTTAGTTTTGCAGTTTGCTGACACAGTGACCACCAGTATACTATATATAGCAGTACGGTACGGAAGGCCACTGCTGTACCTACCTCTGTGTCGTCATTAAGTATACTATTCATCTACATTCTATACCTGTGGTGCATTTTAGTTTTGCAGTTTGCTGACACAGTGACCACCAGTATACTATATATAGCAGTACGGAAGGCCACTGCTGTACCTACCTCTGTGTCGTCATTAAGTATACTATCCATCTACATTCTATACCTGTGGTGCATTTTAGTTTTGCAGTTTGCTGACACAGTGACCACCAGTATACTATATATAGCAGTACGGTACGGAAGGCCACTGCTGTACCTACCTCTGTGTCGTCATTAAGTATACTATCCATCTACATTCTATACCTGTGGTGCATTTTAGTTTTGCAGTTTGCTGACACAGTGACCACCAGTATACTATATATAGCAGTACAGAAGGCCACTGCTGTACCTACCTCTGTGTCGTCATTAAGTATACTATCCATCTACATTCTATACCTGTGGTGCATTTTAGTTTTGCAGTTTGCTGACACAGTGACCACCAGTATACTATATATAGCAGTACGGTACGGAAGGCCACTGCTGTACCTACCTCTGTGTCGTCATTCAGTATACTATCCATCTACATTCTATACCTGTGGTGTATTTTAGTTTTGCAGATTGCTGACAGTGACCACCAGTATATATAGCAGTACGGTACGGAAGGCCACTGCTCTACCTACCTCTGTGTCGTCAAGTATACTATCCATCCATACCTGTGGTGCATTTCAGTTGTGCGCAGTATATATAGTAGTAGGCCATTGCTATTGATAGTTACTGGCATATAATTCCACACATTAAAAAATGGAGAACAGAAATGTGGAGGTTAAAATAGGGAAAGATCAAGATCCACTTCCACCTCGTGCTGAAGCTGCTGCCACTAGTCATGGCCGAGACGATGAAATGCCATCAACGTCATCTGCCAAGGCCGATGCCCAATGTCATAGTAGAGAGCATGTAAAATCCAAAAAACAAAAGTTCAGTAAAATGACCCAAAAATCAAAATTAAAAGCGTCTGAGGAGAAGCGTAAACTTGCCAATATGCCATTTACGACACGGAGTGGCAAGGAACGGCTGAGGCCCTGGCCTATGTTCATGGCTAGTGGTTCAGCTTCACATGAGGATGGAAGCACTCATCCTCTCGCTAGAAAAATGAAAAGACTTAGGGGGATATTCAATTTGGCCCGGGGTGCCGGGTGATAAGTATCGGCCGGTGGGGGCTATTTAATTGGCCCCGATAAGCCGGCGCGTGCCGCGGCTTATCGGGGGTTTTGCTTCGCCTGCCGGAGCAAAATGCCCGATAACAGCCCCGTTTTCAACCGAAAATGGGGCTGTTTCACCCGAAAACACACAGGTTTTACTGAACCTGTGTGTTTTCGGGTGTAAGAGGACTTGTTACCGGCCGAGCAAATTAAATAGCCCGACCGCAGCACCCGAAGAAACATCGGGAGTTTTTACTCCCGATGTCTCTTCGGACCAAATTGAATATCCCCCTTAAGCTGGCAAAAGCACAGCAAAGAACTGTGCGTTCTTCTAAATCACAAATCCCCAAGGAGAGTCCAATTGTGTCGGTTGCGATGCCTGACCTTCCCAACACTGGACGGGAAGAGCTTGCGCCTTCCACCATTTGCACGCCGCCTGCAAGTGCTGGAAGGAGCACCCGCAGTCCAGTTCCTGATAGTCAAATTGAAGATGTCACTGTTGAAGTACACCAGGATGAGGATATGGGTGTTGCTGGCGCTGGGGAGGAAATTGACAAGGAGGATTCTGATGGTGAGGTGGTTTGTTTAAGTCAGGCACCCGGGGAGACACCTGTTGTCCGTGGGACGAATATGGCCATTAACATGCGTGGTCAAAATACAAAAAAAATCAGCTCTTCGGTGTGGAATTATTTCAACACAAATGCGGACAACAGGTGTCAAGCCGTGTGTTGCCTTTGTCAAGCTGTAATAAGTAGGGGTAAGGACGTTAACCACCTCGGAACATCCTCCCTTATACGTCACCTGCAGCGCATTCATCATAAGTCAGTGACAAGTTCAAAAACTTTGGGTGACAGCGGAAGCAGTCCACTGACCACTAAATCCCTTCCTCTTGTAACCAAGCTCCTACAAACCACACCACCAACTCCCTCAGTGTCAATTTCCTCCTTACCCAGGAAAGCCAATAGTCCTGCAGGCCATGTCACTGGCAAGTCTGACGAGTCCTCTCCTGCCTGGGATTCCTCCGATGCATCCTTGAGTGTAACGCCTACTGCTGCTGGCGCTGCTGTTGTAGCTGCTGGGAGTCGATGGTCATCCCAGAGGGGAAGTCGGAAGACCACTTGTACTACTTCCAGTAAGCAATTGACTGTCCAACAGTCCTTTGCGAGGAAGATGATATATCACAGCAGTCATCCTGCTGCAAAGCAGATAACTCAGGCCTTGGCAGCCTGGGCGGTGAGAAACGTGGTTCCGGTATCCACCGTTAATTCAGAGCCAACTAGAGACTTGATTGAGGTACTGTGTCCCCGGTACCAAATACCATCTAGGTTCCATTTCTCTAGGCAGGCGACACCGAAAATGTACACAGACCTCAGAAAAAGACTCACCAGTGTCCTAAAAAATGCAGTTGTACCCAATGTCCACTTAACCACGGACATGTGGACAAGTGGAGCAGGGCAGACTTAGGACTATATGACTGTGACAGCCCACTGGGTAGATGTATTGCCTCCCGCAGCAAGAACAGCAGCGGCGGCACCAGTAGCAGCATCTCGCAAACGCCAACTCGTTCCTAGGCAGGCTACGCTTTGTATCACCACTTTCCAGAAGAGGCACACAGCTGACAACCTCTTACGGAAACTGAGGAAGATCATCGCAGAATGGCTTACCCCAATTGGACTCTCCTGGGGATTTGTGACATTGGACAACGCCAGCAATATTGTGCGTGCATTACATCTGGGCAAATTCCAGCATGTCCCATGTTTTGCACATACATTGAATTTGGTGGTGCAGAATTATTTAAAAAACGATAGGGGCGTGCAAGAGATGCTGTCGGTGGCCCGAAGAATTGCGGGCCACTTTCGGCATTCAGCCACCGCGTACAGAAGACTAGAGCACCACCAAACATTCCTGAACCTGCCCTGCCATCATCTGAAGCAAGAGGTGGTAACGAGGTGGAATTCAACCCTCTATATGCTTCAGAGGATGGAGGAGCAGCAAAAGGCCATTCAAGCCTATACATCTGCCCACGATATAGGCAAAGGAGGGGGAATGCACCTGACTCAAGCGCAGTGGAGAATGATTTCAACGGTGTGCAAGGTTCTGCAACCCTTTGAACTTGCCACACGTGAAGTCAGTTCAGACACTGCCAGCCTGAGTCAGGTCATTCCCCTCATCAGGCTTTTGCAGAAGAAGCTGGAGACATTGAAGGAGGAGCTAAAACAGAGCGATTCCGCTAGGCATGTGGGACTTGTGGATGGAGCCCTTAATTTGCTTAACCAGGATTCACGGGTGGTCAATCTGTTGAAATCAGAGCACTACATTTTGGCCACCGTGCTCGATCCTAGATTTAAAACCTACGTTGTATCTCTCTTTCCGGCAGACACAAGTCTGCAGAGGTTCAAAGACCTGCTGGTGAGAAAATTGTCAAGTCAAGCGGAACGTGACCCGTCAACATCTCCTCCTTCACATTCTCCCGCAACTGGGGGTGCGAGGAAAAGGCTAAGAATTCCGAGCCCACCCGCTGGCGGTGATGCAGGGCAGTCTGGAGCGAGTGCTGACATCTGGTCCGGACTGAAGGACCTGCCAACGATTACTGACATGTCGTCTACTGTCACTTCATATGATTCTCTCACCATTGAAAGAATGGTGGAGGATTATATGAGTGACCGCATCCAAGTAGGCTCGTTAGACAGTCCGTACGTATACTGGCAGGAAAAAGAGGCAATTTGGAGGCCCTTGCACAAACTGGCTTTATTCTACCTAAGTTGCCCTCCCTCCAGTGTGTACTCCGAAAGAGTGTTTAGTGCAGCCGCTCACCTTGTCAGCAATCGGCGTACGAGGTTACTTCCAGAAAATGTGGAGAAGATGATGTTCATCAAAATGAATTATAATCAATTCCTCCGTGGAGACATTCACCAGCAGCAATTGCCTCCACAAAGTACACAGGGACCTGAGATGGTGGATTCCAGTGGGGACGAATTAATAATCTGTGAGGAGGGGGATGTACACAGTGAAAGGGGTGAGGAATCGGAGGATGATGATGAGGTGGACATCTTGCCTCTGTAGAGCCAGTTTGTGCAAGGAGAGATTGATTGCTTCTTTTTTTGGTGGGGGGCCAAACCAACCAGTCATTTCAGTCACAGTCGTGTGGCAGAACCTGTCGCTGAAATGATGGGTTCGTTAAAGTGTGCATGTCCTGTTTATACAACATAAGGGTGGGTGGGAGGGCCCAAGGACAATTCCATCTTGCACCTCTTTTTTCTTTAATTTTTCTTTGCATCATGTGCTGTTTGGGGACAATTTTTTTGAAGTGCCATCCTGCCTGACACTGCAGTGCCACTCCTAGATGGGCCAGGTGTTTGTGTCGGCCACTTGTGTCGCTTAGCTTAGTCACACTGCGACCTTGGTGCGCCTCTTTTTTTCTTTGCATCATGTGCTGTTTGGGGACAATTTTTTTGAAGTGCCATCCTGCCTGACACTGCAGTGCCACTCCTAGATGGGCCAGGTGTTTGTGTCGGCCACTTGTGTCGCTTAGCTTAGTCACACAGCGACCTTGGTGCGCCTCTTTTTTTCTTTGCATCATGTGCTGTTTGGGGACTATTTTTTTGAAGTGCCATCCTGCCTGACACTGCAGTGCCACTCCTAGATGGGCCAGGTGTTTGTGTCGGCCACTTGTGTCGCTTAGCTTAGCCATCCAGCGACCTCGGTGCAAATTTTAGGACTAAAAATAATATTGTGAGGTGTGAGGTGTTCAGAATAGACTGGAAATGAGTGGAAATTATGGTTATTGAGGTTAATAAAACTATGGGATCAAAATGACCCCCAAATTCTATGATTAAAGCTGTTTTTTAGGGTTTTTTGTAAAAAAACACCCGAATCCAAAACACACCCGAATCCGACAAAAAAATTTCGGTGAGGTTTTGCCAAAACGCGTCCGAATCCAAAACACGGCCGCAGAACCGAATCCAAAACCAAAACACAAAACCCGAAAAATGTCCGGTGCACATCACTAGGTTAGGGTTAGTCTATGGGGAGAAGGTTAGGGTTAGGCTGTGGGAGGGAAGGTTAGGGTTAGGCTGTGGGTGGAAAGGCTTAGGCTGTAGGGGAGAAGGTTAGGGTTAGGCTGTGGGGGAGAAGGTTAGGGTTAGGCTGTTTGACGGAAGGTTAGGGTTAGGCTGTGGGGAGAAGGTTAGGGTTAGGCTGTAGGGGAGAAGGTTAGGTTTTGGGGGAGAAGGTTAGGGTTAGGCTGTGGGGGATAAGGTTAGGGTTAGGCTGTGGGGGAGAAGGTTAGGGTTAGGCTGTGGGGGAGAAAGTTAGGGTTAGGCTGTGGGAGAGAAGGTTAGGGATAGGCTGTGGGGTAGAAGGTTAGAGTTAGGCTGTGAGGGAGAAGGTTAGGGTTAGGCTGTAGGGGAGTAGGTTAGGGTTAGGCTGTGGGGTAGAAGGTTAGGGTTAGTCTGTGAGGGAGAAGGTTAGGGTTAGTCTATGGGGAGAAGGTTAGGGTTAGGCTGTGGGAGGGAAGGTTAGGGTTAGGCTGTGGGAGGAAAGGCTTAGGCTGTAGGGGAGAAGGTTAGGGTTAGGCTGTGGGGGAGAAGGTTAGGGTTAGGCTGTGGGGTAGAAGGTTAGGGTTAGGCTGTGGGGGAGAAGGTTAGGGTTAGGCTGTGGGGTAAAAGGTTAGGGTTAGGCTGTGGGGGAGAAGGTTAGGGTTAGGCTGTGGGGGAGAAGGTTAGGCTGTGGGGGAGAAGGTTAGGGTTAGGCTGTGGGAGGGTAGGTTAGGGTTAGGCTGTAGTAAAGAAGGTTAGGGTTAGGCTGTAGGGGAGAAGGTTAGGGTTAGGCTGTGGGGGAGAAGGCTAGGATTAGGCTGTGGGGGAGAAGGTTAGGGTTAGGCTGTGGGGGAGAAGGTTAGGGTTAGGCTGTGGGGGAGAAGGTTAGGGATAGGCTGTGGGGTAGAAGGTTAGGGTTAGGCTGTGAGTGAGAAGGTTAGGGTTAGGCTGTAGGGAAGTAGGTTAGTGTTAGGCTGTGGGGTAGAAGGTTAGGGTTAATCTGTGAGGGAGAAGGTTAGGGTTAGGCTGTGGGGGAGAAGGTTAGGGTTAGGTTGTGGGGGGGAAGGTTAGGCTTAGGCTGTAGGGTAGAAGGTTAGGGTTAGGCTGTGGGGGAGAAGGTTAGGGTTAGGCTGTGGGGCAGAAGGTTAGGGTTAGGCTGTGAGGGAGAAGGTTAGGGTTAGGCTGTGAGGGAGAAGGTTAGGGTTAGGCTGTAGGAGAGTAGGTTAGGGTTAGGCTGTGGGGTAGAAGGTTAGGGTTAGGCTGTGAGGGAGAGGGTTAGGGTTAGGCTGTGGGGGAAAAGGTTAGGGTTAGGCTGTGGGGGAGAAGGTTAGGGTTAGGCTGCGGGGTAGAAGGTTTGGGTTAGGCTGTGGGGGAGAAGGTTAGGGTTAGGCTGTGGGGGAGAAGGTTAGGGTTAGGTTGTGGGGGAGAAGGTTAGGGTTAGGCTGTGGGGGAGAAGGTTAGGGTTAGGCTGTGAGGGAGAAGGTTAGGGTTAGGCTGTAGGGGAGGTTATGGCTTGGCTGTGGGGGAGAAGGTTAGGGTTAGGCTGTGGGGTAGAAGGTTAGGGTTAGGGTGTGTGGGAGAAGGTTAGGGCTAGGCTGTGCTTGAGAAGGTTAGGGTTAAGCTGTGGGGGAGAAGGTTAGGCTGGGGGGAGAAGGTTAGGGATAGGCTGTGAGGGAGAAAGTTAGGGTTAGGCTGTGGGGGAGAAGGTTAGAAATAGGCTGTGAGGGAGAAGGTTAGGGTTAGGCTGTGGGTGAGAAGGTTAGGGTTAGGCTGTGGGGGAGAAGTTTAATGTTAGGATGTGGGGGAGAAGTTTAGGGTTAGGCTGTGGGGGAGAAGGGTAGGGTTAGGTTCTGGGGTAGAAGGTTTGGGTTAGGCTGTGCTGGAAAAGGTTAGGGTTAGGCTGTGGGGGAGAAGGTTAGGGTTAGGCTGTGGGGGAGAAGGTTAGGGTTAGGCTGTGGGGGAGAAGGTTAGGGTTAGGCTGTGGGAGGGTAGGTTAGGGTTAGGCTGTAGTGGAGAAGGTTAGGGTTAGGCTGTGCTGGAGAAGGTTAGTGTTAGGCTGTGGGGTAGAAGGTTAGGGTTAAGCTGTGGGGGAGAAGGTTAGGGTTAGGTTGTGGGGTAGAAGGTTAGGGTTAGGCTGTGTGGGAGAAGCTTAGGGTTAGGCTGTAGGAGAGAAGGTTAGGGTTAGGCTGTGGGGTAGAAGGTTAGGGTTAGGCTGTGAGGGAGAAGGTTAGGGTTAGGGTTAGGCTGTGGGGGAGAAGGTTAGGGTTAGGCTGTGGGGGAGAAGGTTAGGGTTAGGCTGCGGGGTAGAAGGTTTGGGTTAGGCTGTGGGGGAGAAGGTTAGGGTTAGGCTGTGGGGGAGAAGGTTAGGGTTAGGCTGTGGGGGAGAAGGTTAGGGTTAGGCTGTGGGGGAGAAGGTTAATGTTAGGCTGTGAGGGAGAAGGTTAGGGTTAGGCTGTAGAAGAGGTTATGGCTAGGCTGTGGGGGAGAAGGTTAGGGTTAGGCTGTGGGGTAGAAGGTTAGGGTTAGGGTGTGTGGGAGAAGGTTAGGGCTAGGCTGTGCTTGAGAAGGTTAGGGTTAGGCTGTGGGGGAGAAGGTTAGGCTGGGGGGAGAAGGTTAGGGATAGGCTGTGAGGGAGAAAGTTAGGGTTAGGCTGTGGGTGAGAAGGTTAGGGTTAGGCTGTGGGGGGGAAGGTTAGGCTTAGGCTGTAGGGTAGAAGGTTAGGGTTAGGCTGTGGGGGAGAAGGTTAGGGTTAGGCTGTGGGGCAGAAGGTTAGGGTTAGGCTGTGAGGGAGAAGGTTAGGGTTAGGCTGTGAGGGAGAAGGTTAGGGTTAGGCTGTGGGGGAGAAGGTTAGGCTGGGGGAGAAGGTTAGGGTTAATCTGTGAGGGAGAAGGTTAGGGTTAGGCTGTGGGGGAGAAGGTTAGGGTTAGGCTGTGGGGGGGGAAGGTTAGGCTTAGGCTGTAGGGTAGAAGGTTAGGGTTAGGCTGTGGGGGAGAAGGTTAGGGTTAGGCTGTGGGGCAGAAGGTTAGGGTTAGGCTGTGAGGGAGAAGGTTAGGGTTAGGCTGTGAGGGAGAAGGTTAGGGTTAGGCTGTAGGAGAGTAGGTTAGGGTTAGGCTGTGGGGTAGAAGGTTAGGGTGTGAGGGAGAGGGTTAGGGTTAGGCTGTGGGGGAAAAGGTTAGGGTTAGGCTGTGGGGGAGAAGGTTAGGGTTAGGCTGTGGGGGAGAAGGTTAGGGTTAGGCTGTGGGGGAGAAGGTTAGGGTTAGGTTGTGGGGGAGAAGGTTAGGGTTAGGCTGTGGGGGAGAAGGTTAGGGTTAGGCTGTGAGGGAGAAGGTTAGGGTTAGGCTGTAGGGGAGGTTATGGCTTGGCTGTGGGGGAGAAGGTTAGGGTTAGGCTGTGGGGTAGAAGTTTAGGGTTAGGGTGTGTGGGAGAAGGTTAGGGCTAGGCTGTGCTTGAGAAGGTTAGGGTTAGGCTGTGGGGAGAAGGTTAGGGTTAGGTTGTGGGGGAGAAGGTTAGGGTTAGGCTGTGGGGGAGAAGGTTAGGGTTAGGCTGTGAGGGAGAAGGTTAGGGTTAGGCTGTAGGGGAGGTTATGGCTTGGCTGTGGGGGAGAAGGTTAGGGTTAGGCTGTGGGGTAGAAGTTTAGGGTTAGGGTGTGTGGGAGAAGGTTAGGGCTAGGCTGTGCTTGAGAAGGTTAGGGTTAGGCTGTGGGGGAGAAGGTTAGGCTGGGGGGAGAAGGTTAGGGATAGGCTGTGAGGGAGAAAGTTAGGGTTAGGCTGTGGGGGAGAAGGTTAGAAATAGGCTGTGAGGGAGAAGGTTAGGGTTAGGCTGTGGGTGAGAAGGTTAGGGTTAGGCTGTGGGGGAGAAGTTTAATGTTAGGATGTGGGGGAGAAGTTTAGGGTTAGGCTGTGGGGGAGAAGGGTAGGGTTAGGTTCTGGGGTAGAAGGTTTGGGTTAGGCTGTGCTGGAAAAGGTTAGGGTTAGGCTGTGGGGGAGGTTAGGGTTAGGCTGTGGGGGAGAAGGTTAGGGTTAGGCTGTGGGGGAGAAGGTTAGGGTTAGGCTGTGGGAGGGTAGGTTAGGGTTAGGCTGTAGTGGAGAAGGTTAGGGTTAGGCTGTGCTGGAGAAGGTTAGTGTTAGGCTGTGGGGTAGAAGGTTAGGGTTAAGCTGTGGGGGAGAAGGTTAGGGTTAGGTTGTGGGGTAGAAGGTTAGGGTTAGGCTGTGTGGGAGAAGCTTAGGGTTAGGCTGTAGGAGAGAAGGTTAGGGTTAGGCTGTGGGGTAGAAGGTTAGGGTTAGGCTGTGAGGGAGAAGGTTAGGGTTAGGGTTAGGCTGTGGGGGAGAAGGTTAGGGTTAGGCTGTGGGGGAGAAGGTTAGGATTAGGCTGCGGGGTAGAAGGTTTGGGTTAGGCTGTGGGGGAGAAGGTTAGGGTTAGGCTGTGGGGGAGAAGGTTAGGGTTAGGCTGTGGGGGAGAAGGTTAATGTTAGGCTGTGAGGGAGAAGGTTAGGGTTAGGCTGTAGAAGAGGTTATGGCCTGGCTGTGGGGGAGAAGGTTAGGGTTAGGCTGTGGGGTAGAAGGTTAGGGTTAGGGTGTGTGGGAGAAGGTTAGGGCTAGGCTGTGCTTGAGAAGGTTAGGGTTAGGCTGTGGGGGAGAAGGTTAGGCTGGGGGGAGAAGGTTAGGGATAGGCTGTGAGGGAGAAAGTTAGGGTTAGGCTGTGGGTGAGAAGGTTAGGGTTAGTCTGTGGGGGAGAAGTTTAATGTTAGGCTGCGGGGGAGAAGGTTAGGGTTAGGATGTGGGGGAGAAGTTTAGGGTTAGGCTGTGGGGGAGAAGGGTAGGGTTAGGTTCTGGGGTAGAAGGTTTGGGTTAGGCTGTGCTGGAGAAGGTTAGGGTTAGGCTGTGGGGGAGAAGGTTAGGGTTAGGCTGTGGGGGAGAAGGTTAGGGTATGGTTGTGGGGTAGAAGGTTAGGGTTAGTCTGTGTGGGAGAAGGTTAGGGTTAGGCTGTGCTGGAGAAGGTTAGTGTTAGGCTGTGGGGGAGAAGGTTAGGGTTAGGCTGTGGGGGAGAAGGTTAGGGTTAGGTTGTGGGGTAGAAGGTTAGGGTTAGGCTGTGTGGGAGAAGGTTAGGGTTAGGCTGTGCTGGAGAAGCTTAGGGTTAGGCTGTGGGGGAGAAGGTTAGGGTGTGCTGGAGAAGGTTAGGGTTAGGCTGTGAGGGAGAAGGTTAGGGTTAGGCTGTGGGGGAGAGGGTTAGGCTGTGGGGAGAAGGTTAGAGTTAGGCTGTGGGGGAGGTTAGGGTTAGGCTGTGGGGTAGAAGGTTAGGGTTAGGCTGTGCTGGAGAAGGTTAGGGTTAGGCTGTGCTGGAGAAGGTTAGGCTGTGGGGGAGAAGATTAGGGTGTGCTGGAGAAGGTTAGGGTTAGGCTGTGAGGGAGAAGGTTAGGGTTAGGCTGTGGGCAAGAAGGTTAGGGTTAGGCTGTGGGGGAGAAGGTTAGGGTTAGGCTGTGGGGGAGAAGGCTAGGGTTAGGCTGTGGGGGAGAAGGTTAGGGTTAGGCTGTGGGGGAGAAGGTAAGGGTTAGGCTGCGGGGGAGAAGGTTAGGGTTAGGCTGTGGTGGAGAAGGTTAGGGTTAGGATGTGGGGGAGAAGGTTAGGGTTAGGCTGTGGGGGAGAAGGTTAGGGTTAGGCTGTGGGGGAGAAGTTTAATGTTAGGCTGCGGGGGAGAAGGTTAGGGTTAGGATGTGGTGGAGAAGTTTAGGGTTAGGCTGTGGGGGAGAAGGGTACGGTTAGGTTCTGGGGTAGAAAGTTTGGGTTAGGCTGTGCTGGAGAAGGTTAGGGTTAGGCTGTGGGGGAGAAGGTTAGGGTTAAGCTGTGGGGGAGAAGGTTAGGGTATGGTTGTGGGGTAGAAGGTTAGGGTTAGTCTGTGTGGGAGAAGGTTAGGGTTAGGCTGTGCTGGAGAAGGTTAGTGTTAGGCTGTGGGGGAGAAGGTTAGGGTTAGGCTGTGGGGGAGAAGGTTAGGGTTAGGTTGTGGGGTAGAAGGTTAGGGTTAGGCTGTGTGGGAGAAGGTTAGGGTTAGGCTGTGCTGGAGAAGCTTAGGGTTAGGCTGTGGGGGAGAAGGTTAGGGTGTGCTGGAGAAGGTTAGGGTTAGGCTGTGAGGGAGAAGGTTAGGGTTAGGCTGTGGGGGAGAGGGTTAGGCTGTGGGGAGAAGGTTAGAGTTAGGCTGTGGGGGAGGTTAGGGTTAGGCTGTGGGGTAGAAGGTTAGGGTTAGGCTGTGCTGGAGAAGGTTAGGGTTAGGCTGTGCTGGAGAAGGTTAGGCTGTGGGGGAGAAGATTAGGGTGTGCTGGAGAAGGTTAGGGTTAGGCTGTGAGGGAGAAGGTTAGGGTTAGGCTGTGGGCAAGAAGGTTAGGGTTAGGCTGTGGGGGAGAAGGTTAGGGTTAGGCTGTGGGGGAGAAGGCTAGGGTTAGGCTGTGGGGGAGAAGGTTAGGGTTAGGCTGTGGGGGAGAAGGTAAGGGTTAGGCTGCGGGGGAGAAGGTTAGGGTTAGGCTGTGGTGGAGAAGGTTAGGGTTAGGATGTGGGGGAGAAGGTTAGGGTTAGGCTGTGGGGGAGAAGGTTAGGGTTAGGCTGTAGGGGAGAAGATTAGGGTTAGGCTGTAGGGGAGAAGGTTAGGGTTAGGCTGCGGGGGAGGTTAGGGTTAGGCTGCGGTGGAGAAGTTAGGGTTAGGCTGCGGGGGAGAAGGTTAGGGTTAGGCTGCGGGGGAGAAGGTTAGGGTTAGGCTGTGAGGAAGAAGGTTAGGGTTAGGCTGTGGGGGAGAAGGTTAGGGTTAGGCTGTGAGGGAGAAGGTTAGGGTTAGGCTGTGGGGGAGAAGGTTAGGGTTAGGCTGTGGGGGAGAAGGCTAGGGTTAAGCTGCGGGGGAGAAGGTTAGGGTTAGGCTGTGAGGAAGAAGGTAAGGGTTAGGCAGTGGGGGAGAAGGTTAGGGTTAGGCTGTGGGGGAGAAGGTTAGGGTTAGGCTGTGGGGGAGAAGGCTAGGGTTAGGCTGTGGGGGAGAAGGTTAGGGTTAGGCTGTGGGGGAGAAGGTAAGCGTTAGGCTGCGGGGGAGAAGGTTAGGGTTAGGCTGTGGTGGATAAGGTTAGGGTTAGGATGTGGGGGAGAAGGTTAGGGTTAGGCTGTGGGGGAGAAGGTTAGGGTTAGGCTGTGGGGGACAAGGTTAGGGTTAGGCTGCGGGGGAGGTTAGGGTTAGGCTGCGGTGGAGAAGGTTAGGGTTAGGCTGCGGGGGAGAAGGTTAGGGTTAGGCTGTGAGGAAGAAGGTTAGGGTTAGGCTGTGGGGGAGAAGGTTAGGGTTAGGCTGCGGGGGAGAAGGCTAGGGTTAAGCTGCGGGGGAGAAGGTTAGGGTTAGGCTGTGAGGAAGAAGGTAAGGGTTAGGAAGTGGGGAGAAGGTTAGGGTTAGGCTGTGAGGGAGAAGGTTAGGCTTAGGCTGTGGGGGAGAAGGTTAGGGTTAGGCTGTGGGGGAGAAGGCTAGGTTTAGGCTGTGGGGGAGAAGGTTAGGGTTAGGCTGTGGGGGAGAAGGTAAGGGTTAGGCTGTGGGGGAGAAGGTTAGGGTTAGGCTGTGGTGGAGAAGGTTAGGGTTAGGATGTGGGGGAGAAGGTTAGGGTTAGGCTGTGGGGGAGAAGGTTAGGGTTAGGCTGTGGGGGAGAAGGTTAGGGTTAGGCTGTGGGGGAGAAGGCTAGGGTTAGGCTGTGGGGGAGAAGGTTAGGGTTAGGCTGTGGGGGAGAAGGCTAGGGTTAGGCTGTGGGGGAGAAGGTTAGGGTTAGGCTGTGAGGGAGAAGGTTAGGGTTAGGCTGTGGGGTAGAAGGTTAGGGTTAGGCTGTGGGGGAGAAGTCTAGGGTTAAGCTGCGGGGGAGAAGGTTAGGGTTAGGCTGTGAGGAAGAAGGTAAGGGTTAGGCAGTGGGGGAGAAGGTTAGGGTTAGGCTGTGGGGGAGAAGGTTAGGGTTAGGCTGTGGGGGAGAAGGTTAGGGTTAGGCTGTGGGGGAGAAGGCTAGGGTTAGGCTGTGGGGGAGAAGGTTAGGGTTAGGCTGTGAGGAAGAAGGTAAGGGTTAGGCTGCGGGGGAGAAGGTTACGGTTAGGCTGTGAGGGAGAAGGTAAGGGTTAGGCTGTGGGGGAGAAGGTTAGGGTTAGGCTGCGGGGGAGAAGGTAAGGGTTAGGCAGTGGGGGAGAAGGTTAGGATTAGGATGTGGGGGAGAAGGATAGGGTTAGGCTGCGAGGGAGAAGGTTAGGGTTAGGCTGTGGTGGAGAAGGTTAGGGTTAGGCTGTGGGGGAGAAGGTTAGGGTTAGGCTGTGGGGGAGAAGGCTAGGGTTAGGCTGTGGGGGAGAAGGTTAGGGTTAGGATGTGGGGGAGAAGGATAGGGTTAGGCTGCGAGGGAGAAGGTTAGGGTTAGGCTGTGGTGGAGAAGGTTAGGGTTAGGCTGTGGGGGAGAAGGTTAGGGTTAGGCTGTGGGGGAGAAGGTTAGGGTTAGGCTGTGGGGGAGAAGGCTAGGGTTAGGCTGCTAGAAGGGAGGGTTAGGGTTGGGAGAGGGAGAAGGCTAGGGTTAGGCTGTGGGGGAGAAGGCTAGGGTTAGGCTGTGGTGGAGAAGGTTAGGGTTAGGCTGTGGGGGAGAAGGTTAGGGTTAGGCTGTGGGGGAGAAGGCTAGGGTTAGGCTGTGGGGGAGAAGGTTAGGGTTAGGCTGTGGGGGAGAAGGTTACGGTTAGGCTGTGAGGGAGAAGGTTAGGGTTAGGCTGTGGGGGAGAAGGTTAGGGTTAGGCTGTGAGGGAGAAGGTTAGGGTTAGGCTGTGGGGGAGAAGGTTAGGGTTAGGCTGCGGGGGAGAAGGTAAGGGTTAGGCAGTGGGGGAGAAGGTTAGGGATAGGCTGCGGGGGAGAAGGTTAGGGTTAGGATGTGGGGGAGAAGGATAGGGTTAGGCTGCGAGGGAGAAGGTTAGGGTTAGGCTGTGGTGGAGAAGGTTAGGGTTAGGCTGTGGGGGAGAAGGTTAGGGTTAGGCTGTGGGGGAGAAGGCTAGGGTTAGGCTGTGGGGGAGAAGGTTAGGGTTAGGATGTGGGGGAGAAGGATAGGGTTAGGCTGCGAGGGAGAAGGTTAGGGTTAGGCTGTGGTGGAGAAGGTTAGGGTTAGGCTGTGGGGGAGAAGGTTAGGGTTAGGCTGTGGGGGAGAAGGTTAGGGTTAGGCTGTGGGGGAGAAGGCTAGGGTTAGGCTGCTAGAAGGGAGGGTTAGGGCTGGGAGAGGGAGAAGGCTAGGGTTAGGCTGTGGGGGAGAAGGTTAGGGTTAGGCTGTGGGGGAGAAGGCTAGGGTTAGGCTGTGGGGGAGAAGGTTAGGGTTAGGCTGTGGGGGAGAAGGCTAGGGTTAGGCTGTGGGGGAGAAGGTTAGGGTTAGGCTGTAGGGGAGAAGGCTAGTGTTAGGCAGTGGGGGAGAAGGCTAGGGTTAGGCTGTGGGGGAGAAGGTTAGGGTTAGGCTGCTAGATGGGAGGGTTAGGGTTGGGAGAGGGATAGTATACTTACTCCAACAGTGCTGGGATTCTAAACATTAGAATGCCGCTGTCGTCATGTGATTGCCGCCATTCTAAGTGCCG
This sequence comes from Pseudophryne corroboree, assembly GCF_028390025.1. Classification (NCBI taxonomy): domain Eukaryota; kingdom Metazoa; phylum Chordata; class Amphibia; order Anura; family Myobatrachidae; genus Pseudophryne; species Pseudophryne corroboree. The sequence continues at coordinate 1,041,683,863 of NC_086445.1, forward strand.
GTCTCCCATACCCAACCCATTGATATAAAATTTGCATTTGCACTAATATCCAGACAGACATACAGTACTCCAGCCTTCTAGGACGAATGCAGACTATGGGGTCTATGTACTGAGCCTTGGAGAGAGGTAAAATGGATGGAGATAAAGTACTAGACAATCAGCTCACGACTGTCATTTTTCAAACACGGCCTGTGACATGGCGATTGGGAGCATTATCTCTCTCCCTTTTATCTCTTGAAAATGTCGACACAGAAATGTCGACATGTGGATATTTGCTCTTTTTACCCTAACCCTAAGCCTAAAAATAATACAAAAAAACCACAGGTATCGACATTTGTCATTATATAGACTGTTGACCTGGTATCGCACTTCTTACCGTAGACTTTGTTACTGTGGGCCGGTCATTCGGGTGCCGCTTACTCTGAACGGACAGGCGCAGCTCAGCCATATGATCGCGACTTCTGCATCTATATTTAGTATTATTACATTGTAATCATTTCTCACACAGTGGCCCTCATTCCGACTTGATCGCTCGCTAGCTGTTTTTAGCAGCCGTGCAGACGCATAGTGGCCGCCCACGGGGGAGTGTATTTTCGCTTTGCGAGTGTGCGATCGCATGTGCAGCCGTGCTCTGCAAAAAACATTTTGTGCAGTTTCTGAGTAGGTCTGGACTTACTCAGCCGCTGCGATCACATCAGCCTGTTTGGTCCCGGAATTGACGTCAGACATCCGCCCTCCAAACGCTTGGACACGCCTGCGTTTTCCCTACCACTCCCAGAAAACGGTCAGTTGCCACCCACAAACACCTTCTTCCTGTCAATTTCCTTGCGATCTCTGGTGCGTATGTATTCTTCGTTAAATCCAACGCTCAGATACGATCCGCATTGTACCCGTACAATGCACGTGCGCATTGCAGTGCATACGCATGCGCAGTAGAGACCTTATTGCAGCGCAGCGAAAATCGGCAGCGTGCGATCAACTCAGAATGACCCCCTTTGTCCCTCCGCAAATTAAGCCGTTGGCTAGTTCATACGTTTCCTAATTGGCTTTGATTGGTTCTGTTCAGTTTCATGTCAGAGGTGAAATTCAGCACATATAGGGGCCACACATATAGGGGCCACGAGTGCAGGACTGCCATCCGAAATTGTGTGGCCTAGGACTGACAAAATAGGCCACGTTGTGACGTCACACATGGGGGGCCGCTGCGTAATGAAGGTTTGTTTTAAGAGATCCTCCCAGCGCATTGGCCCGCTGTTGTTGCGCAGACTGGCGCAGCTCTCCAGGTTTCGCTGGTAGGAGCCAGTGGTGGGCCTCCCTCCCTGCCCGGGCCCAGGACTCCAGTCCCCGCAGTCCCCCCCTACTGGTGGCCCTGCACGTGTAAATAGTTGGATGCTTTGAACACACAATGAAAAGATGAATGGAAACAAAGTGTATTTACAGTACACGCTTATACTCAGCCAGAGGCACCGGGAGGGGTATATGGTGGGTACAGATTACCCGGATCTGGGCCTTCTGGGGGGGCCCTCCCCCCGTGCTCAGTGTGCGCAGTCTTCAAAGTCATTTTCAGAGCAGTTGTGGCCACACCCCTCTATCCTGTGATTGGCCAAGCCATGCAAAATGGTCAGCCTCCCATCTGTAGCAATCAGGCCTGATGTAATATGCAAATGATTTACGTCTTGTCAGCTTGAGGAGCCAGTGTGTAATCAGCCAATCAGAAGCAGCTACATCATTATCATTGCATATTGCTTCTCTAACAACCAGTAGCCCAAGAGATGCGCAATATGCGCACATATGATCCCATGTATGGGCACTAAGCAACAAAACTCATTCCCTAGCTAATGCTGTGTTACAATATTCACCATTTACATGACAAATGCACCAAATACGTATGCGGTAACCTAAAAAGTAACATCCGAATAGTAAACAACCAATACCGGTAAATACTCTGTTTGATCAGTGAAAGTAATGACAATGAGTCTCTCTATACAGTACGTTTCCATAGAGCATCAGGTCATCGTTACCGGCAACAGAACTAATGGATCTGGTATTAGAGATTCTGACGTCACAGGACTGCACATACAGCAATAGATCTATACTGTTTCTCATATGGCTTATATTCCGAGCCTGATCTCCCTGCCAGCTGCGGAATTGTTACTGTATCACATTATTACAGCGTAATGATAATTATATCGCAGTCCTCTATCCTTTCTACTTATTATCTAATGCTATTACTGCTCGAGGGTCAGGTTGTAGTGAAACGGGATTCATTCAGGATGATGGCGTTCAGGATCCTGACACTGCTCGGAATGATGACCCGGCATCCCGTAGTGGATCGAAATTCCAGCGCCAGGAGGTTAGGTTTCCCCGAGGGGAGAGGGTTAGGGTTAGTCTGAGGGGTGGGGGTTAGAGTTAGGGTGTGGGGGGAGGGTTAGGGTTAGGCTGCAGCGAAGGGAGGGTTAGGGTTAGTCTGAGGGGTGGGGGCTAGGGTTAGGCTGCGGGGAGGGTTAGGGATAGGCTGCGGGGGGAGGGTTAGGGTTAGGCTACAGGGAAGGGAGGGTTATGGTTAGGCTGCAGGGAGGAGGGTTATGGTTAGGCTGCAGGGAGGAGGGTTATGGTTAGGCATCCCCCGGGGAGGGTTAGGCTGTGGGGAAGGGACAGCTAGGGTTAGGTTTAGGCACCACCGGGGAGGGCTAGGGTTAGGCTGCGGGGAGGGTTAGGCTACAGGGAAGGGAGGGTTATGGTTAAGCTGCAGGGAGGAGGGTTATGGTTAGGCTGCAGGGAGGAGGGTTATGGTTAGGCATCCCCCGAGGAGGGTTAGGCTGTGGGGAAGGGACAGCTAGGGTTAGGTTTAGGCACCACCGGGGAGGGCTAGGGTTAGGCTGTGTGAACAGAGGGTTATGGTTTGGCTGCGGTGGGAGGGGTTGGGATAGGCTACCGGGAAGGGAGGGTTAGGGTGGGTAAGGAGGTGGGTAAGCATACTAACCCAACCCTTGTCAGGATTCTCTGCATCGGGATGCCGGTGTCTGTCATATGACTGCTGGCATTCCTTCCGCCGGCATATTGAATGTATTACTATGAAACTACTGTGCACTACATACCGTGCACTACATACCATGCACTACATACCGTGCACTGCATAACGTGCACTACATACCATGCACTACATACCGTGCACTACATACCATGCACTACATACCGTGCACTGCATAACGTGCACTACATACCATGCACTACATACCGTGCACTACATACCATGCACTACATACCGTGCACTAAATACTGTGCACTGCATACCATGCACTACATACCGTGCACTACATACCATGCACTGAATACCATGCACTACATACTGTCCACTACATACCGTGCACTACATACCATGCACCACATACCATGCACTACATACCGTGCTCTACATACCGTGCACTACATACCGTGCACTACATACCGTGCATACCGTGCACTACATACCGTGCACTGCATACCGTGCACTACATACCATGCACTACATACCATGCACTGCATACCGTGCACTACATACCGTGCACTACATATCATGCACTGCATACCATGCACTACATACCGTGCACTGCATACCGTGCACTACATACCGTGCACTACATACCGTGCACTACATACTGTTCACTACATATGATGCACTGCATACCATGCACTACATACCATGCACTGAATACCATGCACTACATACCATGCACTACATACCATGCACTACATACCATGCACTACATACCACGCACTACATACCGTACACTGCATACCGTGCACTATATACCATGCACTACATACCATGCACTACATACTGTGCACTACATACCATGCACTACATACCGTGCACTACATACCGTGCACTACATACCATGCACTACATACCATGCACTGCATACCGTGCACTACATACCATGCACTACATAGCATGCACTACATACTGTGCACTGCATACCGTGTACTACATACTGTGCGCTACATACTGTTCACTACATATCATGCACTGCATACCATGCACTAAATACTGTGCACTGAATACCATGCACTACATACCATGCACTACATACCGTGCACTACATACCGTGCACTACATACCGTGCACTACATACCATGCACTACATACTGTGCACTAGATATCATGCACTACATACCGTGCACTGCATACCGTGCACTACATACCGTGCACTACATATCGTGCACTACATACCGTGCACTACATACCGTGCACTACATACCGTAGGGATATTACTAGTCCCTGTACTGAATGTTGATCTGTTATTAAGCTTCGTACGAATCTTATGTCTGGAAATTACACATTTTTTAAACCTTTTCCATGCTTAATGTATCTGTGCCTACTATGGGGGTCCCAGACGAATGTTGTCATGCCATTGTTCCCATATAGATTGCCAGCAATAACTGAGGTCACCTGTCTGTTTGGAGGCTTTTGCATAATCTTTGCGCCTTGTTTGCTGTGATTCCAATAGTAGAAAAGAATCATTGCGTAATCCACCTTTAAGACGCCCTGCTTGCTCTTAGCTGTGTATTCAGGGTCGTTAATGATTAGGGATAGGGATACATGTGCTGGTGTATGACTAGGCCGAACCCAGATCTGCACAATAGCCCTCCCAATTAGACATAGCCCCACCCCACAGACAATTAGGTCCCATCCATTAAAATTGATCCTTAATATGAATAATGTATCCACAGGTAGAAATTGTAACTTCACAAGTGATGCCGTCACCAACGGCACATCCTGAGGAGCTCCGGGCAGTGCTGCACTTCCCACTGCTGGTGGCCCCGCCCCTTCAACATGACATCAGGTGTTCAGAGGGCGGGGCCCTCACAGGGCTCAGTGCCGCCCAGCTCCACCACTGCTCACAGCCCCTAACCACCCATTCATAGGAGCCAATTAACAAACATCATAGCATGCCCCTCCTGCGGTCCTGCTTCATCTCTCAACATGTTTCCATACAGTGAATGGCTGTCAGCACTCTGATTGGTGGATAGGTCCAGCCATTGCCCAGTCAGCATGCTGACAGCCATTCATTGTCTTGCTGCAGGCTGGGAGGCAGGAAGAGAATGCTGCCTGGCTGCTCTGATTGTGTGACCACCACCCGCCCCTGCTCGAAGGCCCCTGAAATTGTGGGGCCCTGGGCAGCTGCCCAGTGTGACTATACATTAATATGGCCCTGCTGGAAAGCACTAATTACTTACGGTATGATCCATAATATCTAAGACTTGTAATGCACTATACAGTATATATACGGTAAATAATAATAATAATAACTTTATTTATATAGCACTTTTCCCCCCCGCAGGACTCAAAGTCGCTTTACAGACATCAAAAACATGGTACATAGGGCCTTATTCAGGTTTGTTAGCAACTGGGCAAAAACCATGCTGCACTGCAGGTGGGGCAGATGTAACATGTGCAGAGAGAGTTAGATTTGGGTGGGTTATACTGTGCAGGGTAAATACTGGCTGCTTCTGCATGTAGCCCACAAATGTGAGACTGCTTTTTTGTTAGACTGCAATTTAGGTTTCAGTTTGAACGCACCCCACCCCTATCTAACTCTCTCTGCACATGTTACATCTGCCCCACCTGCAGTGCAGCTTGGTGTTACCCGGTTGTGTGCTTTTTTGCTTTGCTTACTAACCTGAATCAGGCCCAGTAAGCATACTGCAGGGTTGGTACAGACATTTTGGGTGATAACTTCTACGGGTTATATATTCCACCCATGAAAGGTACCATGTGAGGCAGCCATCTTGGTCACACTACGTAGGATTACTTTGAGTGGAATAGGTCTTGCCCAGAAGAGATAACACAAAATTGGTGGTTGCGGTATCCTAGCACTAGGGGTAGTGTTCCAACATAACCATTAGATCCATGTCATCTTTCATTCTATCCACAAGCGTACCAGATGAGGCAGCCATGTTGGGCGCACTACAGAGGTTATGCTATGGGAGATAAGTCATATATGGATCCGAGGCATATATGGGAAAGCTGACATGTGTGTAATAGTATGATATACCCTGTATGAATAGATCCGCATGTAGTACATACTGCCCACGGAGGAACCCTCCAAGGCAGCCGTCTGGGATGCACTGGATGGGTTGCTGCCTGCAGGGTGTACATCCAATGGAGGTGCAGCATACAGTGGAAGCACATGGTAAAAAAAAAATGGAGGAGAAACAGGGAACAGCAAATTAATACATAGCGTTCACCAGCTCCGAGACTCAGACAGAATAATAATAATAACATATTGTGAGTGGGTCCAAATCCAGTTGAAACTCCAATCATAAAACTATAGAAAAACCAGTTCAGGCGCTATATAGCTGTTGTATTCTATATAAACTCAATTATTTCTTATAATCCAAGCTGCAAAGCCAGTACAGCTGCGTCTGTGTTCACACAGCTATTTATTAATGAAGCTGAGGGACCGCAGTTCCTCGCCTCAAAAATAGAGACAGACAGAGAAAAGAATGACTGTTTGCGCTATAATGTTACAAGGTGCATATATGAATGGAAACACTTGTATAATAAACAACCATCTGGTTTTATTTCAATATAGAATATATCATTTATATACATATAAATACCACAAAAGCTTGCTATCGCTTTTTTATACTATATAAAATTCATCTGACAACTTTCCTAATTTAAAGGAATTGTAAAGTTATAGAGTGATCAGCAAATTCTCCTCCTAACGCGTTTCGCACCTGGGTGCTTTTTCAAAGAGTGATTCTGCACACACACAGCATTTGAGCAGCAATCACATTGTGGGACAGTGCTGCACAGACGGGTGAGAGACGGACATTACATACCACTACATGCAGCGCAAGATCCCGCCAGCGGCTGAAAAAAGCTGGAGTGGTAAGCTGCATACACACGGCATTTGAGCAGCAATCACACTGTGGGACAGTGCTTCAAAGCCCACTTGTATTTCTATATGAGAGATTTTATTCTGAATTTGGGAATCAATCAGAGCGTGCAAAAGTTTTCATACTGTGCATAGTAATACAGGTCACGTGACTTTTTAATAAATTGCATTATTGGACGTTTAAATTAGGAAAGTTGTCAGATGAATTTTATATAGTATAAAAAAGCGATAGCAAGCTTTTGTGGTATTTATACGTATATAAATGATATATTCTTTATTGAAATAAAACCAGATGGTTGTTTATTATACAAGTGTTTCTATTCATATATGCACCTTGTAACATTATAGCGCAAACGGTCATTCTTTTCTCTGAAACTCCAATCATACCCCCATTCTTCAGATGACATGTTTAGATGGCAGGCAGGTACGGTAAGTCAGTCTACCATTTGGCCATTTATTGCAGTGTTTTCCCTGGGAGTTTACAGACCATTGTCACCTGTATGTGATTCTGTACAATAGTTACTAACGCTGACATTACTTTTTAGGGCGATGGGTTTCACATGACAGAGAGAGGCGGTTACAGAACGACTGCGATGGAGAAGGCCGCTTTGGGGACATTACCGTTACACCGACAGCCTCTTTTCCACCGGTTTCACTTTAGAAATGAGGCGGCAGCCCTCCTCACTCCATAGTAGGGCCAGCAGTTACCAGCTTCCAGAGTGCCTGCCTGACCTTCATGTCCCATGCTCTCCTCATCCTTCCTCTACACCGAGACACCACACGGGAGAAGGATGAATCACTACATCCGCTGCCTCCTGTTGCTCAGCTTCGCCCTGGACTCTTCATCTTATGGACCCAACACCAGAGCCCAGAAGAAGGGAGACATCATCCTCGGTGGCCTCTTCCCTATTCATTTTGGAGTGAATTCTAAAGATGAGATATTAGAGTCAAGGCCGGAATCTCTGGAATGCACCAGGTAAGAGCGGCGTGAACCAACGTCCTTCACTTCAGCAATCCACTATTTGCCCAGTCCTCCTGGTACAGGGAATGCCCAGGACTAGAAGGTCTATGCCTACAATGGAGGCGTCTCGATAAAGATTTTTGTCATTGTACTTAACCCCAAAACATGATTTTCATTACCAGTTCTGCTTCCTTCCTTTGTATGTAAGTAACATTCATCTTGTAGGGTTCCAGCGATTGCATTTTAATTTGTAACTATTGGAAAAAATCAAGGAAACCTTTGCGTGGAGAGAAATGGGTCAAATACACAATGTAGCTTATGGAAATCATGATCAAAAAGGTTCCATATATATCCCGAGTGACCAGAACATTTTTACACCCATGGTCTAGAGAACTTTGCTAATTCCCTGTTTCATTCCCTAGTGTTCCTGGTTGGTACGGTCTTGGGCATCTGCCTGGTTTCACGTATGGTAAATGCAAGCCTTGAGATGTTCACCTTGCAGATTTTAGCGGCCTGTAACTAGCGCCATCCTATGTTCCCATCAAGCTAACGTGCAACAAAACTACTCGTACCCTTCCCCTGGCCTGCAGATTTGTCTCTAAGCTCCGTTATATGATGGATGTTCTGCTCATATCCTGCTATTTCTACCTACTATAATCTTCATGTATTGAGGTTTCGAGACAGAAATAAAATGATGCAGGAAATAAGCAGAGGATGTGTATTATTGAGATGTTTCCTTCTCAGCCACAAACAATGCAGAGCATTGTAGTTAATCTGTGATCTGATGCTGGGAGGTGGTTTTAAGAAGTCACGGAGTAGTTGCCAATTTTCCTTTGTCCTTATAAACGCCAACAATGGACCTAAGGGTCACCCATTAAAAATATATAATGAATTAAATTGTTAATGGTTCCTGATAATGCCACAGTTCCATCATTCTCTCACAATCGCTCATTCCTCTGTCTTCTGCAGATACAATTTCCGTGGCTTCCGCTGGCTACAGGCTATGATCTTCGCCATAGAAGAAATCAACAACTCCACCACTCTGCTGCCCAACATAACACTGGGCTACAGAATCTTCGACACGTGTAACACGGTATCCAAGGCTCTAGAGGCCACCCTCAGCTTCGTGGCTCAGAACAAGATCGACTCGCTCAACTTGGATGACTTCTGTAATTGTTCGGAGCACATGCCGTCCACCATCGCGGTGGTGGGAGCAACTGGTTCTGGAATATCCACCGCCGTGGCCAATCTGCTCGGGCTTTTCCATATACCTCAGGTGAGGCGGGAATGATTGCATTACACCAGAGTCCTAGCATTTCTACGTCCTAGGCCCCGCTGTTGGTCAACAGATTATACTAGAATATAGAACATCTGTTGGCTGATGGTTGTTCTGAGGCCGCCACCAAGTGATAAACCAGGGACAGGAGGGGATAAGACTTGTGGGGCGGGATGTACTAACCTCCCCGCCGCGTTATCTGGCTTTTCTCTGTGCTCCTTGTCTTATCTCCGCCGTTACTGGTCTCCTCTCCGCTGCCCGGCACTACTCGTTGCTCCCCCACGCTCCCCGTCTTTTTTAGACGGGGAGCATGGGGGAGCAACGGGTAGCGCCGGACAGTGGAGACTGGAGACCAGTAACCGCGGAGATAAGACAAGTAGCGCAGAGAAAAGCCAGATAACGCGGCGGGAGAGGTTAGTACTTCCCGCCCGGAGAGAGGTAAAGAGGAGAGAGATAATGTTCCAGCCAATCAGCTCCTAACTGTCATGCAACAGGCTGTGGTTGATAAATGACAGGAGCTGATTGGTTTACATACAAATCCGATGTTTGTGGGTCTGTGCGTGTGCAGAATGGGTCTTGCGATATCGCTCACAGTCCCCCCCTTAGCTGCAGCATGTCTGACATGCTGCAACGTTTGGCGGCCGAAGCAGGGCCTGCAGCCGGTACCATGCTTCAAAACAGGGGTGTGTTGCCGTAGTTTTGTAGGCATACCGGATCCAGGGTCTGCGTGGTGGGATACAGACTTCCTGGACCCGGCTCTCCGGATCCTACAGCCAGTCTGAGTTAGCTTCAGCTTAAGCAGGCCGACCGCGGTCTACCAACATCATGAGCTGCGACCGATAGTCGTTACGGTGATCTGAGGCTGACCTCAGACGCAGCACTCGGATCTCGCAGGTGCTGGCAGGAGATGTCCGGTCTACCTCCTACAGACGGGTCAGTAGGGTCTCAGACGGGACAGTAGGGTCTCAGATTTGCCCAGGAAGCATGTTCCTAAACTTTCCCTTTATCTCAAGAGGGAAAAAGAAGAAGAAGCTGACAATCATTTTCTGCGTTCTAAGAAGGTCATTCAGAATTCCAACACATCTTACACTGAATATGCACCTCAGTGGATTCATATATTATATATGAGTTCACCTTTAATTCATTTAAGGTGTATATCTGTATGGAAAAGAATGCAATCCATAACCAACTATAGGAAAACATTGAAGTCCACCACCATGCACCAAGACCTAGCAGACGAGCTGAACCACTTTTATTGCAGGTTCGCAAAAGAAGTCCCCTGCAACCCAAACAATCACCTCTACGATGCCCCGAACACTGACGGCCAACCCCAGGCACTGCAAGTCGCCCAAGAAGAGGTGGAGGCATTGTTCAAAAGGGCCAAACCCAGGAAAGCTCCGGGTCCTGACGGAGTGTCACCATCTGCCCTAAGAGCATGTGCGGGTCAGCTCGCCCCCATATTCACCAAGATCTTCAACAAATCGCTGGAGCTACAGAAAGTCCCTTCCTGCCTCAAAATGTCTACTATCGTCCCGGTCCCCAAGAAACCCTCTATCACGAACCTGAACGACTACAGGCCGATAGCACTGACGTCTGTGGTCATGAAAACGTTCAAGCGTCTGGTTTTGAATCACCTGAAAACTGTGACTGGCCCCCAACTGCACCCCCTGCAGTTCGCCTATCGATCGAATCGGTGTGTCGAGGATGCAGTCAACCTGGGCCTGCACTACATTCTACAGCGCCTAGACATTCTCGGTACCTACGCGAGGGTCCTGTTTGTCGATTTCAGCTCGGCCTTCAATACAACATCCTCCACCCCAAATTACTTCGCCTAGGGGTCCCAGAAGCTACCTGTTCCTGGATAGTAGACTTCCTGACAGATAGGACACAGGTGGTGAAAGCGGGGGAATTCACCTCTCAAGCGTGGTCCATTAGTACAGGGGCCCCTCAAGGCTGAGTCCTCTCACCCCTGCTCTTCTCCCTGTACACAAATGACTGTACCTCAGAGGCGCAATCAGTAAAGATCATCAAATTCGCCGATGACACCACCGTCATCGGCCTCATCAAGGACGGGGACGAATCGGCCTATAGACGAGAAATAGACCGGTTGGCCCAGTGGTGCATCCACAACAACCTTGAGCTCAACCCCCTCAAAACTGTCGAGATGATAGTGGACTTCAGGAAGAAGTCATCTAGTGCACCTCCGCTAACGATTGCTGACAGTGTGGTATCGCTAGTGGACTCCTCCAAGTTTCTAGGGACCACAATCTCCCGGGACCGTAAATGGGGGTCCAACACTGACGCCACTGTTGGGAAAGCGCAGCAGAGGTTGTTCTTCCTCAGGCAACTAAGGAAGTTCAACATCCCACAGAAGCTTCTGCTCCTCTTCTACTCCGTGATTGTGGAGTCGGTACTGTGCTCCTCGATACTCGTATGGTACAGCTCTGCCAGCGCGAGGGACAGATGCAGGCTCCAAAAGGTGGTCAGAACCGCAGAGAAGATCATCGGGGCCGACCTTCCCTCAGTCCAGGACCTGTACCTGCCCAGAGCTAAAAAGCGGGCAATGAAGATAGTAAAGGACCAGCTACACCCCGGCCATAGCATGTTTAACTTGCTTCCTTCAGGCAGGCGTTACAGGGCCATCCCCGCCAGGTCCACCAGAAGCTTTAAAAGTTTCTTTCCCCAAGTGGTCTGCCTGCTGAACTCCTGAACATTGACTGACTAGACGTACATGTAACTCACTTGTGTCCCTCCGGTATACCTACCTATATGACTTTACTTGCCCCCCCCCCCTGCTTATCTGTTACCTACTTGGCTGTTGTATAGCAAACCGAAGACAAATTCCTAGTATACGCAATTTATTCTGATTTAACCCAGTGGTTCTCAAACTCAGTCCTCTGGACCCCAAACAGGCCATATTTTCCAGGTCGCCCGGCAGTTGCACAGGTGGACTCTACTCACTGACACGTTGTAAAAGATCCACAGGTGCAACTAATTATTTCACTAGCAAGTCTGTGAGGAAACCTGGAAAACGTGCTGTTTGGAGGACCTGAGGACCAAGATTGAGAACTTGTGATTTAACCCATTATATAGTTTATAAAAAGATATTGACTATACAGTATGTTTCCTCTCCTTCATGTAAACAAAAAATCCCTCTTACTGCTCTGACAATGGGGAGGATTCAGAGCTGATCGTAGACGTGCGAAAGAATGCACATCTACAGTCACAATCTCTGACATGTGGGGGGAAGCTCAGCACAGGGCTAGTCCACCCCGCAAGCCAGGCCCTATCCCCCCCCCCCCCCCCCGCACGCAGATGTGCATAAGCATTGAACAGCGGCGATGCTATCGCACCTGCCGAGTAGCTCCCTGCCTACGCAGCCTAGCTGCGAAGGCAGGTGGCTACCCGCCATGTTTTTGGCCACAGCGGCTGTGTGTGACGTCACGCAGCAGCCTCGGCCCGCCCCGCTAATAGTCACGGCCTGCCCCCCAAAAGCCGCCGACACGCCCCACCAACGTGGCAGACACGCCCCGTGACCGCCTTGGCCTGTCAATCAGGCAGAGGCGATCGCACCAGTGAGATGCACACAGCACAGGGCTTCAGACTGCGAACGCTGTCGCTGCAGGGTTCCAGTCTGAATTAGGCGCAAAGAATACTGAGAGAAACCAGCTTCCTTCATAACAAATGTAATTGTTATACATAATCCTCACTGTGATCACTGAAGTGACTGGTCAGTGTGCCACGAGAGCCACGGGAATGGCTTTCAGTGGCTGTGTCGCCTATGGAGGCTGACCTGGACACAGCGTACGTGCACGTTAATCCATGCTTGGCCACAGGTGACTTAATTAGCACCATAGTAAATTTGATTTAACCATCTGTGCTGAGCCATGGATATACCTAAAACCTGGACTGTTGGGGTGCCTCGAGCACTGCGTTTGAGAACCTCTGGGTATACACACCAATCTGCCGCTCGATACGTCCGGCAAGACATCACAACTGGGTGGGCTTTAAATTTGCACGCCCAGTTGTGATGTCATCATCGGCCACTTAACGGGTCGTCAGTACACACAGCCAGATGTACCGATATTATCTGCAAGATGCATCGCCACTGGCTGCGCTGCAGGACCGAACGAAGCCATTCACAGACATATCGTCTGCGCACACGGACAGGTGCACTACGCGATATGTCCTGTGTCGGCTGAATGAACGACACATCGCCTAGCGGGCCTGATTCATGTTTGAGGTTTGTCGTCGGGAACATGGTGCGTACCAAGTTTCCGGAGACCTGCGCATGCACAATAGAGATTAGTCAATGCAGATGCCGCTGCGCACTTTCACCGAAGCGTCATTGTGTGTGCGCAGTCACTGATTAGCGATTCCACTGAGGATTTATTTGCAAAATGAGCAGTGCCGGATTACCAAATAGGCGGAGTGGGCATCGGCATATGGGCCTGCGCCTTTTGGAGGCCCTGTGACCACAGATCAAAATAATATTGATTTGATCTTGAAAGAAAATGACAATCAAGTGAAAGTGAGTGACAGGAAGTTAGCATTTGGGAGAGGTAACTGGGGGGTGGACGTCCACTATGGATGAAATCTGCGGGTGCCTCTGAACCAGGCCCCTCTGTGTGGAGACCTGGGGGCAGGGGCGGATTGGGAACAAAAAGCGGCCCTGGAAAAATTTGTACTAGTGGCCCCACATGGGCAGCACCAGAGGTGTAAGGTCTGGCCATGGGCCATGGCAGCAGCACCCTCCCCCCAAGACTTTCCAGATAGTGGGCATGTCCAGCACCGGGGGGGAAGTTAGAAAGAAATAAAATTACATATTATGGGCACATTATAATATGATACACCTTTAGAATTTAGGACACTATATCATTCTTTAGAAAGATATATTTTCTTGCTTATTACACCAACCGTATCCCAATCACTATTCACTCAATCTTATATGTCAGCCAAGCAGGCAGACAGAGCATACACTAGATCATCTGCAATCACAGGCTAAGTGGCAAAGTCATTTTCATATATGCAAATTATTTATCATCTTATTCATTATGTCTATAAAAAGGACCAGATGTCCTCAAACAAAACAGGCTCCGCGGGTGCGTCGGCCCACCGGGAATCTTCCCTGTAAACCCTATGGCCAATCCGCCTCTGCCTGGGGGTATATTTACTAATGTTTGAGTTTGGGATTTTGGTGATTTTTGCATGTGATTTGCATTCGATTCTGCAATGTGGAGATTTACTAAGGGCAAAATCGAATTTTAAAACCAAATCCCACTGAAAATCGTATATCGGCAAAACATTGGTACTTTTACATAGACGAATAGAGAATCCCCCAATTTACTAACATTCGAACTGAAAATCAAAGACAAATCGAACACAAAATCGAACTTCAAATCCCCAAAATAATAGACTAATAGCAGACAGGCGATTCTAGCTTCTAGACAACATTCTATTCCCTAAACCAGTGATTTTCAACCTTATTTAACTCACGGCACACTGAACAAGATTTTAAAATTGCTAAGGCACACCATCAGTCCCCCATGGGGAAAAAACACATTGGCCCCCACAGGAAAAACAACCAAACACATTGGTCCCAACATGCGTGTTCACAAATGCCAGAGCCAAAAAGTAGCCCCAGTCCATCCCTGCTCACAGCTCATGACTAACTTTTATGGTTGAAATTATTAGCCGGCCCCTCAGCCCATCGATCTCACAGCCGGCCCAGCCTCAAATAAGTGGCACTCTTCAGTGCACAGTAAATATCTCTGCAAAGAGGGGACGGGGTTAACATGGCTAGAGAATGAACCGCTGTCCCAGTGACATGTTACACCATTGGTCAGAATAATGTTCATCATACCAGGGCTGTCTTAACAGCTGTGTAGGTCAAAGCAATGTACTGTGGCCCCTACCCATCCTCCAGCGGTAAGGGTGGGGGGTGTGATGTGATGTCTTGCGGGTGGTAGGGGGTGTTCTAACTTCCGCTCAGCATGTAGGACCTGGAGCAGTAATTTCTGCTAATTACTCCTTTACTGCACAGATAGGGCAGGAGGAAACACTACACTGTAGAAGGGGGCATTGGGTTGAATGAAGGGGCCCCGGTACATGACTTCCAGGGTGGTATGGGGTGTGTAATACGCAGTGGAGGGGTGGATAGTGGAGTGGGATTAATATTCATCATTTCTAGTGGGAAGTCAGCTTGCTTGACCGTGGATATCTCCAGTTCCTGGGGCTGGATTTCTTAGCTTATAATGCGATAAAAAACTAGACTGTCCCTTCTTTCAGGAGATACTGGGGACACCTTTCAGGAGGTACTGGGGACACCTTTCAGGAGGTACTGGGGACACCTTTCAGGAGATACTGGGGACACCTTTCAGGAGGTACTGTGGACTTGGGGATCAGAGTTCAGGAGCCAGAGCAATCCACTGACGGAAATATAAAACTGCATATCAGGCGTGTGGAGCTGGAGCAGGGACCGGCTGCTGGTAGGCTGATATCTCTGGTTCTGGGCATAGTAAAGACAAGTGTCCCCTGAAAGTGGGGAGTCCCAGCATTTGGAGTATAACCTCAGAATTTTTTTAAGTCAGACAGAACCCGAGATATCTGGCTGGGAAGTGCAATTAACAGGCTTGGATGGGGACCACTGCTTTAAAGTCAGATATCTACGGTTCCCAAGGGCCAGTTTTCAAAAGTCTAGAACCCTTGGAAAGAGGGTACCCTCAGCTATCGGCATTCTGGGGCCTTTGGGCAACTGCCCATTAAGCCCAATGGAAAAGATGGTCTTTCTCTATACCTGTGGATGATTAGCACACGTTTCCAGCCAAGGATATGGAGATCTGCTAATCCTGGTAGACTTGTAAACAAAAAAATTGACAAAATGATTTATATATGTACCAGGCAGGACATATTTCTGTGTTGGAAATTAGCGCTGTCCAATGTTGTTGTTTTTTCTGTCCCCAAAAACATCCATAAAAACCTGACCTGATTGCATGACATTTTGCTACTGTAATTGGGGTTCAAACCTGTATCTAACATGCAACCCTCATGTATGACCTTGGACAGTGCAGCTATAGATGGTTGTCATACCTTCAACATAACTGTAACATTACCAGGAAATGACCCCAATCCTGCCGTAGATTTCAGCGGCTTATTAGTTATATTGAACTCTGAATACAGTATGAAGTGCAAGCTGTTTGTGCAAGGTGACAAATAATGGCGCTCTCATCTTTTGCAGGTCAGTTACGCCTCCTCAAGCCGCCTTCTAAGCAACAAAAACCAATACAAATCCTTTTTACGCACTATGCCGAATGATGAGCATCAAGCCACGGCCATGGCGGACATCATTGAGTATTTCCAGTGGAACTGGGTGGGAACCATTGCTGCAGATGATGACTACGGGCGGCCAGGGATTGAAAAGTTTCGGGAGGAAGCGGAGGAGCGGGACATCTGCATAGACTTCAGTGAGCTCATATCACAGTATACGCCATTAGAGGAAATTCAAAAAGTGGTCGACGTCATTCAGAACTCAACGGCCAAAGTCATAGTTGTCTTCTCCAGTGGACCTGACCTGGAGCCACTGATCAAGGAGATTGTCAGGCGCAATATCACAGGGCGCATCTGGCTTGCCAGCGAGGCCTGGGCCAGCTCGTCTTTGATCGCCATCCCGGAATACTTCCATGTCATTGGTGGCACCATTGGGTTTGCGTTGAGGGCGGCCCAAATCCCCGGATTTCGTGAATTCCTACACAAGGTGCACCCAAAGATGTCTAGTAGCAATGGCTTTCTCAAAGAGTTCTGGGAAGAGACCTTCAACTGTTACATGCCCGGGGGGTCTAAGAAGAGCGAGGACTTCAACAACATCACAGCTTGCACCGGCCAGGAGAATATTACCAGCGTGGAGACGCCGTATCTGGATTTTACTCACTTGCGGATATCCTACAATGTATATTTGGCTGTATATTCCATTGCCCATGCACTGCAGAACATATACACATGTACGCCCGGGAAAGGGCTCTTTGCCAACGGTTCTTGCGCAGATATAAAGAAGGTGGAAGCCTGGCAGGTAAGTGTTTGCTTTCCTTAAAACTTGCTCATGTTAAACTTTACAACTACATTTAATAAAACATATACTGTACCATACCGGGATCCATCCAAAAGCCAGAGATGGGCCAGTGACCAGGTGTGAGTGGACGTATATGACCCAGAGAACTGCAGAGAATTGCGCAATCAGAAATAAATGCGGCCAGATAGATGCTATCTGTACGTTCTGTTTCATAGTCGTCAGCGGTATCATAGCGCACTTCCATTGCATGCGTGATAGTGCTCCATTGCTGCCCAATTTTGCCGCTTTAGCTGAAAGCGGAGATGCGTTCCGCTTACCAGGTTAGGCCCAGCTGCTGGGGAAGCATGGCCACCGGAGCTGTCGCGGCTATGCCGACTCCTTGAATACGAAGTTAGAAATCTGTGTACAGGCTTGATAATGTGGCAGAGCTTCTGTACACACCAGCGGATGACCTGAGACAACGTACAGCTTAGATACTTAACCAGTGGAGTAGTTTATTGTGGGAATAATGGGTACAGACGTACTCACTGTTATACACACTGGTTGGAGCAGAGCGGGTATTATACAACCCACCAGCTGCTAAGTGTATGTAGCTTACGGGTAGTGGTGAAGGATTCTGGAACATTGTCTGAAACGGCAGGTATTTGTAAAGCGGTAATCATTTTACAAGGCAAAACCAGGTGAGTCTTACCTTGTAAATGATTTCTGCTTTAAAAATACGGAATCCTCGCAAAACCTGGAGCTCGCAGGCTATTACATAAGCCCCTATCGTCTCCTTCTTGTCTCTCTTCCCAGCCAGGACTGGCCTAAGGTGTAGCCACCACTCCTATTGCTAATCACCTCTTATGTGAGAGCGCAGTCTCTTTATTTATTTATCAGTTTCCTATATAATGCAGCAGATTCCGTTGCGCTTTACAATTGTACACAATGATAAAACAAAACTGGGTAAAAACAAACAGTCATAGAGGTATGAGGGCCCTGCTCGCAAGCTTAAAATTTATAGGGAAATAGGCATTCATACCCAAGGATAGGTGCTATCTATTGCATAATGGTCCACCAGATTGCTAGGTTCTAGGTGGGCTGTATGATATCACATCACAGCAATGATGAACCGGGGTCAGCAAGAAGGAAAAGTGAAGAAAATATGTGGAGGATATGTGCAGACTGTACAGAGGGGATGCAGGGGGTCATTCCCAGATGATCGTAGCTGTGCTAAATTTAGCACAGCTACGATCATTCACACTGACATGCAGGGGGACGCCCAGCACAGGGCTATCCCGCCCCGCATGTCAGTGCCGCCCCCCCGCAGAAGTGCAAAGGCATTGTACAGCGGCGAAGCCTTTGCACTTCAAGAGTAGCTCCTGACCAGCGCAGCTTTAGCATGCTGGCTGGGAGCTACTCATCGCTCCCCGGCCCGCAGAGGCTGCGTGTGATGTCACACAGCCGCTGCGGCCCGCCCTCCGTTCGGTCCGGCCACGCCTGCGTTGGCTGGACCGCGCCCACGAAACGGCGGCCAAGCGCTGCCGTTCCGCCCACCCCCCCCCTGTCCAGCTACTGCCTCTGCCTTTCAATCAGGCAGAGGAGATCGTAGCGGCCCGACGGCCTTCGGCCGTCTGGCATGCGCCGGCGCATGCGCAGTTCTGACCCGATTGCACCACTGCGATAAACTGCAGCGTGCGATCCGGTCAGAATGACCCCCATAATCGGATAGGAAAGCTATGAAGGTTATGTGGGTGGGTCTGGAATGTGATAAGCTGCCTGAAGAGATGAGTTTTCAGGGAACGCTTGAAGGTTTGGACTAGAGGAGAGTCTTATTGTGCGTGGGAGGGCATTCCACAGAGTGGGTGCAGCCCGAAGAAAGTCCTGTAATCGTGAGTAGGAGCGAGTAATGAGTGTGGATGAGAGACGCAGAGCGGAGAGGTCGGGTAGGGAGATATTATGAGATGAGTGAGGAGATGTATGATGGTGTAGTTTGGTTAATGGCCTTGTGTGTGAGTAACAGTATTTTATATTGAATGCGGTAGAGTACAGGTAACCAATGGAGGGACTGACAGAGCGGATCTGCAGACGATGAACGTCTAGTGAGGAAGATTAGCCTCGCAGCTGCATTCAGAATGGATTGTAGTGGTGAGAGCCTATGTTTGGGAAGACCAGTAAGGAGACTATTACAATAATCAATGCGGGAGATAATGAGAGCGTGGATTAGAGTGTTAGCAGTGTCTTGTGTAAGATATGATCGTATTTTGGATATGTTTCTTAGATGTGTGTAACATGATTTTGAGACAGATTGAATGTGGGGAACAAAGGACAGATCAGAGTCAGGGATGACACCTAGGCAGCGAGCTTGTGGGGATGATTGCTGAGTTATCAACAGTTATAGAGATATCAGATTGGTAACTACTATTGGCCAGTGGAAATATAATCAACTCTGTTTTGGAAATATTAAGTTTGATAAGTTTGAGGTGGTGAGATAACATCCAAGATGAAATGGCAGAAAGGCATTCACTGACGTGGACCATTGCAGATGGTGACAAATCAGGGGGGGATAGGTAGATTTGAGTATCATCAGCGTACAAATGATACTGAGGGGTACATTTACTAAGCAGTGATAAGAGCGGAGAAGTGAGCCAGTGGAGAAGTTGCCCATGGCAACCAATCAGCACTGAAGTAACATCTATAATTTGCATACTATAAAATGATACAGAGCTGCTGATTGGTTGATGGGGAAATTTCTCCACTGGCTCACTTCTCCACTCTTATCACTGCTTAGTAAATGTTCCCCTGAAATCCCAAAGAGCTGATTAGTTTACCAAGAGAGGAGGTATAGATAGAGAACAGCAGAGGACCTAAGACTGAGCCTTGCGGTACTCCAACTGATAGAGGTAGCGTTGAGGAGGTGGAATCAGAGGAACAAACGCTGAAAGAGCAATTAGATAGGTAGGATGAGATCCAAGAAAGGGCCGTGTCCTGAAGACCTAGGGATTGCAGTGTTTGTAGAGAGTGGTCAGCAGTGTCACATGCAGCAGAGAGATCTAGGAGAATAAGAAGTAATGGCTTTTAGTCAGTGCCGTCTCTGTGGGGTGTTGGGAATGAAATCTTGACTGAGGTGGGTCAAATAAGTTGTGGGAGTTAAGAAAGTGTGTGAGGCGAGTGTAGGCAAGTCTCTCAAGTAGCTTGGAGAGGTATGGGAGCTGAGAGGGGGGTGTCTCTTTAGACATCAAACAGGAAGGTGAATTAGCCAACGGGAAAACATGGCATGAGACAGTGTGGGGGAGAGAAGGGGCAAACATGTAATGTCTTCCATCGGGAACACACGCCTCTGGTGTCCATATAAAGTTTGTTTCCACACTACGGGTTAATACCTGCTGGCGTGTGAAATGTGCTTAACAAGTGTTATTACTATGTAAATGACACCAGAAACCTTCGCTTACACAGGTTTCTGCATGCCTTAGGAAACTGTAGGCTTCTTCTGGATGGAAATGATGGGACAAGTAGCACTGTAGCAAACGCTAACGCAGCGTCAGCGGGAATGGTAACTGCAGGATTAGTGCTATGTACTATCAGACCTGTTTCTATTCATTGTAATATTGTTGACGGCACCTGTAGACGACACCGGTGGGAGCGAGGCCTCTCAGTGACTCCGGATAACCTTGTCAGGGTCATGTGGGAGAATCCTAAAATCTTCCACTGCTGACTCAACCAGAGACTGTATTCCCAGCGGAGCTTTTGCAATGTAAAATCTAATTAACTTGTAGCTCAATTAAATTTGAAGCAGACACTTTTCTTCCTGTGTGCAAGACACACGATGTGATTAATCCTCCCGACCCTTTCCTGGGTCTCTTCCTGGATACAGGTAGTCAGGACGGAACCTTTTAATTAGCAAGGGCAGACCATGCAGAGCACGGGGGCCACTGACAAACAAATTAGGGACCACTGACAAACAAATGCTGCTGATTTATGACATCACGCTTCTACGCCTGAATAAATCACCTTCTTTATTGTTAAGCGCGAGGGTTTGCGGGATTGCGTTTTTACAGAGGCCTTTCCAAATACTGGGGAGTGAGTGAAAATCCTTTAAAGAGCTGGATTATAGGGGGGGGGCAAGCAGGGAGATCACGCAGAAGCCCCACACATTTTGGACCTCCCTTTGCAGTAAATATTGCCAACTTGAGCGGTACTGGCAGCATCACAGACATTTTGTAATACACTGCAATGCTACCGGTGGGGTTGAAGGGACAGGGGTATTGTCAGTTTTCTTGGTGGGGTTTGGCAATATTATCAGTGGGGGCTCCAAAACTCAGTTGCCCTGGGGCCCCCATGAGCCTTAAGCCTATGGAACTAATTCAGACCTGATCGCTTGCTAGGCTTTTTTTGCAGTCCTGTGTTCGCATAGTCGCCGCCCATAGGGGAGTGTATTTTAGCTTTGCAAGTGTGCGAACGCATGTGCAGCCGAGCTGTGCGAAAAGATTTAGTGCAGTCTCTGAGTAGGCCAGGACTTACTCAGCCGCTGCGCTCACATCAGCCTGTCCGGGACCGGAATTGACGTCAGGAACCCTTCTTGCGAACGCTTGGGCACGCCTGCGTTTTTCCAACCACTCCCTGGAAACGGTCATTTGCCACCCACAAACGCCTTCTTCCTGTCAATCACCTTGCGATCGCCCGTGCGAATGGATTCTTCGCACAAACCATCGCTGAGCAACGAACCGCTTTGTACCCGTGAGACGCGCCTGCGCATTGCGGTGCATACGCATGCGCAGTTCTGACGTGATCGCAGCGGTGCAGAAAAACGCTAGCGAGCGATCAGGTCTGAATTAGGCCCTATGTGAGAACGCCCCATTACAGTTCAGTTTAACCCCTTCAGCTGCATGTTGAGTTGTGACTGAAATGCGTTGGATCTGCATTGCTTATTATTGCCCACCAGGGGGTGTCACTTTGCAGCCAGTCCGCATCTGCTGCAAAGTCACAGAAACAAGTCGCTCTGGAGACATTTCAACAGGTTAATCGAGTAATTTAAATCCAGTCAAAGGAACCCCACGATGGCCCCTGGTAGACGGCTACCAAACTAACGGCTGCAGGGACTAGTTTAGGAAAAGGAAGGAGTTAACTTTGTAGCATCCAGGACTTAACAGACTGCACTTATTATATATTATGAAGGAAACACCATTTGGTAAGAACAATTGGCATAAACAAGTCTGAAGAACTGGCAGTGACCAGCGAAACGCGTAACTACTTTATGCTTTGCTTCTATATCATTTGCAAGATACGGCTTGTATTTCCTCCATTGTTGGAGCCCTCTTTGACAAACATTTAGTGAACTTTGAAGCCATTTATGAGAAGTGGTACAGAGTAACTCACTGATAGTACCTGTAACCTGATCCCTAGAGGAGGGGGGGCACCGCGGGGGTTTCCCCTGAACCCCTGTGGGATAGTCTGACCCTGGATATACATGATAAAAAAAGAAAAATGCATGAGGAATAAAAGGGAACCCTTTGGACGCAGCAATGAATTATACAGCTGGAAATAAACCACTGCAGCTCTGACATTATATAATAGTAGGGACTGACACCCAACAACTACTGCAACTGCTCGCAGCCGGCGATCGCTCCTTTAATTGCTAATGGAATTAATGGAGAGATCGCTGGCTGCGAATAGTCACAGCTAGGTGCGCCATATGGTAAGCCGTGTTGCAGCGTGCCGCATCGCAGCAAAGATGAGCATGGCTACCTCTGTATATCAGCTATATGCTGTCATGTAGAGAAGTAAACGTAACATTATATGATTGGGACGGGAGCGGCTCATTAATGTTCTGTAACTAACGTTACCATTGTTTGAGAACAGGATATTTCTCTTTATATTTCCCGATATATAGCCGGCATATGTCACAGGTTACAGGATAGCTCTTAGCGTAGCTGACCTTACTGCTAGCGCAGGCTATTGGTGAATCAGCCCCTACGCAGAGCATTGCCCGGATAATACAGAGGCCATTACCTTCATCCGCTTCTCTCCGAGTCTCCCGCATTGGCCTGAATAATAAAACCTATATATAGAATAAAGAGCTCTGAGAGAAAGACCACATTTTATTTCATTTGCCGAAGACAGAAAACAATCAGTTTCTAATCTGTGTGAGGTCAAAATTGTCAGATAATAAATCCCATTTCTACCAAAGATTTAACCTCTGCTTTTCTCACTTCTTGTTTAAGCTTTTTATTTGACCATGATTATTTTATGTAGCACCCCCCAGGTGGGCGAGATAGGTGGTCACGTGTGATCGGTCTATGTATAGTTATCTCAGCTACTGATAGTGATCTCACTACGCTGAGGTACAGGGGAGGCACCGGGGAGGCACGGCTCTAATCTCTACCCAAATATCCCACCTCGGTGAATGAATGCTGCTTTCTGCCCCATCGCTGCCCAAAAACAGTTTCACACAATTATTGGTTGGGCTAGTGGTTAACATTACTGCCTAACCTTTACCCCAACTGCAGCCTCACCCTACCCTTTAACCCAAATGCAGCCTCACCCTAACCTTTACCCCAACCACAGCCTCAGAATAACCTTAACCCCAAACGCAGCCTCACCCTACCCTTTACCCCAAACTCAGCCTCACCCTAACCTTTACCCTAACCGCAGCCTCACCCTAATCTTTACCCCAACCACAACATCACCCTACCCTTTAGCCTAACCGCAGTCTCACCCTAACTTTTACCCCAACCGCAGCCTCACCCTACCCTTTACCCCAACCGCAGCCTCACCCTGCCCTTTACCCCAACCACAGCCTCACCCTACCCTTTACCCCAACCGCAGCCTCACAATAACCTTAACCCCAACCGCAACCTCACCCTACCCTTTACCCCAAACGCAGCCTCACTCTCACCTTTACCCCAACCGCAGCCTCACCCTATCCTTAACCCCAACCGCAGCCTCACCCTACCCTTTACACCAACCGCAGCCTCACCCTACCCTTTACACCAACCGCAGCCTCACCCTACCCTTTACACCATCCGCAGCCTCACCCTAACCTTTACCCCAACTGTAGCCTCACCCTAGCCTTTACCCCAACCGTAGCCTCACCCTACCCTTTACCCCAACCTCACACCTACCCGTTACCCCAACCGCAGCCTCACCCTAACCTTTACACCAACCGCAGCCTCACCCTAACCTTTACCCCAACCGTAGCCTCAACCTACCCTTTACCACAGCCGCAGCCTCACACCTACCCTTTACCTCAACCTCACTCTAAACTTAATCCAAACTGCGGCCTCACCCTAACCTTTACCCCAAACGTAGCCTCACACTAACCTTTATCATAGCCTCACCCTACCCTTTACCCAGTCGCAGCCTCACCCTAACCTTTACCCCAACCGCAGTCTCACCCTTACCTTTACACAAACTACAGTCTAACCCTAATCTTTACCCCAACTGCTGCCTCACCATAACCTTTACTCCAACCGCAGCCTCACCCTAACCTTAACCCCAGCTGTAGCCTCACCCTACCCTTTACCCCAGCCCCAGCCTCACCCTAACCTTTACACCAACCGCAGCCTCACCCTGACCTATACCCCAACCGCAGCCTCACCCTAACCTTTACACCAACTGCAATATCACCCTAACCTTTAACCCAACCGTAGCCTCACCCTACCCTTTACCCCAACCGCAGCCTCACACCAGGGGTGTATCTACCCATTGGCCAGAATGGCACTCGCCAGGGGCGCCAGGTGAGCAAGGGGCACCACCCGATGGTGCCACCCTCGGCCAATGGGTGGAATCCCTTAAGCTGTAGTGTTTGGCAATACTTGCTGTGCCGAGCTGCCTGTGCATTCCCTGGGATGGAGGGTGGAGGATCACTTAGCGGGCAGGAGCTGGCACCAGTGTCAGGCACCGCAATGCACTACAGGGAAGAAACTGAAAATAAACTACAACTCCCAGCAACCCTTGCTGTCGGGAGCTCCCGGCGGAAGGGCTGCTGGAAGCTGTAGGGTTTTTTTCAGTTTCGTCATGTAGTTTGGTGGGGTGCCGGACACTGGTGCCAGCTCCTGACTGCAGAGCAATCCTCCGCCTTCCATCCCAGGAAGCTCGGCACAGCAGGTATTGCCAAACACTACGGCTATCTGCTGGGATGTTGTGGGGCGGGGACTAGGGCTACGTATGTCCTGTGTGGGGAGGTTATGTATGTGCTGGGAGTGGGGGAGACTACTACTATGTGCTAAGGGCGGGCTACAGCTATGTGCTGGGAGGAGGATGGGGACTATGGCTATGTGCTGGGAGGGGGATGGGGACTATGGCTATGTGTTTGGGGAGGTGAGTGGCTATGGCTATCTATGCTGGCGGGGAACTATTGTTATGTGCTGGGAGGGGGATGGGGACTACTGTATGACTGTGCTGGGAGAGGTGGAGACTATGGCTATGTGCTGGGGGGACTACGGCTATTGCTTGGGGAGGTGGGGTCTATGGCTATTTACTGGGAGGGGACTATGGCTATGTGTTGGGAGGGGGATGGCGACTATGATTATATGACTGTGGGGGCATATCTGGCACTGTGGGGGCTTATCTGGTACTGTGGGGGCATATCTAGCACCATGGGGGCACATCTGGCACTGTGGGGGCATATCTGGCTCCATGGGGGCATGTGTATCTGGCAGTGTGGGGGCGTATCTGGCAACATGGGGGCATATCTGGCAACGTGGGGGAATATGTATATCTGGCACTGTGGGGAAAATATCTAGCACTGTTGGGGCATATCTGGCACTGTTTGGGTATATCTAGCACCGTGGGGGCATATCTGGCATTGTGGGGGCATGTGTGTATCTGGCACTGTGGGGACATATGTGTATCTGGCACTGTGGGGAAAATATCTAGCACTGTTGGGGCATATCTGGCACTGTTTGGGTATATCTAGCACCGTCGGGGCATATCTGGCATTGTGGGGGCATGTGTGTATCTGGCACTGTGGGGACATATGTGTATCTGGCACTATTGGGTGCATATGTGTATCTGGCACTGCAGTATTGGGGTCATATGTGTATCACGCCCCCATTTTCATTGGCCATGTGGCATGTGGTCACACCCATTTTTTGGGTGTGCGCGCACACGCGGCACCACTAAAAAAAATGTCTACTTGCACCACTGGGTAGTGCGCTGCACTGCACTTCTTTGCACTACTATTTCATTATACTACCTGGCCTTGGGTGGCATTGCCTCCTCAGCCAGGCCAGGCACTGCTGATGTCTCCTCAGTGGTAAAAGAATTACTGTGCGGGCATAATGTGTAAAGGGAACTGCTACTGTGTGGGCATGATGTGTATAAGGGTTACTACTGTGTAGCGTAATTTGAATTGGGGGAACGATTGTCTGGTCATGCCCCTTTCCCACAAAATCATGTCCCTTTTTGCAAAATCCACCTTCCCTATTTTAAATATGGGGGGCACCAGTCCTTTACTTTGCCAGGGGCGCTCAGACCCCTAGATACACCCCTGCCTCACACCTACCCTTTAGCCCAACTGCAGCCTCACCCTACCCTTTACTCCAACCGCAGCCTCACCCTAACCTTAACTCCAACCACAGCCTCACCCTAACCTTTACTTTACCCCAACCACAGCCTCACCCTACCCTTCACCCCAACCGCAGCCTCACACCTACCCTTTACCCCAACCGCAGCCTCACCCTAACCTTCACCCCAACCTCACCCTAACCTTAACCCCAACCGCTGCATCACCCTAACCTTTACCCCAACCGCAGCCTCCCTCTACCCTTTACTCCAATCGCAGCCTCACCCTACCCTTTATCCCAGCCGCAGCCTCATCCTAACCTTTTCCCCAACTGCAGCCTCACCCAAACCTTTACCCCAACCGTAGCCTCACCCTAACGTTAACCCCAACTGCAGCCTCACCCTAACCTGTAGCCCAACCACAGTCTCTCTCTAACCTTAACCCCAACCGCAGCCTCACCCACAACTTAACACTAACTGCAGCCTCACCCTAACCTTTACCCCAACTGCAGCCTCACCCTAAACCCAACTGCAGCCTCACCCTAACCTTTACCCCAAACGTAGCCTCACCCTAACCTTTACCCCAACCCCACCCTAACCTTAATCCCAACCGCAGCCTAACCCTAACCTTAACCCCAATCGCAGCTTCACCCTAACCTTTATCTCAACCACAGCCTCATCCTAACCTTTACCCCAACCGCAACCTCACCCTAACTTTTACCCCAACCTCACCCTAACTTTAACCCCAACCGCAGCCTAACCCAAACCACAGCTTAACCCTGACTTCAACCGCAGCCTTAACCCCTTCCGCAGCCTCACCCTTATCCTAGCCCAAACCGCAGCCTTAATCCCATCCACAGCCTCACCCATACCCTAACCCCAACCGTAGCCTTACCCGTATCCTAACCCAACCGCAGCCTTACCCTTATCCTAACCCAACCGCAGCCTTAACCCCATACTCAGCCTTACCCTTACCGCAACCACAGTCTAACTCTAACCTTAAGCCCAACCTAACATCAACCCCAGCTGCAGCCTCACCCTTACCCTAACCCCAACTGCAGCCTTAACCCCATCCGCAGCCTCACCCTTACCGTAACCCCAACTGCAGCCTTAACCCCATCTGCAGCCTTACCTTAACCCCAACAGCAGCCTTAACGCCATCCTAAACCTCACCCATACCCTAACCCCATCAGCAGCCTACCCCTTACCCTAACCCAACCGCAGCCTCACCCTTATCCTATCCGCAACCACAGCCTAACTCTAACCTTAACCCCAAGCTACCCTTGACCCCAGCTGCAGCCTCCCTCTAAACTTTAACTCTATCTGCAGCCTAACCTTTACTCTTAACCCAACCCGCAGCCTCACAATAAGCTTTAACCCAACCCGCAGCCTCACAATAAGCTTTAACCCCAATCGCAGCCTCACTCTAACCTTTAACCCAAACCGCAGTCTAACGCTTACTCTTAAGCCTAATCGCAGCCTCACTCCAAGCTTTAACCCTAACCACAGCCTCACCCTTATTTTTAACCCCAACTGCAGTCTATCCCTAACCCCAATTGCAGCCGTTACCTAGCCTTAACCCCAACCCTAACATTAACCCAATCTGCAGCGTTACCCCAACCACAGCCTCACCCTAACCTTTAACCCTAACTGCAGCCTCAACCCAACCTTTAGCCCTAACTGCAGCCTCACCCTAACCTTTAACCCCAACCATAGCCTCACCCTAAGCTTACCCCCACAGCACTACAGTATGTAAGGGGGCAGTTTGTAGCATCAATAACATTAGTAAAATGCTTATGTACTGAAGCATTTCATTAATGTCCCTTTAGTTCCTAAAATAATACAACCCAAATGCTTAGTTATCCTTCCTGTTAAGCTTATTTCATATATTGTGCTATAAATTAAAATGTAAAGCACTTTTGCCGTGGAGAGTTAACAGTGGAGAGAGATAAAGTACCTTAACCCCAACCGCAGCCTCACCTTAACCGTATCCTAATCCTAACCTTTATGCCAACCACAGCTTAACCCTACCCTTAACCCCATCTGCATCCTCACCCTTACCCTACCTCCAACTGCATCTTTAACCTCATCAGCAGCCTTACCCTAACCCCATCCGCAGCATAACCCTAATCTTAACCCCAACCTAACCTTAAACCCAACTGCAGCCTCACCCCAACCTCTATCCCTAACCGCAGTCTCACCCTAACCTTTAACCCTAACCGTAGCCTCACCCTAACCTTTAACCCCAACCATAGCCTCACCCTAACCTTTAACCCTAACTGTAGCCTCACCCTAACCTTTAACCCCAACCGTAGCCTCACCTTAAGCTTATCCCTAACCGCAGCCTCACCCTAACCCTAACTGTTAACTGCAGCCCATTCCTAACCCTAATTGTTGCAAACCCTAATTCCATGTTGCCTTTGTTACTGTTGACAGTACCTATGTTAATATTTATTTTAAACCTGTTGACACCCTGAATGGCGACATGTATGGTGTTGACATTTTTATTATTAACATTCTGAATGTCAACATGTTGACTGTAACCCGTGTACATGGGGAAGGTAATATAAAGTGTTAGCATTTCTGGAACAGGGACTACTCTCTGTAAAAGTGATGTGGGATATGTGTGCTCTGCATAGATAACGGTTAATCTATTATTATAAGATCTGGCCCTGTCTGTGTGATGCCCTAATTGCGGCTGAAGCATACCCTCCAACATTTTACACATAAAAACCGGTACCAATTAGGTTCCTTTCCTAAACTTTCAATGGACATTTGGAGAGTCAAAAATCGGTACAAAGCCCTTTTTGCCCGGTACAGACCATAAAAAAAAAGGTCCAGTTGGAGGGTATGGCTGAAGCCCATGCACATCAAACTACATGGTGCGCGCCCTAGCTCCCACTGCATGCGCGTGAGATGTGATGTGCATATGTGTGTTGAACCAATGGGTGAGGAGAGGACCGGGAACAGGGGTGGTAAGTAACCCTTCACCCTCTGGGTTGGGCGGCTCATATAGATACCAGGAGCACACGCTGCTGTCAGGGTCATAGCGATATCCGCATGGTGTAGCACCCCCACTGGGGTTTTATTTTTAACGTTACACCATGCAGTAAGTTAGGAGAAATCTGTAACATTATAATTAATGAGGCGATGCATACGTGGCGACCTTTGTGCTGCCCCCTCTGGGAGGGATTAAGCAGG
Organism: Pseudophryne corroboree; assembly: GCF_028390025.1. NCBI lineage: Eukaryota > Metazoa > Chordata > Amphibia > Anura > Myobatrachidae > Pseudophryne > Pseudophryne corroboree. The sequence continues at coordinate 1,041,713,736 of NC_086445.1, forward strand.
TCAGCACTGTGGGAGGCGTGACAAGGCAAAAGTGGGCGGTGCTGGGAGCATGGTGACGCCATTGCATCATTGTAGCTCCACACACTGCTACACAATGGCGCAACTTCCGGCACTGCAAAGCATGGGGCAACGGTATAATGATGCAATTCAACGCAAAACGCGTCATCAGCCACCTGTACTGTCCACTTCACTCGGGGCGGGGTGGCGGGTGGCGGGACAGTTCCTGGAGACTTGCCGTCTCTTCCAAGGTGACTGGGAGTGCTACACGATTTTCAGGAGCCTCCTAGCCGTTGCAGGAGATGCTGCAATTATGAAATTGCGTTTTCAGGTTTAGCAGCGTATTTCCTTCTGGACCCACAATACCAGCGACGCGGAGCTTCCAGACACAGTTATCACAGAGTGTGGCGCCAATAAAATATATAAACCGGTAATTTCTCAACTCAATTTTGCTGAATTAATAGTGGTTACAAAGCAAGAGTCCCCAGTAATGTGCCAGCGATCCGAGGTATGAGGCTGAAAGCAGGAGACATCCAGAAACCAGCAAATACATTCGTAATGTCAAGCAGTAGGAAATGTTCTAATTCTGACCCTCAGTTTACGGTGTCTGGATGTCCTGATATCAGGTTATGTGGACGACATACTGTACATGCCAGCAATCTGCATTCCTCACACACGGGAAATCCTTTCCTGGAAAACATCTTTCCAAAAGATATATTTCCTAGTGTAGTATCCTATAATTATATTTGTTTCCACGGGGTAAATGTAATAGGTCCAAGCCCGCGGAGGTGCGGGACTTCGGGTGCCGCCCCCCCCCCCCCCCCCCCGCAGAAGTGCAAATGCATCACACAGCGGCGATGCCTTCGCACTTCAAGAGTAGCTCCCGGCCAGCGCAGCTTTAGCGTGCTGTCCGGGAGCTACTCATCGCTCCCCGGCCCGCAGCGGCTGCGTGTGATGTCATGCAGCCGCTGCGGCCCGCCCCCCGTTAGGTCTGGCCACGCCTGAGTTGGCCAGACCGCGCCCACAAAACGGCGGCCAAACGCCGCTGTTCCGCGCCCTGCCCAGCGACCGCCTCTGCCTGTCAATCAGGCAGAGGCGATCGTAGCCCGACGGCCTTCGGCATGCACAGTTCTGACCCGATCGCACCGCTGCAATAAACTGCAGCGTGCGATTGGGTCAGAATGCCCCCATGAAACATTGCGATACAGCCATGGCAGACAGGATGGTAACTTAATTGACTATACGACAGTTTCGAATATTTTCATTAATGAACTAATATCTTAAACCAGCGTTTCCAAATGGGGTGCCTCGGGACAACAACATATGTGTACAAACAGGTTTCACGTCACATTACTGACCCTTAGGACGACAAATAGACACAATTTACATAATTTATTTTTTTCTTCTGAATTATTTCCCAATATATTTTTCAAGGTACCCCTAGGCCAAAAGTTTCTTATTGGGAAATTAAGAAACTTTTTGATTAGGGGTACCTAGAAAAATATACTCTAGGATGATTCCAGAAAGTTTGGAAAACCACTGTCCTAAATGTAAAAGCCTAGTAGAGAATATAAGCGGCGGGATGTAATGGAGTCCAAATTTGTCGTAGGTGCCAGATGCCGGCCAATCTCTGACTTTTTTTTAAAGGGGCAATCACTTACAAGGTATGGTTTTGACTAATGTTTGCCTCTTTAAAAAAAACATCCAAGATCGGCCGGCATCCTGCACTTCCGATGATCTCGGACTCCATTACATCCAGCCGAACATATTACCAACACACTTCTACAAACAGTAAATCACAGGCCCCAGGCCAGTACAGGTGACTGCTGCCGGATTATAGTCTAGTAGTAAGCTAGATCACCATCAAATTTACTGCACCCCAAACAGCAATTTACAGGCCCCAGGCCAGTACAGGTGACTGCTGCCGGATTATATAGATTGTAAGCTTGCGAGCAGGGCCTTCCTACCTCTATGACTGTTATCACCCAGTTTGTTATTGTTATTTCAAATTGTAAAGCGCAACGGAATTTGCTGCGCTATATAAGAAACTGTTAATAAATAAATTATAGTCTAGTAGTAAACTAGATCACCATCAAATTTACTGCACCCCAAACAGCAAATCACAGGCCCCAGGCCAGTACAGATGATTCAGCCAGAGTAAAGGGGGTTACACACGGAGAGATCCGTGTTTAAAATCTAAGCAATCTGACTAGATTGCTTAGATCTTGAGCACGTATCTGCCGTGTGTATGCCCCCCAGCGATAGCGATGCACGGCCCCGCGCATCGCTATCGCCGGTGCTAGATTGAGCCTGCATGCAGGCTCAATCTAGCGGGTCACTCACTTCACCGTTGTGTGAAGTGAGCGGCCCCCCGTCCGTCCCTCTCCCGTCAGTACCCCCTTAACAGCCTAGCAGAAAAGATAACAGAATAAGGGGCAGATTTAATAAGTGATATTTTTGTTATCACTCGTTACTAACATCTTAAATAGTACTCCAGCCAATACGCTGCTGTCACTTTTCAAAAACATGTCAGGGGCTGATTGGTTGAAGCACCATATAAGATTAGTAATGATTTATAACAACAATATCACTGGTTGTCTAATCTGCCCCTAAGGAATTTATATGGAAACTACCTTACTGAATGATTTCATTGTCCTAATTGTTTTATTCATTATTGTCCACAATTATATTATATAAAATGTCCAGTTAAAAAAACAAAAAACAAATGAATTACTACAGTAACAATACATTGACTTACCTTTCATTGTTTCTAAACTACATAACAGCGTTCATGCAGTCTTCTGCGGTGACTGGCAGGAGTTCTGTGTATAAGGACGTTTTCTGCTACATAATATGGAAATATAATGAATATATTCACTATACTGACTCAACGAAGACTTGTATTGAAATTAGTTTTCTACGTATCATAAAATGAGTTACTGTAACTCATATCAATCTGCTTAAACTAACAATCATTTTATATTGATCTTTATATGGATAACTATACCTAGTAATCAAAATATATACTGCTCTTTTTTTGTATAGTTGTGTGTGAGTATGTATGTATGTATGTATGTATGTATGTATGTGTGTGTGTGTGTGTGTGTGTGTGTATGAGTGTGTATGTGTGTATGTCTGTGTGTGTATGTGAGTATGTATGTATGTATGTATGTGTGAGTGTGTATGTTTGAGTGTGTGTGTATGTATGTATGTTTGTGTGTGTGTGTGTGTGTGTGTATGTCTGTGTGTGTGTATTTGCGTGTATGTATGAGTGTGTATGTGTGTATGTATGTGTGTGTGTGTGTGTGTGTATGTATGAGTGTGTATGTGTGTATTTCTGTGTGTGTATGTGAGTATGTGTGTATGTATGTATGTATGTGTGAGTGTGTATGTATGTTTGTTTGTATGTATGTATGTGTGTATGTATGTATGTATTAGACTGTATGTATGTATGTATGTATGAGTGTGTATGTATGTATGTTTGTGTGTGTGTATGTATGTATGTATGTATGTGTGTGTATGTATGTGTGTGCATGTAAGAGTGTGTATGTGTGTGTGTTTGTGAGTATGTATGTGTGAGTGTGTATGTATGTATGTATGTGTGTGTGTGTGTGTATGTATGTATGTATGTGTGAGTGTGTATGTATGTGTGTGTGTGTGTGTGTGTGTGTGTGTGTGTGTGTGTGTGTGTATATGTATGTATGTATGTATGTGTGTATATGTATGTATGTATGTATGTGTGTATATGTATGTATGTATGTATGTAAGTGTGTGTGTGTGTGTGTGTGTGTGTGTGTGTGTGTGTGTGTGTGTGTTTTTAGCAATTACTGTGCTGCTTTGTAGAATTTTGAAACACAGAAATATATCACTTAGGTATGTTACTCAAAGGTGTGGAGAGTGCGTGTCCGCACAACCCTTAGGTAACCTTTGACCCTACATAAAGCATCTCCTGCCTGCTGTTGAGTCAACTCAATGCCTCCAAACTGCCAATATCTGGAGGCACTATCCCACTGTCTCACCCATGGGCCACAGTATCAGGAGGTTGGGGAGGACGTTCTGTCACCGCGGCGAATAGATAGAAACATAGAATTTGACGGCAGATAAGAACCACTTGGCCCATCTAGTCAGCCCCTTTTTTTTATCCTTTAGGTAATCTCAACCCTTTTTGAACCTTAATTCTTTGGGGTATATTTACTAAAATTCGTATTTTTCCGAATGAGGTTAAAGTTCAATCACGAATGACATCGAAAGTGTAAATTTGCAACTTTTTGAATTTATTAAGACTAATTTACTAAGCTGTCGTATTCTGCATTTTCGTATTTACCGATGTCGATGTCATTCATATTTTTTGGCAGTGTTTTACGGGAGTGATTTGTAAAACACTGCCGACTTTAACACAATGAATCTCGGCCGGATCTGTGAGATCCGTGCTGGGCTTCATTGTGCACCTTTCGTAAAAAATAATACATTGTTAAAATTTAAAAAAAAAATGCGTGGGGTCCCCCCTCCTAAGCAAAACCAGCCTCGGGCTCTTTGAGCCGGTCCTGGTTGAAAAACTATGGGGAAAAAAGTGACCGGGTTTCCCCTATATTTAATCAACCAGCACCGGGCTCTGCGCCTGGTCCTGGTTCCAAAAATATGGGGGACAATAAGCGTAGGGGTCCCCCGTATTTCTGAAACCAGCACCGGGCTCCACTAGCCAGATACATAATGCCACAGCCGGGGGACACTTTTATATTGGTCCCTGCGGCCCTGGCATTACATACCCAACTAGTCACCCCTGGCCGGGGTACCCTGGAGGAGTGGGGACCCCTTCAATCAAGGGGTCCCCCCCTCCAGCCACCCAAGGGCCAGGGGTGAAGCCCGAGGCTGTCCCCCCCCATCCAAGGGCGGCAGATGGGGGGCTGATAGCCTTTTTGTCAAAATTTGAATATTGTTTTTAGTAGCAGTACTACAAGTCCCAGCAAGCCTCCACCGCAAGCTGGTACTTGGAGAACCACAAGTACCAGCATGCGGTGGAAAACCGGGCCCGCTGGTACCTGTGGTACTACTACTAAAAAAATACCCCAATAAAAACAGAAGACACACTTTGAAAGTAAAAGTTTAATACATACATCCACACCTCCAAACATACATACTTACCTATGTTCACACGAGGGTCAGTCCTCTTCTCCATGTAGAATCCATGGGGTACCTGTTGGATAAATTATACTCACATAATCCAGTGTAGTTCGGTCCTCTTCTGTTCTATTTGTACTTTGCAAAATAAAAAAACGGATACACGACCACGCACTGAAAGGGTCCCCATGCTTTCACATGGGACCCCTTTCCCCGACTGCCAGGAACCCCCCCTCACTTCTGTCTAAGAGGGTTCCTTCAGCCAATCAGGGAGCGCCACGTTGTGGCACCCTCCTGATTGGCTGTGTGCTCCTGTAGTGTATGTCAGGTAGCACACGGCAGTGATACAATGTAGCGCCTATGCGCTCCATTGTAACCAATGGTGGGAACTTTGTGGTCAGCGGTGAGGTTACTTTCGGTCAACCGCTGACCACAAAGTTCCCACCATTGGTTACAATGGAGCGCATAGGCGCTACATTGTATCACTGCCGTGTGCTACCTGACATACACTACAGGAGCACACAGCCAATCAGGAGGGTGCCACAACGTGGCGCTCCCTGATTGGCTGAAGGAACCCTCTTAGACAGAAGTCAGGGGGGTTCCTGGCAGTCGGGGAAAGGGGTCCCATGTGAAAGCATGGGGCCCCTTTCAGTGCGTGGTCGTGTATCCGTTTTTTTATTTTGCAAAGTACGTGGATTACAAATAGAACAGAAGAGGACCGAACTACACTGGATTATGTGAGTATAATTTATCCAACAGGTACCCCATGGATTCTACATGGAGAAGAGGACCGACCCTCGTGTGAACATAGGTAAGTATGTATGTTTGGAGGTGTGGATGTATGTATTAAACTTTTACTTTCAAGGTGTGTGTCTTCTGTTTTTATTGGGGTATTTTTTTAGTAGTAGTACTACAGGTACCAGCGGGCCCGGTTTTCCACCGCATGCTGGTACTTGTGGTTCTCCAAGTACCAGCTTGCGGGGGAGGCTTGCTGGGACTTGTAGTACTGCTACTAAAAACAATATTCAAATTTTGACAAAAAGGCTATCAGCCCCCCATCCGCCGCCCTTGGATGGGGGGGGGGACAGCCTCGGGCTTCACCCCTGGCCCTTGGGTGGCTGGAGGGGGGGGACCTCTTGATTGAAGGGGTCCCCACTCCTCCAGGGTACCCCGGCCAGGGGTGACTAGTTGGGCATGTAATGCCAGGGCCGCAGGGACCAATATAAAAGTGTCCCCCGGCTGTGGCATTATGTATCTGGCTAGTGGAGCCCGGTGCTGGTTTCAGAAATACGGGGGACCCCTACGCTTTTTGTCCCCCGTATTTTTGGAACCAGGACCAGGCGCAGAGCCCGGTGCTGGTTGTTTAAATTTGGGGGAACCCCGGTCAATTTTTTCCCCATATTTTTTCAACCACGACCGGCTCAAAGAGCCCGAGGGTGGTTTTGCTTAGGAGGGGGGACCCTACGCATTTTTTTTTTTGCCAATTTAACTCTTTCCCACCCCTTCCCACTGATAAACATGCACGGATCTCATGGATCCGTGCATGCCACTCAGAACACGGTAAAAAAAAGGAGGTCTGTTTTATTTTAGCACTTTTTCACGATTTGTATTTTTACACGGCAGTGTTTGGCTATTGTCGGCAGTGTTTGTGAATTGCACTTTTTAGTAAATGACCGAGTTCTACCAAATTCCATGCGTATTTGACCGATGGTGTATTCATTCGTATTTTTTCCCTTGGACTTCCAAAAAAATTCGAATGCCCTCATCACTGCCGTGATTTGAGTTTAGTAAATTCCCGAGATGACACTTTGAAGAAAAAACACCATCTCGGTCAAAATCGGGACCTTAGTAAATATACCCCTTTGTAAGGATATTCATATGCCTATCCCAAGCATGTTTAAATTGCTCTACAGTCTTAGCCTCTACCACCTCTGATGGGAGACTATTCCACTTATCCACTACCCTTTCTGTGAAGTAATTTTTCCTTAAATTTCCCCTGAACCTCCCCCCCTCCAGTTTCAGTGTATGTCCTCGAGTTCTAATATTTCTCTTCCTTTGAAGAATGTTTCCCTCCTGAACTTTGTTAAGACCCTTGATATATTTGAAAGTTTCTATCATGTCCCCCCTTTCCCTTCTCTCCTCCAAACTATACATGTTAAGATCTTTTAGCCTTTCCGGGTAAGTTTTGTGATGTAGGCCATGCACCATTTTAGTTGCCCTTCTTTGTACACTCTCTAATGTATTTATATCCTTCTGGAGATATGGTCTCCAGAACTGGACACAGTATTCCAGATGGGGCCGCACCAATGACCTATACAGTGGCATTATCACTTCTTTTTTCCTACTACTGATTCCTCTCCCTATGCAACCAAGCATCTGACTTGCCTTTGTCATTGCTTTGTTGCATTGCTTTCCTGCCTTCAAGTCACTTGAAATAGTGACTCCTAAATCCCTTTCCTCCTCAGTAGTTTCCATTATAGTACCCTTGATACTATATTTAGCCTTTGGGTTTTTGAGACCCAAGTGCATGATTTTGCATTTTTTAGCATTAAACTGTAGTTGCCACGTTCTTGACCATTTCTCAAGCCTACCTAGGTCATCAATCATTTGTTTTACCCCTCCTGGTGTGTCTACCCTGTTGCATATCTTTGTATCATCTGCAAAAAGGCATACCTTCCCTTCAATACCATCTGCAATGTCACCAACAAAGATATTAAAGAGAACTGGACCAAGTACAGATACCTGGGGTACTCCACTGGTAACATTTCCCTCCATAGATTGTACTCCATTAACTACAACTGTCTGTTTCCTATCCTGCAACCAGGTTCTTATCCATTTAACTGTTTTATAATCCACCCCCACGCTTTCAAGTTTATTTAGCAGTCTGCGATGTGGGACAGTGTCAAATGCCTTACTAAAGTCTAGATATGCTACATCTACAGCTCCCCCTTGATCTATTATTTTTGTCACAGAGTCAAAAAAGTCAATAAGATTTGTTTGGCATGATCTCCCACCAGTAAATCCATGCTGTTTTGGATCCTGTAAGTGGTTTGATTTAAGATATTCCACTACTCTTTCTTTTAATAGTTTTTCCATTACTTTCCCCACTACTGATGTAAGGCTTACTGGTCTGTAGTTACTTGCTTATTCCTCGCTTCCACTTTTGTGCAGTGGAACTACATTTGCTCTTTTCCAGTCCTCTGGAATAGCACCTGTATTTAGTGCCACGCACATGCACGCAGCATCCATACCTCCCAAGTGTCCCGCCCGCGGGCGGCAGTGTACCGCAGGTGTGTGGGGGGGCGGAGGGGGGGGGGCCAGTTTGGGGCTCCTTTGATCACCCGCTGCTCTGCTTAGCAGTGAGAGATCTCTGAATAGATGCTGTGTGTAGCGGTGACAGATAAGCACCATTTACAATAATACTCATCATCATATATCGCCATTACTGACTTTGGGATATTTTAAGCACAAAATGGACTCAGAATATAAAGTTATATTTTAGATTTACTAACAGTGTAATATGTAAGAATCCTCATTCTTTATATTCTTACTAAACACTTTATCACACGGACACGTGGGATCACCACTAGCTCCTGTAATCTTTTAAGGGTAACCAACATTAACTATTTCAGCAATTTGTGGTACAGTAGCTTTTTTCTGGACAGGACCAGACAGGATAGTTCTCTCTTCCCACACACATCAGTGAGCCCTGTTACCGGTCACCGGTTAGTCCTTCCTATAATGGGTAGCTACTAACCACTGCATACCGGTTACACCCCACAAGACCTGCTGTTTGGTGATGCGGTGACCCAGCAGTTACAGTCCTTACAGCTGCCCATTTCTCCTGCCTCCAACTCATCAACTTAAAGACCTGAGCGTTCACTTGCTGCCTAATACATCCCACCCGTTGTCAGGTGCCGTTATAATGAGATAACGTAACTCACGTCACCTGTCAGTGGTTGTACTGTTATGGCTGATGGGTGTATATACCACACACAGGGGGCACCTCTGAATGTGCAGGGGGCTCATCTGCACGGACAGTAATGCCGCGTACGCACTGGCCGATATATCGGCCGTTCTATTGACCACCCGAATGCAGCTGCTGCGGACAGACGTGCGGCTGCGTTCAGTCTGAATTAGGCCCAAGGAATGGTAGTGAATGACAGTGTGCAGTTCTGAGGACAAAGCTCCCCACACACAAATCTGTATAACCCGCGACTGTCTCTGTGTGTTAGGGACAGTTAGTAACTACTGTATGTAGTAACATTAATAAAAATAACCCACAAGGGCATTGGCAGGACATGAAACGCGTGGGTGAGCAGTGTGAACGGCAGACAACGTGGCACGAAACGCTCCACTGGTGCACTACCCTTGTAATCTGTGATTGCAGTCACCTGTGGTTAAGTAGCTAATTGGTGGGAAAGCATGCCTGAACACAGGTGACATAAGCGGGAAGCCCAGGAGCAGAGCATTTTGCACCTGGCGGAAGGAGTGATGTTGGATGGTCTGCACCGGTATATAGTGTCCTCTTTATATACAGTATCTGTGTGCTCAGGGGCAGATTTCGGGACAGTCAGAGGATTTGCAGTTAGTTCCGTGTAATGGTTCCTGGGTGGTCGCAGCAGGACTAGCTGCTCATGGCTTGTGCACCCCACGCAGGAGGCCACCTAAAGCCAGTGGAATAATCTTGGTGCCTGTGGTGTGTATAGTCCTTGGACTGTGTCAGTAGCGGCGGAGTGTGGCCTCTTTCACCGGTGCGCAGTATCTCCGGGCAACTCTGTAGCCGCTAACGATACACACTTGATACATTGTAGACTTTTTTCAAAGTCTGACTACAGCATGCTGGGATTTGTAGTTCCACATAAAGCTTATATGTAGCACCTACTTGGTTGTAAAGTCTCTATAAATGACGTATTTAGGCCCAGATTTATCAAGCCTTGGAGAGTGATAAATCGCATGCTGATACAGTACCAGCCAATCAGCTCACAACTGTCATTTTTCAGACAGAGCATGTGACATGACAGTTAGGAGCTGATTGGCTAGTACTTTATCACCGTGCTATTTATCACTCTCCAAGTCTTGATAAATGGGGCCTTAGGAGAACATTTACTAAGCAGTGATAAGAGTGGAGAAGTGAGCCAGTGAAGAAGTTGCCCCATCAACCAATCAGCAGCTCTGTATCATTTTATAGTATGCAAATTATAGATATCACTTCAGTGCTGATTGTTTGCCATGGGGCAACTTCTCCACTGACTCACTTCTCTGCTCTTATCACTGCTTAGTAAATGTCCCCTTAGTGTGCTCTCGAGTCTCCCCCCCCATACCCGTATTATTCTGTGTGTTACTGCTTGTACGTTGTCAGAGCAAGTCACATACATAGGTAACATGATACATGTCAGCGCTACAGATTATGCTGGTGCTATATAAATAAATGTTGATAAATAAGTGGGATATATAAAGGTGTACATTCGCCTTGTATATGGCTGTACTGTATATCCTGTGCAGTGTTTAATCGATGGCTCTTGTTCCTCCCGTCTTTATTTATTACTCTCCCCGAGTCTATACTTAGAGCTGCAGTGATGCAGATGCCAGACAGTAACAATACATAGACTCGGCTCTTCCTGTCTCCAGTAACCGGACGTCTGCCCAAATCATTATTCTGCCTGCTCGGAATATGGTATATGTAACCTGAAGACACCTAGAGCGCAAGCTCTGCGGCCCTTGGTTAACTTAAAAAAATGAATAACTGAAAACAATGTTGAGGAAATCCAATAAACTACTGTATGTTCCCCAAAATATTAAAGTGTATTTTTGTGTCGACCATTACTCTTTTGACCCTTTGTCCGTGTTGACCTAATGACGGTCGGCCTAGACCAGAGGATCCCAAACGTGGTCCGGAATGCAAGGAAGATTGTACAGAACATTACATAAATGGTGGCTATGAATGTATAATATGATACATAATTGGTTCAGCAATACCGAGATTCTAGGCTGATAATTGTGTGTAGAGTGCCCCCTGCTGGACAGTCAGCAGATCACAGCTTGCATTTCTATCTAAACAATCATATTTATCAATGAGGGTTTTTAGCTGTTAATAACTTGAGTTGAATGTTATTTTCAAGGCACCCCAGCAGTCCAGGTTTTAGGTATATCCTTGGCTCAGCATAGATGGTTAAATCAAATTGACTGAGGCGCTAATTAAGTCACCTGTGACCAAGCATGGATACATTTAAAACCTGGACCGTTGGGGTGCCTTGAGGACCGCGTGTGGGAACCTCTGGCCTAGACATTGTAGACCTTCTTTACCCCACCCCCGCCAGTGATGGGCTTATGGAAGCTTTGACCCTGTGTTGTCCACACTTCCTCACTGCTGTCCTCTGTTTACAGGTCCTGAAATATCTGCGGCACCTCAACTTCACCAACAACATGGGGGAACATGTGGACTTCAACGACCTTGGCGACCTGGTGGGGAACTACACCATCATTAACTGGCATCTGTCCAACGAGGACGGCTCGGACGAGGTTGTCTTTGAAGACATCGGCCACTACAATGTGTACGCCAAGAAAGGGGATCAGCTGCTGATCAACGAGAGCAAGATCCTGTGGAGTGGGTTCTCCCGAGAGGTGGGGAACCGCACACACATGTAACATACATGTATATAAAGTGCATATGTCTCCGCATTAATTCCTATTAGTGTCTTCCATCCGTTAAATATGGATATATCCAGATAAATGAGCATTTACAGCAGCAGGTTATACCCCTTTTACACTCGCAGAAAAATCCCGGGATATTGCACGTGAACGCGCATCATCCCGGGATTTTTCTCAGTGTGAATGGGTACAGGGTCCATTTCCCGGGACGAGCATCCCGGGATTTCATCCCAGGTCTCGACCAGGGTTGAACCCAGGACCGTCCCGGGAAGCAGGCAGTGTAAACAGGTATACCGGGTCAAGGCGACCCGGCACCCGTTCTCTTCATAGGAGGAGGCGGTGCTTGGAGAAGATTATCTCCAAGCACCGCCTCTGGGAGACTCAGCGGTGACGTCACTGACCCGGCAATATGCCGGGTCAGCCCGCTAATGTGAAAGGGTCATTCCCGGGAATGTGTCCCGGCAAATATACTGGGACACATTCCCGGGAATGAACTTCACTGCGAGTGTAAAAGGGGTATAAGTGAGGTCATTATCGTTTCCTCTTCTCCAAAGCAACACTGACCTGTGTCCTCCTTCACAACTGCCAGAATTCCTGATGAACCTGTCCCTTCCCTCTAATCTGCAGAACCATATTGCTGCATGCACAATGGTGGTCATTCCGAGTTGATCGCTCGCTAGCAGTTTTTAGCAGCCGTGCAAACGCTATGCCGCCGCCCACTGAGAGTGTATTTTAGCTTAGCAGAAGTGCGAATGGTTGTATCGCAGAGCGGCTACAAAATAATTTTGTGCAGTTTCAGAGTAGCTTCATACCTACTCAGCGCTTGCGATCACTTCAGACCATTCAGTTCCGGATTTGACGTCACAAACACGCCCTGCGTTCGCCCAGCCACGCCTGCGTTTTTCCTGGCACGGCTGCATATTTTCGAACACTTTGAAAACGGTCAGTTGACACCCAGAAACGCCCACTTCATGTCAATCACTCTGCAGTCAGCAGTGCGACTGAAAAGCGTCGCTAGTCCCTGTGTGAAACTACATCGTTCGTTGTAAAAGTACGTCGCGCGTGCGCATTGCGCCCGCTTACGCATGCGCAGAACTGCCATTTTTTAGCCTCATCACTGCAAAACGAAGGAATGCAGCTAGCGATCAACTCGGAATGACCACCAATATACCAGAGAACTTTAAATCCTATGGGGGAAATGTTAATAATAGTAATATATATATATATATATATATATATATATATATATATACAGGTTGAGTATCCCATATCCAAATATTCAGAAATACAGAATATTCCAAAATACTTTTTTAAGTGAGAGTGAGATAGTGAAACCTTTGTTTTCTGATGGCTCAATGTACACAAACTTTGTTTAATACACAAAGTTACTAAACATATTGTATTAAGTGACCTTCAGGCTTTGTGTATAAGGTGTATATGTAACATAAATACATTCTGTGCTTAGACTTAGGTCCCATCACCATGACATCTCATTATGGTATGCAATTATTCCAAAATACAGAAAAATCCGATTTCCAAAATACTTCTGGTCCCAAGCACTTTGGATAAGGGATACTCAACCTGTATTGTGTTACCATTTCTTGCATCTTCCCTGTATCCGGAATGGAAGGAAGATTGTACAGAACATTACATAAATGGTGGCTATGAATGTATAATATGATACATAAGTGGTTCAGCAATAACGAGAGTGTGGGCTGATAATTGTGTGTAGAGTGCCCCCTGCTGGACAGTCAGCAGGTCACAGCTCGTATTTCTATCTAAAGTAAGCAATCATATTTATCAATGAGGAGTTTTAGCTGTTAATAACTCGTGTTGAATGTTATTTTCAGCTGCAGGTATTTATCATTATAGATAGCGCCGTTTTAATACAGCGCTATACAATTTTCTTATGTGCATTAGAAAATTACTGGGTGATGGTATTTATCAACGAGCGGTAATTGTAATTTATCATTCATTCAATGGGGCAGATGTGTCAACCTGGAGAAGTGATAGAGCAGTGATCAGTGCAAGGTGGTAACGCACCAGCCAATCATTATGGATCTGAAAAATGACAGTTAGGAGCTGATTGGCTAGTGTGTTATCACCTTCCACTAAGCACCGCTTTATCACTTCTCCAGACTTAATACATCTGCCCCCATTGTTTTAATTTGACCTCTCCGGGTTCCAGCTTCTGTTAATCTGCTCTCGCCAATGCTGCAGTCCCAGCGGTCAGCTCTGGTCTGTATCTGGGTCTGTACCCATAATGCCTTGCGGCTGCTGGGTTTCCATGGCGGAACACATCATCTGGTTTGTAACAGGAGCCTACTCCATGCCAGTGACCATAAATGTGATGAGAACCCAGCTAATGAAATAGCTAGTTACACAGCACATCCCCTGGGAAGCGAACAATCCCTCCCACCTGACCCCCATATAAACAAACTTCAAGAGCTTAAATTTAAAAAAATAAATAAAAAACTGCAAGATAAGAGGTAAAACTAAAACGTACCTGGGCTGTAATGGGGGACAGTTATAAGCATCCATCCACCGGAGCAATATGGCTCCCCTTCAATATCTCTCCGGTGCCCGTCCGGTCTGGGAGACTGCGCATGTGGCGGGAAGGCAGATACCGCGGTGCATGCGCCAATTTCGGAGAAAAAAAATTGTCATTTCATCAGAGCTGCTCACAGGAGGGAAACAGCGCTGCCAGACTGATTTACACTAGCGCGTCACCGGCGAGAGAGCCATTGGTGAATACAAGTCACACTCGCCTACTTCTGAAAAAGCACTTCAGGGAGATTGTGAAAGTGACACCTATCAAAACGGACGGGGTATGGGTCAATGGGTCAGCCACACTTAGGCCCTCATTCCAAGTTGATCGCTCGCTAGCTACTTTTTGCAGCCGTGCAAACGCATAGTCGCCGCCCACAGGGGAGTGTATTTTCACTATGCAAGTGTGCGATCGTTTGTGCAGCTGAGCAGGACAAAAATTTTGTTTTTGCAGTTTCTGAGTAGTTCTGGACTAACTCAGCCGCTGTGATCACTTCAGCCTGTCCGGTCCTGGAACTGACGTCAGACACCCGCCCTGCAAACGCCTGGACACGCCTGCGTTTTCCAAAACACACCCAGAAAACTGTCAGTTGACACCCACAAACGCGCTCTTTCTGTCAATCTCCTTGCGATCGGCTGTGCGAATGGATTCGTCGCTAGAAGCATTGCCCAGCAACGGTGCTGTTTGTACCCGTACGACGCGCCTGCGCATTGCGGTGCGTACACATCCGCAGTAGTAACCTGATCGCTGCGCTGCGAAAAACGGCAGCGATCGATCAACTCGGAATGAGGGACTTAGGTCAACAGTCATTAAAACGACCACTATTGGTCGACATGCAATAGTTCGACCTGGGTTCTAGGTCGACATGACAAAAGGTTGACATGAGATTTTTAAAAAAAAAATTGGTGTCGTTTTCTTCGTAGAGCGACCGGGAACCCCAATTAGGGCAACGTATCCCCTCGCATGGCGAGCGAACTTCGGGCAAGGTTACCATTCCTAATTGTACTCCACGTGGATTGGAAAGTAAGAAAAAGTTGGAAAAAATTAAAAAAATTTTGAAAAACTCACGTCGACCTTTAGTCATGTCGACCTAGAACATGATGACCTAGGGACCGTGTCGACCTAATGCATGTCTACCAATAGTAGTCGACGTAATGACTGTCGACCTAATGACGTGTCCTGCTACAGCCGAGAGGCGTGTCATGAAAATGACTGACATCCAGATGTAAATGAGCCCCAAAGTTAATATACTGTATACACATATACTGTAAGTGGCCACGAGAAACCTTATATAAAATGCATGTAGCGATAGGGATCATTGTACCTTATAACCAATGCAGGGAAATAACACTGATGAGAGCGGTATGTATCTCTGATCTTCCCCCTTCCCCCCCCCCCCCAAGAGTGTAACAGCTACATAATGGGGATAAGGTGCAATCAGGGAGATTGCTGGTCTATTCAGGGAGCGAGGGAGATTGCTACTATTTCAGGGTGTCTCCTGCAGAATGAGGGAGCGTTGGCAACTATGATACAAGTTGATAAAAACACTCGGTGAGCGGAAATGTTAAATAACATAACAGCAAAAACTGGTTGATAAACGCCTTCCCGTCTGTTTAAGATTGGAGGCTCGACTTCTGATAAATGTCCGAGGTGTTCTGCTCCGGCTGCTGGTTTCTGGCATTTGCTCTGGCTATGCCGTGGGTGAATGCCTTTTGGGAAAATGTCACGACATCTATTGATCATACGGGTGTCTGAGTTCCTCTGATGAATCCACGCATTTGTATATTCGGCCTTGACCTGATGGAATGCCTCCCAGCACACTCCTATCTTTATGTAACCATAGTTCTCGCATTGGCCCGTGTATGCATTGCTCGTAATTGGATGGCTCATGCTCCCCCGTCATCTGCTGAATGGGTTGCTCTTGTGAATGCTACTCTTTCTCATGAACGCTTTATGTATACTAAACGGAATTCACTACTGAAATTTGATAAGATATGGGGTTTATGGAGAAACTCTCAATACTTTATTGACCCCTCGCTTTAAACATTGGTCATAGATACTGTCTGTGGTGATGTGTTGCTCCTGGTATGGACCGCCCATCTCCGCGCTCCTGCCCCCCTTCACGCAATACAGCACGTATTTATTTCTTTTTCTCTGTAGTTTAATAGGATTATTCTAAAAAGTGAAGTGAATGCTGTTTGGTATTCACACACTAACGCTACTTTACAGAGGTGTTAATTGGACAGCACAAATTTGACTTTGTAATGGTTTAACTGCACTGTTTATTGTAATGTTTTTTTGGGTTGTTTTTTTTCTCTGTTTTTGTTCTTTTCATTCTCTTGCAAAAACAATAAAAAAACACTTGATTAAAAAAAAAACTGGTTGATAAATGGGGCCCCTTACTCGTTACGGTAGCCGTCTGTCCTGTGTTAATATTCAGCATGTTCTGCAGAGAATGAAACGGATAACTGAGGATCTCTAATTCCGCAGGTTCCTTTCTCCAACTGCAGCAGGATCTGCCAGGAAGGCACCAGAAAGGGGATTATAGAGGGAGAACCCACCTGCTGCTTTATGTGTGAGGACTGCCCAGAGGGAGAGTACTCAGACGAGACAGGTAAACAGCAAAATAATACAGATTTACATACATACTGTAATATAGATATTGTACAATTGACATCTTAATTCAATATCTCAAATAAGAAAAATCTGACAATAAAATGAAAGTTTGTTTTACACGCAGCAGTCTGTGTACACCAAGGGGTACATTTACTAAGCTCCGGATTTTGACCGAGTTTTTTTTTTTTTTTTCAAAGTGTCATCTCGGGAATTTACTAAATAGAAATCTCGGCAGTGATGAGGGCATTCGTATTTGTTTTAACAGCAGAGTTCACAAATACGAATGAAGACACCATCGGTCAAACACGCCTGTTATTTTATACAACTCTGTAATTTACTAAGAATTCATATTCACAATCACTGCCGGGAAATGTTACAATTCGTAAAAAAAAAGCAGTTTTCAAATAGACCTTCTTTTTTTTATCCGTATTCTGATAGGCATGCACGGATCAGTGAGATCTGTGCATGTTTATCAGTGGGAAGGGGTGGGAATGGCTTGAAAATCATTGGAAAAAATTGCGTGGGGTTCCCCTCCTAAACATAACCAGCCTAAGGGCCCTAGGATGATAGCTGAGGGTCCCCTCTTTCCAGAGGTTCCAGATTTTTGAAAATCGGCCCTAGGGAACCAGAGATATCCAACTTGAAAGCAGTGGTCCCAATCCCAACCTCTTAATTGCTCTTCCCAGCCAGATATCTCGGGTTCTGTCTGACTTAGAGTTTTTCTGATGGCATACTCCAAAAGCTGGGACTCTCCCCTTGTGGTGGATACTGTCAGCTTGTCTCTACTATGCCCAGAACCAGAGATACCAGCCTTCAAGCAGCTGGTCCCTGCTCCAGCTCCACATGCCTAATATGCAGTTTTATATTTTCGTTGGTGGATTGCTCTGGTTCCTGAACTCTGATCCCCAAATCCCCAGTACCTCCTGAAAGGTGCAACTCTCTAGTTTGTTATTCCATTCAAAGCTAAGAAATCTACTTTCAGGAACTTGAGATATCTGCAGTCAAGCAAGCTGCCCTCCCACCAGAAAATTAAGCCCACTCCACTATCCACTCTTACCCTACGTATTAAGCACCCCCTACCACCCGCGGCACATCAAAGCTGAAGGATGGGTAGGGGGCCCAGTGCATTGCTGTTCCCAAGGGCCTACATTGCTCTTAAGACGGCCCTGGCTCCTTGAGCCGGTCCTGGTTGTAAAACTACAGGGGAAAAATTGCGTAGGGTCCCCCCATATTTATACAACCAGCACCGGGCTCTGCGCCTGGTCCTGGTTCAAAAAATATGGGGCACAAAAGACGTAGGAGTCAGCACCGGGCTCCACTAGCCGTAGAGATAATGCCACAGCCGGGAGACACTGTTATACTGGTCCCTGCGGCCGTGGAATTACCCCCCCAACTAGTCACCCCTGGCCGGGGTTCCCTGGAGGAGTGGGGACCCTTAAATCAAGGGGTGTCCCCCTCCAGCCACCCAAAGTCCAGAGGTGAAGCCCGAGCCTGTCCCCCCCCATCCGTGGGCGGTGGATGGGAGGCTGATAGCCTTTGTGTAAAAATAAAGAATATTGTTTTTTGTAGTAGAACTACAAGTCCCAGCAAGCCTTCCCCGCAAGCTGGTACTTGGAAAACCACAAGTACCAGCATGCGGGGGGAAAACGGGCCCGCTGGTACCTGTAGTTCTTCTACAAAAAAAATACCCAAAAAAATACACAACACACACACCGTGATAGTATAACTTTAATTGACATACATGCACACTTACATACACACATACTTACCTATGTTGACACGGAGCAGTCGGTCCCCTTGTCCACGCAGAATCCACGGGGGTACCTGTAAATAAAAATTATACTTACAAACAATCCGGCGTCGTTCTGTCCTCTTCTTTAACTTTGTAATCCACGGACTTGTTTAAAATAAAAAAACAAAAAGCCGATCCTCGCAACTATAGGGGTTCCATATTTACACATGGAACCCCTTTCCCCGACTGGCGGGACCCCCGTGACTTCTGTCAGTGAAGGTCCCGCCAGCCAATCAGGGAGCGCCACATCATGGCACTCTCCTGATTGACAGTGCAGGAGCGCACAGCCAATCAGAGGAGCGCACTGGTTACAATGTAGCATAGCGCAGCACCATTATAACCAATGATGGGAACTTTGCAGTCAGCGGTTAACCGCAAAGTTAATTGGGGTCACCCACAAGAGTGACCTTAATTAACTTTGCGGTATACCGCAGCCTGCAAAGTTCCCATCATTGGTTATAATGGAGCTGCGCTACGCTACATTGTAACCAGTGCGCTCCTCTGATTGACACTGCAGTCGCGCACAGCCAATCAGGAGAGTGCCATGACGTGGCGCTCCCTGATTGGCTGGCGGGACCTTCACTGACAGAAGTCACGGGGGGGGTCCCGCCTGTCAGGGAAAGGGGTTCCATGTGTAAACATGGAACCCCTTTAGTAGCGTGGACCGGGTTTTTTGTTGTTTTATTTTAAACAAGTACGTGGATTACAAACTTAAAGAAGAGGACAGAACGACGCCGGATTGTTTGTAAGTATAACACCACTTTTCCACTGTAGCACGGGTCGCAGCCATGTCGCCTGACATGGCTGCGAGCCGTGCTACAGCCCCCTTTCACACAGCGCTCACCAACCCGGCATATTGCATATTGATGGGGGGGAAAGCTTCGGGCTTCACCCCTGGCCCTTGGGTGGCTGGAGGGGGGGACCCCTTGATTTAAGGGGTCCCCACTCCTCCAGGGTACCCCGGCCAGGGGTGACTAGTTGGGGAGGGGGGGGGGGGTTATGCCACGGCCGTAGGGACCAGTATAACAGTGTCCCCCGGCTGTGGCATTATCTCTCTGGCTAGTGGAGCCCATTGCTGGTTTAAAAAAGTACGGGGGACCCCTATGTTTTTTGTCCCCCGTATTTTTTTAACCAAGCCTGGACGCAGAGCCCAGTGCTGGTTGTATAAATATGGGGGGACCCTATGCATTTTCCCCCCTGTATTTTTACAACCAGGACCAGCTCAAAGAGCCCGAGGCTGGTTATGTTTAGGAGGGGGGACCCCACGCAATTTTTTTAATTTTTTTTAACCCTTTAAACACTTCTCATAATGCACACAATGAAGCCCTGCACGGATCTCACTGATCCGGCTGGGATTCATTGTGTTATGTCCGGCAGTGTTTTACTCATCACTCCCGTAAAACACTGCCCGACAATACGAATCACAGCGACATCAGAAAATACGAAAGAAGACAACTCGGCAGCTTAGTAAATTACATGCAATTTATTCAAAAAGTTGCAACAAAACACGACCGATACAATTCGAGATGAAACTCCCACCAAATCGACACAAATACAATTCTTAGTAAATATACCCCCAAGGCTTGATTCACCGGACTGCAGCACCGATTACCTTGTGCAGGGGTGGACGCAGAGCACAACATACATGTGTAGATGTATGTAATATATATGTGCTGACAGTGTATCCGGATGGGCAGCGGCGCTGTATATCACAGCCTCCTTGCAGAACCCAGGACTCTGCATCCTTCTCCTAAGCCCGCCCCAGACTGTAAACTAGCCAATGAGAGTCTGGGGGCAGGTTTAGGATGGTGGATCCTAATGCTGAGTCTTGGATTCTGCAAGTGCTTATTTGATCTGGTCACACAGGATGCGACCAGTCGGAAACACAGCGTGTGCAGCTACAGGGCAGAGAAACTTCCCGCAGCTGCCGCTCTCAGAAGGACTCTCTCTTTGTCCCTCGTGATGATAAGCAAGGTAATTGTTTATTTAGACACACGGCACATATCATGCAAGAAGTCAGTCATGATTTCTCTATTTTGTCTTTCTCAAAACAGACTTTCTTCTAGTCTTCAACTTTTTTTATGCAACCTTCATATTGCTTCTAAATTTTACTTTTCCAATCACCTCTCTCTATACGATCCATCTATTATCCTACATACTTTTCCTTTCACTTGCATATCTTTTCTAAAAATAAAAACCGCACTGGAATATGCGCCATACAGCTATTGATAGTAACGATATCTTTGCCTATTACAAATATGTTCTACTCTCCCCCCTTTGTGACAACCTTATCACAAAACAAACAACTGTGTGTTATATGGGCAAATAACTTTTACATTGGAATGGAGATCTTCCTTTGGAATTCAGTGTTACTTGTAGGTCTTCAGGCAGTGACCCCTGTACCCCCGGGATTGAGACTCAAAGAACGCACTCAGCAGGTCTTCTTGCCTAAAAGAGACGCTTTTCCTATAAGACTCTATGCGTCTACCGGTACTGGGATGCCCACCAGGACTTACGCCACTGGTAGTAGTATGAGCTCAACCCCTAGGTGACCTGGATCAAAGCCGGCAGGAACTGAACTGTAAGATAACTACATGGGCAGTGAGGATGAACAGGGAGAAGGGAAGGCAAACAATGGCATAATAACTAAAACTAAAGTACTGAGGGGATGAGGGACTGCCGGGCCAGGGAGAGGTTAATACTGAGGAGAGCTAACACAAATAATGCCCTTAACTGGGATAAACTCCGGGCTGGGAGGAATAGTACTATATGTAGCAGCTAATACTTAACTAACACTAAAGACAAAACTAAAGATATATAACACAGCAAGGTAATTCTATGGAAGGCTGGTACAGAGCAAATGCTGGACACTAGAACTGACACTGTCGATGGATGCTGAGAGGCAAGTGAGAATTCTAAAGCCTGAGACTGGAACAGAGTGACGAGGGCTCCTGCAGCAACCAGGAACTATAACCAGCATGGAATGAGAGTGAGGAAACACATATATAGGTGATAATACCCAATCAAAGCAGCCAGGAAGACCAGGCCCTCTGATGAGGAGACTTAATGCACCTCTTCAGCTACACACACAGACAAAACTCCTCATTATATTGCAGCTGAAGCTGAACACAAAGAAACGTGCAGAAATATGAAATGATGTGGGAATGTGGGAAAACACGGCAAGGTGATACAATAGAAATAGATTATAACAATAACACTAGGGTAACTACAGGATCATAAAATAAAGGGTTATGACCATAAAACTTTGAAAATATAATATTAGAGAAAAAGCAGCAATATGAGGAAAATGAGGTAGGAAAAAATATGAAAGTTATGTCTGTAGATATAGGTTCAAATACAGGGAAGAAAAAAATAATAAATAAGATTTTACTTACCGGTAAATCTATTTCTCGTAGTCCGTAGTGGATGCTGGGGACTCCGTAAGGACCATGGGGAATAGACGGGCTCCGCAGGAGACAGGGCACTTTAAGAAAGAATTTGGATACTGGTGTGCTCTGGCTCCTTCCTCTATGTCCCTCCTCCAGACCTCAGTTAGAGAAACTGTGCCTGGAAGAGCTGACAGTACAAGGAAAGGATTTTGGAATCCAGGGCAAGACTCATACCAGCCACACCAATCACACCGTATAACTTGTGATAAACTTACCCAGTTAACAGTATGAACAACAACAGAGCATCAAATCAACCCTGATGCAACTATAACATAACCCTTATGTAAGCAATAACTATATACAAGCATTGCAGAAGAAGTCCGCACTTGGGACGGGCGCCCAGCATCCACTACGGACTACGAGAAATAGATTTACCGGTAAGTAAAATCTTATTTTCTCTAACGTCCTAGTGGATGCTGGGGACTCCGTAAGGACCATGGGGATTATACCAAAGCTCCCAAACGGGCGGGAGAGTGCGGATGATTCTGCAGCACCGAATGAGCAAACACAAGGTCCTCCTCAGCCAGGGTATCAAACTTGTAGAACTTTGCAAAAGTGTTTGAACCCGACCAAGTAGCTGCTCGGCAGAGCTGTAATGCCGAGACTCCTCGGGTAGCCGCCCAAGAAGAGCCCACCTTCCTTGTGGAATGGGCTTTTACTGATTTTGGCAACGGCAATCCAGCCGCAGAATGAGCCTGCTGAATTGTGTTACAGATCCAGCGAGCAATAGTTTGCTTTGAAGCAGGAGCACCCAGCTTGTTGGGTGCATACAGGAAAACAGCGACTCAGTTTTCCTGACTCTAGCCGTTCTGGCTACATAAACCTTCAAAGCCCTGACTACATCTAGTAACCTGGAATCCTCCAAGTCACGAGTAGCCACAGGCACCACAATAGGTTGGTTCATATGAAAAGATGACACCACTTTTGGCAGAAATTGCGGACGGGTCCGCAATTCTGCCCTGGTCATATGGAAAACCAGATAGGGGCTTTTATGTGACAAAGCCGCTAATTCTGACACACGCCAAGGTGCCACTGGAGGCACAAAAGGGGGCTGAATATGCAGCACTCCCTTTACAAACGTCTGAACTTCAGGTAGAGAAGCCAATTATTTTTGAAAGAAAATGGATAGGGCCGAAATCTGGACCTTAATGGAACCCAATTTTAAGCCCAAAGTCACTCCCGACTGTAGGAAGTGAAGGAAACGGCCCAGCTGGAATTCCTCCGTAGGGACATTCCTGGCCTCACACCAAGCAACATATTTTCGCCATATACGGTGATAATGTTCAGCCGTCACGTCCTTCCTAGCCTTTATCAGCGTAGGAATAACCTCATCCGGAATGCCTTTTTCTGCTAGGATCCGGCGTTCAACCGCCATGCCGTCAAACGCAGCCGCGGTAAGTCTTGGAACAGACAGGGCCCCTGTTGCAACAAGTCCTGTCTTAGAGGCAGAGGCCATGGGTCCTCTGTGAGCATTTCTTGCAGCTCTGGATACCAAGTCCTTCTTGGCCAATCCGGAACAATGAGTATTGTTCTCACTCCTCTTCTTCTTATGATTCTCAGCACCTTGAGTATGAGAGGAAGAGGAGGAAATACATAGACCGACTGAAACACCCACGGTGTCACTAGTGCGTCTACAGCTATCGCCTGAGGGTCTCTTGACCTGGCGCAATACCTCTTTAGCTTTTTGTTGAGGCGGGATGCCATCATGTCTACTTGTGGCAGTTCCCACCGATTTGCAATCTGCGTGAAGACTTCTTGATGAAGTCCCCACTCTCCCGGGTGGAGTTGTGCCTGCTGAGGAAGTCTGCTTCCCAGTTGTCCACTCCCGGAATGAACACTGCTGACAGTGCTCTGACGTGATTCTCCGCCCAGCGAAGAATTCTGGTGGCTTCCGCCATCGCCACCCTGCTCCTTGTGCCGCCTTGGCGGTTTACATGAGCCACTGCGGTGATGTTGTCTGACTGAATCAGCACCGATCGGTCGCGAAGCAGGGTCTCCGCTTGATGTAGGGCGTTGTATATGGCCCTTAGTTCCAGGATATTGATGTGAAGGCAAGTCTCCTGACTTGACCACAGACCTTGGAAATTTCTTCCCTGTGTGACTTCTCCCCACCCTCGGAGGCTTGCGTCCGTGGTCACCAGGACCCAGTCCTGAATGCCGAATCTGCGGCCCTCGAGAAGGTGAGCACTCTGCAGCCACCACAGGAGAGACACCCTGGCCCTGGGGGATAGGGTGATCAGCCGATGCATTTGTAGATGTGATCCGGACCACTTGTCCAACAGATCCCATTGAAAGGTCCTCGCATGGAACCTGCCGAAGGGAATGGCCTCGTATGATGCCACCATCTTTCCCAGGACTCGCATGCAGTGATGCACCGACACCTGTTTTGGTTTTAATAGGTCTCTGACCAGTGTCATGAGCTCCTGAGCCTTCTCCATCGGGAGATAAACCCTCTTCTGGCCTGTGTCCAGAATCATGCCCAGGAAGGACAGACGAGTCGTAGGAATCAACTGCGACTTTAGAATATTTAGAATCCAGCCGTGCTGTTGTAACACTTCCCGAGAGCGTGCTACGCTGATCAGCAACTGCTCCCTTGACCTCGCTTTTATGAGGAGATCGTCCAAGTATGGGATAATTGTGACTCCTTGCTTTCGCAGGAGCACCATCATTTCTGCCATTACCTTGGTAAATATTCTCGGTGCCGTGGAGAGCCCAAACGGCAACGTCTGGAATTGGTAATGACAATCCTGTACCACAAATCTGAGGTACTCCTGATGAGGTGGATAAATGGGGACATGAAGGTAAGCATCCTTTATGTCCAGAGACACCATAAAATCCCCCACTTCCAGGCTTGCGATGACCGCTCTGAGCGATTCCATCTTGAACTTGAACCTTTTCAGGTATATGTTTAGGGATTTTAAATTCAATATGGGTCTGACCGAACCGTCCGGTTTCGGTACCACAAACATGGTCGAATAGTAACCCCTTCCTTGTTGAAGGAGGGGAACCTTGACCACCACCTGCTGAAGATACAATTTGTGAATTGCAGCTAACACTATTTCCCTCTCTAAGGGGGAAGCTGGCAGGGCCGATTTGAGGTAACGGTGAGGGGGCATCGCTTCGAATTCCAGCTTGTATCCCTGAGACACAATCTCTATAGCCCAGGGATCCACCTGGGAGTGAACCCACTTGTGGCTGAAATTTCGGAGACGCGCCCCCGCCGGGCCTAGCTCTGCCTGTGGAGCCCCAGCGTCATGCGGTGGATTTAGTGGAAGCCGGGGAGGACTTCTGTTCCTGGGAACTAGCTGTATTGTGCTGCTTCTTTCCTCTACCCCTGCCTCTGGCAAGAAAGGACGCACCTCGGACTTTCTTGCCTTTTTGTGATCGAAAGGACTGCATCTGGTAATACGGTGCTTTCTTAGGTTGTGAGGGAACATATGGCAAAAAATTTGACTTTCCAGCCGTAGCTGTGGAGACCAGGTCCGAGAGACCCTCCTGAAACAACTCTTCACCCTTGTAAGGTAAAACCTCCATGTGCCTTTTTGAGTCGGCATCGCCTGTCCATTGCCGAGTCCACAGGACCCTTCTGACAGAAATCGACATTGCATTTATTCTAGAGCCTAGTAGGCTAATGTCTCTTTGAGCATCTCTCATATACAGGACAGCGTCTTTTATATGCCCCAGGGTCAGCAATATAGTATCCTTGTCCAAGGTATCAAGTTCCTCAGATAAGGTATCTGTCCATGCTGCTACAGCACTACACATCCAGGCCGACGCAATCGCCGGCCTTAGTAAGGTACCTGAATGTGTATAAATGGACTTCAGGATACCCTCCTGCTTTCTATTGGCAGCATCTTTTAGGGTGGCCGTATCCTGTGACGGCAGGGCTACCCTCTTGGATAAGCGTGTTAAAGCTTTGTCAACCCTAGGGGAGGATTCCCAGCGTAACCTGTCCGTTGGCGGGAAAGGATACGCCATAAGCATCCGTTTGGAAATGTGCAGTTTTTTATCTGGAGATTCCCAAGCCTTTTCACATAACTCATTTAGCTCATGTGAAGGGGGAAAGGTCACTTCTTGCCTTTTTTCCCCATACATATAAACCCTCTTCTCAGGGACTGGGGTTTCCTCTGTGATGTGCAACACATCCTTCATTGCTATAATCATATAACGGATGGCTTTAGCCAATTTAGGCTGTAACTTTGCATCATCGCAATCGACACTGGACTCAGAATCCGTGTCGATATCTGTGTCAACAATTTGGGATAGTAGGCGCTTCTGAGACCCTGACGGCCTCTGCGACATAGGATCAGGCATGGGCTGAGACCCCGGCTGTCCTAAGGCTTCAGCTTTATCCAACCTTTTATGCAAGGAAGTTACATTATCATTTAAAACCTTCCACATATCCATCCAATCGGGTGTCGGCGCCGTCGGCGGCGACCCTACATTCATTTGTTCCCGCTCTGCTTCCACAAAGCCTTCCTCGGCAAACATGCCGACACAAGCGTACCGACACACCACACACACAGGGGATGCTCTTTTTGAAGACAGTTCCCCTACAAGGCCTTTTGGAGAGACAGAGAGAGAGTATGCCAGCACACACCCCAGCGCTATATGTCCCAGGAATTACACAGTAACTTAGTGTTTACCCAGTAGCTGCTGTATACACTGATTTTGCACTTAATTTATGTGCCCCCCCTCTTTTTACCCTCTTCTACCGTGTTTCTGCAGGGGAGAGCCTGGGGAGCGTCCTCTCAGCGGAGCTGTGGAGAGAAAATGGCGCTGGTGAGTGCTGAGGAAGAAGCCCCGCCCCCTCAGCGGCGGGCTTCTGTCCCACGATTCTGTGTAAAAATATGGCGGGGGCCCATGCATATATACAGTGCCCAACTGTATATATGCCCACTTTTGCCAAGAGGTCTCTAATTGCTGCCCAGGGTGCCCCCCCCCCCCCCCCCTGCGCCCTGCACCCTAAAGTGACCGGAGTATGTGGGTGTAGTGTGGGAGCAATGACGCACAGCTGCAGTGCTGTGCGCTACCTCAGTGAAGACTGGAGTCTTCTGCCGCCGCTTTCGAAGTCTTCTTGCTTCTGTCACCGGTTTCTGTCTTCCGGCTCTGCGAGGGGGACGGCGGCGCGGCTCCGGGATCGGACGACAAAGGGTGAGATCCTGTGTACGATCCCTCTGGAGCTAATGGTGTCCAGTAGCCTAAGAAGCAGGACCTATCTTCAGTGAGTAGGGCTGCTTCTCTCCCCTCAGTCCCACGATGCAGGGAGTCTGTTGCCAGCAGATCTCTCTGAAAATAAAAAAACCTAACAAAATACTTTCTTTTATAACAAGCTCAGGAGAGCTCACTAAGTAGCACCCAGCTCGTCCGGGCACAGATTCAAACTGAGGTCTGGAGGAGGGACATAGAGGGAGGAGCCAGAGCACACCAGTATCCACATTCTTTCTTAAAGTGCCCTGTCTCCTGCGGAGCCCGTCTATTCCCCATGGTCCTTACGGAGTCCCCAGCATCCACTAGGACGTTAGAGAAATATGTGTGTGTGTGTGTGTGTGTGTGTGTGTGTGTGTGTGTGTGTGTGTGTGTGTGTGTGTGTGTGTGTGTGTAATAACAGTAGTGGCATGTAATTGTGTGCTTTTTTTTTTTTTACATAATGTAAGGTGTAAGTAACAGTAGTTAATTGAGTAGGTAGTAGCCAAAAGAAAAGACTAAGGACAAAATAAATAAATAAATTCACCACATGTAATTGGTAAAAAATACAACCGGTGGTGAAAGTGGAGAAAAAGGACAAAAAAAATCGCCATCGTCCAAACTATGTGCGCTTAAACACTGTGGAAATAAATAGTAATGTTATATCATGCTTAAAATTCATGATCACGGGAGACAAAACTGACAACAAAAAGGGAGACCCCAAAAATACACACACATATACATACATACACACACATACACACACATACACACTCATACAAGTGCTTGTAGGGAAAATAATCTTACGAAGAGTAAAATTTAGTACTGGACTGTAAAACGCTGCGCAAACAAAACATATAACTTGTATATAAACTTAGGACAACTATGTTTCTGAAATTAGTTTCTGAAGTATATGTTCAAAAGAGACAAACACTGTAGCTACCAGTCACTATCTGAAGGGAAGTCTGTAAGTAATATGATATGTTGTTCTTCTAGGGGCATTATGTTGCCAAGGGCTGGTATGACCAACATCCCGCCCCCTCACTATCCCGATGGCATGCCGACCAACAGGGACTATTTCCACTCGTGGATGTACATGACACCCATAGAGTGCCCGACCCCGCAGCACGGCGAGCGCAGCAAGCCCGCAAGGGGCTTCCTGCACTTGCCCCTCCCGGCCGCGATCTCTGCGTTGGTATGCTGCCGGGATCCCGGCCGGAAGCCATACTACACCCGTTGCCAAGACCTATGGCATTACTACAGAGCTCACATATACCTGCCCTTGAGGAAGATAGCCAATCTTCCAATACGGGTACATGCGCAGGTTCTAGTCATGTAGAATATTCAGGTAAATTGTGCATTAGCTAAAAAAAAAATCAGGCAAGATGGATGCCAACATATCCTCTGACCCTTCAGGTAGCATCGGTTCTGGATTCTGAGGGACAGTTAATTACAGTTAGACATTTCTTGTTTCTATAAATTCACATTTGCAAATGTTTCAACTTATCTTTAGATCTTATTTTGTCCACTATCTGCTTTTCTGGGCACTCAAGAAATTTAGAATCAAAAAGTCCCTGAGAGAGGGAAACTATTTTTCTCTTTCTCAGTGGTGCCAACCCATTGCGGTACAAACGTTACACTTTCCAATCCATATTTATGTAACATACATGCAACTGCCGTGCCTTCAGTAGGCTTAGACTACACGTTTCCCATGGTTTATCAACCAACAATTTCCAACACTTTACTTGTAAACACTGTAAACACACAATTGCAATGCATAAACATCAAAGCAACTCAATTTATATAGCCAGAACTTTGGGGGTCATTCCGAGTTGATCGCTCGCTGCCGTTTTCTGCAGTGCAGCGAACAGGTTACCACTGCGCATGCGTATGCACTGCGCAGACGCGTCGTATGGATCATTGCTGAGCGATGGATTTAACGAAGAATCCATTCGCACAGCCGATCGCAAGGAGATTGACAGGAAGAGGGCGTTTGTGGGTGTCAACTGACCGTTTACTGGGAGTGTTTGGAAAAACGCAGGCGTGTCCAGGCATTTGCAGGGCGGGTGTCTGACGTCAATTCCGGGTCCAAAAAGACTGAAGTGATCGCAGCGGCTGAGTAAGTCCAGAGCTACTTAGAAACTGCAAAATACTTTTTCGTCCCGCTTGGCTGAACACGCGTTCGCACACTTGCAAAGCGAAAATACACTCGCCGATGGGCGGCGACTATGCGTTTGCACGGCTACTAAAAGTAGCTAGCGAGCGATCAACTCGGAATGAGGGCCACTGTCCCATGGGCCCAGGGATTCCTATAAGAAACCACTCTGTGTCTGACCAAATGTTGGATACCAAATGTAACAACAACAAAACATACCAAGATGGCAGTGTTGCCTCAGAATTCATACTCTTACTAGCTCAAGCTTAATCAATAACAGTTCAATCAGTAAATCAATAACATACTTTAACCTTCCTTTCAAATGTTATACAGGTTTGGCATCATACAGGTTTATGTGAATATTTAACCACTGAAAACGGTGCCTCTGGAAATGCAGACAGTGGAGTTCCATGTTATTACTGCACATTATTTATTCATATTCATGTATTTTTTTATTTATTAATCAATTTGATAAGTTTTAATACATGTTCTTCACCCAAATCACATTTTTTAAAAATGAGAATTTCTGAGCAGTTTTTGGAAAATAAATGTTTCAGTTAAGTGGTTATTAATGTGACAAATGTGCGCTAATGCGCTGTAAGCCATGAGAACTAGTTACACCTACGCTATTATGTTCCGAGCAGTGCTTGGGGAAATGACCATAACCTGGTTGCTATCAGCTAGCAGAGCCCTCCATTCACTGCTTACAAGCAGATGACGGCTGTATGTGTGATGTAGGAACAAAATAAATATAGAAAATGAATGTTAGCGATGAATAATGTTGGGAAGAGAAAAAGCTTTTGCAAGTATAGAAATAATGACTTTCAGGTGTTTTTTTCTACAAGTAAACTAAATGGTTTATATCTAGAGTATAGCACTACAACTAAGGGGCTTATAGCACTACAACTAAGGGGCTTATAGCACTACAACTAAGGGGCTTATAGCACTACAACTAAGGGGCTTATAGCACTACAACCAAGGGGCTTATAGCACTACAACTAAGGGGCTTATAGCACTACAACTAAGGGTCTTATAGCACTACAACTAAGGGGCTTATTATAGCACTACAACTAAGGGGCTTATAGCACTACAACTAAGGGGCTTATAGCACTACAACTAAGGGGCTTATAGCACTACAACTAAGGGGCTTATAGCACTACAACTAAGGGGCTTATAGCACTACAACCAAGGGGCTTATAGCACTACAACTAAGGGGCTTATTATAGCACTACAACTAAGGGGCTTATAGCACTACAACTAAGGGGCTTATTATAGCACTACAACTAAGGGGCTTATAGCACTACAACTAAGGGGCTTATAGCACTTCAACTAAGGGGCTTATAGCACTACAACTAAGGGGCTTATAGCACTACAACTAAGGGGCTTATAGCACTACAACTAAGGGGCTTATAGCACTTCAACTAAGGGGCTTATAGCACTACAACTAAGGGGCTTATAGCACTTCAACTAAGGGGCTTATAGCACTTCAACTAAGGGGCTTATAGCACTACAACTAAGGGGCTTATAGCACTACAACTAAGAGGCTTATAGCACTACAACTAAGGGGCTTATAGCACTACAACTAAGGGGCTTATAGCACTACAACTAAGGGGCTTATAGCACTACAACTAAGGGCTTATAGCACTTCAACTAAGGGGCTTATTATAGCACTACAACTAAGGGGCTTATAGCACTACAACTAAGGGGCTTATAGCACTACAACTAAGGGGCTTATAGCACTACAACTAAGGGGCTTATAGCACTACAACTAAGGGGCTTATAGCACTTCAACTAAGGGGCTTATAGCACTTCAACTAAGGGGCTTATAGCACTACAACTAAGGGGCTTATAGCACTACAACTAAGAGGCTTATAGCACTACAACTAAGGGGCTTATAGCACTACAACTAAGGGGCTTATAGCACTACAACTAAGGGGCTTATAGGAGGCTTATAGCACTACAACTAAGGGGCTTATAGCACTACAACTAAGGGGCTTATAGCACTACAACTAAGGGGCTTATAGCACTTCAACTAAGGGGCTTATAGCACTACAACTAAGGGGCTTATAGCACTACAACTAAGGGGCTTATAGCACTACAACTAAGAGGCTTATAGCACTACAACTAAGGGGCTTATAGCACTTCAACTAAGGGGCTTATAGCACTTCAACTAAGGGGCTTATAGCACTACAACTAAGGGGCTTATAGCACTTCAACTAAGGGGCTTATAGCACTTCAACTAAGGGGCTTATAGCACTTCAACTAAGGGGCTTATAGCACTTCAACTAAGGGGCTTATAGCACTACAACTAAGAGGCTTATAGCACTACAACTAAGGGGCTTATAGCACTACAACTAAGGGGCTTATAGCACTACAACTAAGGGGCTTATAGCACTACAACTAAGGGGCTTATAGCACTTCAACTAAGGGGCTTATAGCACTACAACTAAGGGGCTTATAGCACTACAACCAAGGGGCTTATAGCACTACAACCAAGGGGCTTATAGCACTACAACTAAGGGGCTTATAGCACTACAACTAAGGGGCTTATAGCACTACAACTAAGGGGCTTATAGCACTACAACTAAGGGGCTTATAGCACTACAACTAAGGGGCTTATAGCACTACAACCAAGGGGCTTATAGCACTACAACTAAGGGGCTTATTATAGCACTACAACTAAGGGGCTTATAGCACTACAACTAAGGGGCTTATTATAGCACTACAACTAAGGGGCTTATAGCACTACAACTAAGGGGCTTATAGCACTACAACTAAGGGGCTTATAGCACTGCAACTAAGGGGCTTATAGCACTTCAACTAAGGGGCTTATAGCACTACAACTAAGGGGCTTATAGCACTTCAACTAAGGGGCTTATAGCACTTCAACTAAGGGGCTTATAGCACTACAACTAAGGGGCTTATAGCACTACAACTAAGGGGCTTATAGCACTACAACTAAGGGGCTTATAGCACTACAACTAAGGGGCTTATAGCACTACAACTAAGGGGCTTATAGCACTACAACTAAGGGGCTTATTATAGCACTACAACTAAGGGGCTTATAGCACTACAACTAAGGGGCTTATAGCACTACAACTAAGAGGCTTATAGCACTACAACTAAGGGGCTTATAGCACTACAACTAAGGGGCTTATAGCACTACAACTAAGGGGCTTATAGCACTTCAACTAAGGGGCTTATTATAGCACTACAACTAAGGGGCTTATAGCACTACAACTAAGGGGCTTATAGCACTACAACTAAGGGGCTTATAGCACTACAACTAAGGGGCTTATAGCACTTCAACTAAGGGGCTTATAGCACTTCAACTAAGGGGCTTATAGCACTACAACTAAGGGGCTTATAGCACTACAACTAAGAGGCTTATAGCACTACAACTAAGGGGCTTATAGCACTACAACTAAGGGGCTTATAGGAGGCTTATAGCACTACAACTAAGGGGCTTATAGCACTACAACTAAGGGGCTTATAGCACTACAACTAAGGGGCTTATAGCACTACAACTAAGGGGCTTATAGCACTTCAACTAAGGGGCTTATAGCACTACAACTAAGAGGCTTATAGCACTACAACTAAGGGGCTTATAGCACTACAACTAAGGGGCTTATAGCACTACAACTAAGAGGCTTATAGCACTACAACTAAGGGGCTTATAGCACTTCAACTAAGGGGCTTATAGCACTACAACTAAGGGGCTTATAGCACTACAACTAAGGGGCTTATAGCACTTCAACTAAGGGGCTTATAGCACTTCAACTAAGGGGCTTATAGCACTTCAACTAAGGGGCTTATAGCACTACAACTAAGGGGCTTATAGCACTACAACTAAGAGGCTTATAGCACTACAACTAAGGGGCTTATAGCACTTCAACTAAGGGGCTTATAGCACTACAACTAAGGGGCTTATAGCACTTCAACTAAGGGGCTTATAGCACTTCAACTAAGGGGCTTATAGCACTACAACTAAGGGGCTTATAGCACTACAACTAAGGGGCTTATAGCACTTCAACTAAGGGGCTTATAGCACTACAACTAAGGGGCTTATAGCACTTCAACTAAGGGGCTTATAGCACTACAACTAAGGGGCTTATAGCACTACAACTAAGGGGCTTATAGCACTACAACTAAGGGGCTTATAGCACTACAACTAAGGGGCTTATAGCACTACAACTAAGGGGCTTATAGCACTACAACTAAGGGGCTTATAGCACTACAACTAAGGGGCTTATAGCACTACAACTAAGGGGCTTATAGCACTTCAACTAAGGGGCTTATAGCACTACAACTAAGGGGCTAAGGGGCTTATAGCACTACAACTAAGGGGCTTATTCAGGTTTGTTAGCAACTGGACAAAATCATGCTGCACTGCAGGTGGGGCAGATGTAATATGTGCAGAGAGAGTTAGATTTGGGTGGGTTATATTGTTTCTGTGCAGGGTAAATACTGGCTGCTTTATTTTTACACTGCAATTTAGATTTCAGTTTGAACACACCCCACCCAAATCTAACTCTCTCTGCACACATACCTCCCAACTGTCCCGATTTTCACGGGACAGTCCCGTTTCTCTAACGTCCTTGAGGATGCTGGGACTCCGTAAGGACCATGGGGAATAGACGGGCTCCGCAGGAGACAGGGCACTTTAAGAAAGCTTTGGATTCTGGGTGTGCACTGGCTCCTCCCTCTATGACCCTCCTCCAGACCTCAGTTTTTACACTGTGCCCAGAGCAAGATGGGTGCACTGCAGAGAGCTCTCCAGAGTTCTCTGCCTGAAAGCATTTTTGTTTGGATTTTTCTTTCTACTTTTTACTACTTTTTCACAGGGAGCACTGCTGGCAACAGGCTCCCTGCATCGAGGGACTGAGGAGGGAGGAGCAGACCTTCTTGTCTAAGATAGGCTCTGCTTCCTCAGCTACTGGACACCATTAGCTCCAGAGGGGGTGTACGCAGGTTCTTACTGGGCGTCCACCCCCGGAGCCGCGCCGCCGTTCTCCTCACAGAGCCAGAAGTACAGAAGTCAGAAGACGTCTCAGGCGGCAGAAGCCTTCAGCTTCACTGAGGTAACGCACAGCACTGCAGCTGTGCGTCATTGCTCCCATACACCTCACACACTCCGGTCACTGTAAGGGTGCAGGGCGCAGGGTGGGGCGCCCTGGGCAGCAATATAAACCTCTGCATGGCAAAAAGACTATATACATGTACAGGTGGGCTCTGTACATGTATATAAAAGAGCCCCCGCCATATTTTACTAAGTTTGAGCGGGACAGAAGCCCGCCGCCTAGGGGGCGGGGCTACTCCCTCAGCACTCACCAGCGCCATTTTCTCTCCACAGCACTGCTGAGAGGAAGCTCCCCGGACTCTCCCCTGCTTACACACGGTGAAAGGGTGCTTAAAAGAGAGGGGGGGGGCGGGGGCACATAATTGGCGGTTTACATATTACACAGCACTGCTGGGGAAAAACATTTTGTGTTGGTCTCCAGGGTTATTGCGCTGGGGTGTGTGCTGGCATACTCTCTCTCTGTCTCTCCAAAGGGCCTTGACAGGGATACTGTCTTCAGAAAAGGGGTTCCCTGTGTGTGTGAAGTGTGTCGGTACGCGTGTGTCGACATGTTTGACGAGGAAGGCTCGCTTACTGTGGAGGGGGAGTGTTTGAATGTCAGGTCGCCGTCGGCAACGCCGACACCGGAATGGGTGGATATGCTGAATGTCTTGAATGCAAATGTCAATCTATTGCATAAAAGGTTAGACAAGGCAGAAGCTAGGGATCAGTCAGGTACCCAGTACATGCCTGTCCCTGAGGCGCCAGGCCCGTCGGGGTCTCAGAAGTGCACCATATCCCAGATCGATGACACAGATACCGACACAGATTCTGACTCTAGTGTCGACTATGAAGATGCAAAATTACAGCCGAAGGTGGCAAAAGGTATTCGGTATATGATTATGGCCATTAAAGAGGTTTTGCATATTACTGAGGAACCCCCTGTCCCTGACACGAGGGTACACATGTATAAAGAGAAAAAGCCTGAAGTCACTTTTCCATCATCATTTGAATTAAGTGAATTGTGCGAAAAGGCTTGGGACTCTCCAGATAGGAGACCACAAGTTCCCAAAAGGATTCTTATGGCGTATCCTTTTCCACAAACTGATAGGATACGCTGGGAATCTTCACCAAAAGTGGACAAGGCGCTGACACGCTTGTCCAAAAAGGTGGCACTGCCTTCTCAGGATACGGCTTCCCTCAAGGAACCGGCTGATCGCAAGCAGGAAATTACCATGAAGCACATTTACACTCATTCAGGTACTATTGCTAGACCGGCTATGGCGTCGGCCTGGGTTTGTAGTGCGGTTGTGGCATGGGCAGATTCCTTATCTACGGAGATTGACACCTTAGATAGGGATACCATTCAAATGACCATTGGGGGTCATTCCGAGTTGTTCGCTCGGTATTTTTTTCTCGCAACGGAGCGATTAGTCGCTAATACGCATGCGCAATGTCCGCAGTGCGACTGCGCCAAGTAAATTTGCTATGCAGTTTGGTATTTTACTCACGGCATTACGAGGTTTTTTCTTCGTTCTGGTGATCGTAATGTGATTGACAGGAAGTGGGTGTTTCTGGGCGGAAACTGGCCGTTTTATGGGTGTGTGTGAAAAAACGCTACCGTTTCTGGGAAAAACGCGGGAGTGGCTGGAGAAACGGAGGAGTGTCTGGGCGAACGCTGGGTGTGTTTGTGACGTCAAACCAGGAACGACAAGCACTGAACTGATCGCACTGGCAGAGTAAGTCTCGAGCTACTCAGAAACTGCACAGAGAAGTATTTTCGCAATATTGCGAATCTTTAGTTCGCAATTTTGCTAAGCTAAGATTCACTCCCAGTAAGCGGCGGCTTAGCGTGTGCAAAGCTGCTAAAAGCAGCTTGCGAGCGAACAACTCGGAATGACCCCCATAGAGCATATCAGAGATGCTGCCTTGTATATGAGGGATGCTCAGAGAGACATTTGTTTATTAAGCTCCAGAATAAACGTTATGTCTATTTCTGCTAGGCGGCTCTTGTGGACCCGACAGTGGACGGGAGATGCCGATTCTAAGCGGCATATGGAGTCCTTGCCGTACAAGGGGGAGGAGTTGTTTGGAGAAGGCCTCTCGGACCTTGTCTCTACGGCTACGGCTGGTAAGTCGAATTTCTTACCTTATGTCCCCCCGTAGCATACAAAAAAGGCACCTCATTATCAAATGCAGTCCTTTCGTTCCAATAAAAACAAGAAGGTACGTGGATCATCCTTTGTTGCCAGAGGGAAAGGCAGGGGAAAAAAGCTGCACACAGCTAGTTCCCAAGAGCAGAAGTCCTCCCCTGCGTCTGCAAAGTCCACCACATGACGCTGGGGCTTTCCGAGGGGAGACAGATCTGGTGGGGGCTCGTCTTCGTTTTTTCAGCCACGTCTGGGTTCAATAGCAGGTGGATCCCTGGGCAGTAGAGATTGTTGCTCAGGGATACAGGCTAGAATTCGAAGACTTGCCTCCTCGCCGGTTTTTCAAATCGGCTCTGCCGACTTCCCCAGTCAGAGAGGGAGTCAGTGTTGACAGCAATCCAAAAATTGTATGTTCAACAGGTGATTGTCACAGTTCCTCATCTCCAGCAGGGAGAGGGATATTATTCAACCCTGTTTGTGGTCCCGAAACCGGACGGTTCGGTCAGGCCCATTTTAAACCTGAAATCTCTGAACTTGTACTTGAAAAGGTTCAAGTTCAAAATGGAATCACTCCGGGCGGTCATCGCCAGCCTGGAGGGGGGGGATTGGATGGTGTCCCTGGACATAAAGGATGCATACCTTCATGTTCCAATATTCCCCCCCCCCCCCCCCCCCCCATCAGGTGTTCCTGAGATTTGCAATGCAGGACTGTCACTACCAATTTCAGACGTTGCCGTTTGGGCTTTCCACAGCCCCGAGGGTTTTCACCAAGGTAATGGCGGAAATGATGGTGCTCCTGCGCAGGGGGTCACAATTATCCCATACTTGGACGATCTCCTAATAAAGGCGAGATCTCGGGAGAAGTTGCTGGACAGCGTGTCTCTGTCCATGAAGACGTTGCAGCTACACGGCTGGATTCTCAATATACCGAAGTCCCAGCTAGTTCCTACAACGCGTCTGACCTTTCTGGGCCTGATCCTAGACACAGACCAGAAAAAGGTTTTTCATCCGATCGAAAAGGTTCAGGAGCTAATGACCATGGTCAGGAACCTATTGAAACCAAAGAAGGTTTCAGTGCATCAGTGCACGCGGGTCCTGGGGAAGATGGTGGCTTCATACGAGGCCATCCCTTTCGGCAGATTCCATGCGAGGACTTTTCAATGGGACCTCTTGGACAAGTGGTCCGGGTCCCATTTACAAATGCATCAAAGGATCACCCTGTCTCCCAGGACCAAAGTATCTCTCCTGTGGTGGCTGAACAGTGCTCACCTTCTAGAGGGTCGCAGGTTCGGCATTCAGGACTGGGTCCTGGTGACCACGGACGCAAGCCTCCGAGGCTCGGGAGCAGTGGCACTGGGAAGAAATTTGCAAGGTCTCTGGTCAAGCCTGGAGACTTGTCTCCACATCAACGTCCTGGAGTTGAGGGCCATATACAACGCCCTGCGTCAAGCGGAGAACTTACTTCGGAGAAGACCGGTTCTGATTCAGTCAGACAATGTCATGGCAGTGGCTCATATAAACCGCCAAGGCGGAACAAGGAGCAGAGTGGCCATGGCAGAAGCGACCAGGATTCTACGCTGGGCGGAAGGCCATGTAAGCGCGCTGTCAGCGGTGTTCATCCCGGGGGTGGACAACTGGGAGGCGGACTTCCTCAGCAGGCACGACTGCATCCGGGGGAGTGGGGACTTCATCAAGAAGTCTTTGCACAGATCGCGGATCGGTGGGGCCTGCCTCAAATTGACATGATGGCGTCCCGTCTCAACAAAAAGCTAAAGCGGTATTGCGCCAGGTCAAGGGACCCTCAGGCGGTAGCGGTAGACGCTCTGGTGACACCTTGGGTGTTCAGATCGGTCTATGTGTTTCCTCCTCTTCCTCTCATACCCAAGGTGTTGAGAATTGTAAGAATAAGCAGGGTCAGAACAATCCTCATTGTTCC
Organism: Pseudophryne corroboree; assembly: GCF_028390025.1. NCBI lineage: Eukaryota > Metazoa > Chordata > Amphibia > Anura > Myobatrachidae > Pseudophryne > Pseudophryne corroboree. Next base: position 1,041,752,394 of record NC_086445.1, read on the forward strand.
ATATTGGCCACGGAGGACTTGGTATCCGGAACTGAAAGAGTTGCTCACAGAAGATCCGTGGCCTCTTCCTCTAAGGCAGGACCTGCTGCAGCAGGGGCCCTGTCTGTTCCAAGACTTACCGCAGCTGCGTTTGACGGCATGGCGGTTGAACGCCGGATCCTAGCGGAAAATGGAATTCCGGAGGAAGTCATTCCTACCCTGATCAAGGCTAGGAAAGACGTGACGTTGAAACATTATCACCGTATATGGCGGAAATATGTTTCTTGGTGTGAGGCCAGAGCTGCTCCTACGGAGGAGTTCCATTTGGGCTGTCTACTTCACTTCCTTCAAACAGGAGTGACCTTGGGCCTAAAATTAGGGTCCATAAAGGTCCAGATTTCGGCCTTATCCATTTTCTTTCAAAGAGAATTAGCCTCTCTTACTGAGGTACAGACTTTTGTGAAGGGGGTGCTGCATATTCAGCCTCCCTTTGTGCCTCCGGTGGCGCCTTGGGATCTTAACGTGGTGTTACGTTTCCTCAAGTCACCTTGGTTTGAACCACTTAAAACTGTGGAGTTGAAATACCTCACGTGGAAAGTGGTCATGTTGTTGGCGTTAGCTTCGGCGAGACGTGTTTCAGAATTGGCGGCTTTATCGCATAAAAGCCCATACTTGGTTTTTCACGTGGATAGGGCAGAGTTGAGGACTCACTTTCTGCCAAAAGTGGTCTCATCTTTTCATGTGAACCAACCTATTGTCGTGCCTGTGGCTACAAGGGACTTGGAGGATTCCGAGGCCCTGGATGTAGTCAGGGCTTTGAAGATTTATGTGACCAGAACGGCTCGGATCAGGAAGACTGAAGTTTTGTTTGTTCTGTATGCGGCCAACAAGGTTGGCGCCCCTGCTTCAAAGCAGACTATTGCTCGCTGGATCTGTAACATGATTCAGCAGGCGCATTCTACGGCAGGATTGCCGTTACCGAAATCGGTTAAGGCCCACTCCACTAGGAAAGTGGGCTCATCTTGGGCGGCTGCCCGAGGGGTCTCGGCATTACAGTTGTGCCGAGCAGCTACTTGGTCGGGGACAAACACCTTTGCAAAGTTCTATAAGTTTGATACCCTGGCTGAGGAGGACCTCCTGTTTGCTCAATCGGTGCTGCAGAGTCATCCGCACTTTCCCGCCCGTTTGGGATCTTTGGTATAATCCCCATGGTCCTTACGGAGTCCCAGCATCCTCAAGGACGTTAGAGAAAATAAGATTTTACTCACCGGTAAATCTATTTCTCGTAGTCCGTAGTGGATGCTGGGAACTCCGTAAGGACCATGGGGAATAGACGGCTCCGCAGGAGACTGGGCACATCTAAAGAAAGATTTAGGACTATCTGGTGTGCACTGGCTCCTCCCCCTATGACCCTCCTCCAAGCCTCAGTTAGGACACTGTGCCCGGAAGAGCTGACACAATAAGGAAGGATTTTGAATCCCGGGTAAGACTCATACCAGCCACACCAATCACACCATATAACTCGTGATAGGAACCCCGGTTAACAGTATGATAACAAATGGAGCCTCTGAACAGATGGCTCGCCATAACAACCCGATTTTTGTAACAATAACTTTGTACAAGTATTGCAGACAATCCGCACTAGGGATGGGCGCCCAGCATCCACTACGGACTACGAGAAATAGATTTACCGGTGAGTAAAATCTTATTTTCTCTGACGTCCTAGTGGATGCTGGGAACTCCGTAAGGACCATGGGGATTATACCAAAGCTCCCAAACGGGCGGGAGAGTGCGGATGACTCTGCAGCACCGAATGAGAGAACTCAAGGTCCACTACAGCCAGGGTATCAATTTTGAAGAATTTTGCAAACGTGTTTGCCCCTGACCAAGTAGCAGCTCGGCCAAGTTGTAAAGCCGAGACCCCTCGGGCAGCCGCCCAAGATGAGCCCCCTTCCTTGTGGAATGGGCTTTTACAGATTTAGGCTGCGGTAGTCCACCGCAGAATGCGCAAGCTGAATAGTGCTACAAATCCAGCGCGCTATAGTCTGCTTAGAAGCAGGAGCACCCAGCTTGTTGGGTGCATCCAGGATAAACAGCGAGTCAGTTTTCCTAACTCCAGCCGTCCTGGAAATATAAATTTTCAGGGCCCTGACTACGTCCAGTAACTTGGAATCCTCCAAGTCCCTAGTAGCCGCAGGCACCACAATAGGTTGGTTCAAGTGAAAGACTGATACCACCTTCGGGAGAAAGTGAGGACGAGTCCTCAACTCTGCCCTATCCATATGGAAAGTCAGGTAAGGGCTTTTTCATGACAAAGCCGCCAATTCTGACACATGCCTGGCCGAAGCCAGAGCCAACACATGACCACTTTTCATGTGAGATATTTCAAATCCACGGTTTTAAGTGGCTCAAACCAATGTGATTCCAGGAACTCCAAAACCACATTGAGATCCCAAGGTGCCACTGGGGCACAAAAAAAGGGCTGAACATGCAGCACTCCCTTACAACGTCTGAACTTCAGGCTGACCTCCTTCCTGGCTTTGATCAGGATAAGAATGACTTCCTCCGGAATGCCTTTTTCACTCAGGATCCGGCGTTCAACCGCTATGCCGTCAACGCAGCCGCGGTAAGTCTTTTAACAGACAGGGCCCCTGCTGCAGCAGATCCTGTCTGAGTGGCAGAGGCCATGGGTCCTCTGAGATCATCTCTTGAAGTTCCTGGTACCAAGCCCTTCTTGGCCAATCCGGAACAATGAGTATAGTTCTTACTCCTCTTTTTCTTATTATCCTCAGTACCTTGGGTATGAGAGGGAGAGGAGGGAACACATAAACTGACTGGTACACCCGTGATGTCACTAGCGCGTCCACAGCGATCGCCTGAGGTTCTCTTGACCTGGCGCAATACCTTTTTATTGAGGCGGGACGCCATCATGTCCACCTGTGGTCTTTCCCAAAGGTTTACCAGCATTTGGAAGACTTCTGGATGAAGTCCCTATTCTCCCGGGTGGAGTCTGCTGCGGAAGTCTGCTTCCCAGTTGTCCACTCCCGGAATGAACACTGCTAGTGCTACCCCATGATTTTCCGCCCAACGGGGAATCCTTGTGGCTTCTGCCATTGCCCTCCTGCTTCTTGTGCCGCCCTGCCTGTTTACATGGGTGAGCACCGTGATGTTGTCTGATTGGATCAGTACGGCTGGTTTTGAAGCAGGGGCCTTGTTTGGGTTAGGGCCTTGTAAATGGCTCTTAGCTCCAGAAAATTTCTGTGAAGTGAAATCTCCTGTTTTGAC